>NC_090270.1:313690216-314290931 GCF_040414725.1 Anabrus simplex
AAGCAGACGAATTATAGGACGATGTCGACGATGAACAGTTTTTAATAAGACTTTCTTCATCGTCCGCATCATCCTCAAGTCCATCTCCCGAACCCGGTTCATCCAAAACGGGAACATCAGGCCTTGCAGAAATGATAGAAGGTGTACGTCCAATGTCTGAGAGCAACGACAGTGATTAAGGTATGTTGTATTTATTTTACCATCCTACAAATATCAATTTATGAATGAATGAACTTAAAATTATAAATGAAAAATGTGGAACTGTGTTTGAGTCACAATCGAGCGTGATCTTCACGAGTCGATTTCGCAATAGCGCGCTTCATCTACGCTATACTGCAATTTAAGGTTGGAACGCTCCGTAGTAGTAGCAGTAGTTTGAGGAGAGAGAACACCTGTAGGCCTAATATCTATGTTGCATGAACTGTTTTCATCTTCACTAGGAGAAGTATCGCTGTCACTTCCTAACAAGATAGTCTGAATGTCCTCATCACACAAGTGTTCAGACAAAAAAAAATTTTTTTACAAGTTGCTTTACATCACATCGACACAGATAGGTCTTAAGGCGACGATGGAACAGGAAGGGGCTAGGAGTTTGAAGGAAGCGGCCGTGGCCTTAATTAAGGTACGTACAGCCCCAGCATTTGCCTAGTGTGAAAATAGGAAACCACGTAAAATCATCTTCAGGGCTGCTGGCAGTGGGGTTCGAACCCACTATCTCCTGAATACTGGATACTGGCTGCATTTAAGCTACTGCAGCTATCGAGCTCAGTAAAAATGGTATTTACTAGTAGCTAAAGATACCATGGATCAGCAAACGTGCATATGCGAGCCACCTATGACAAACTGTATTTGTAAATCAGCCTTTACGGAATCAAATCTTGTTGGGGCATGACAGTATTGTGATTCACAGAGCATCGGTTCACATGGGATCTTGCTAGCCATTAGGTTACACCAAGGATTTCTAAATTCTTTTTTTTTTTTTTTTTTTTCTTTCCATAAGATCAACTATTTCTCTGGTATTTGCAGCAAGAGTACTGATATTAAATGTTCCCATTTTCATTTATACTCTTCTCTGGGAGGTTTTTATTTTTATTTTTTATGCTTCTGCTTGTGATAATTGGATTTATCACAGTCATTTATAGAATGATCATTCAAAGAGGGTAGTCTTTGTTTGGTTATTACAATTCTTTTTACTTTTGAAAGCAATTAGTCACATCTCTTCCACTGAACTGTTATGCCTAACATTTCACAGGATTCCAACATGTTGTACTCATATTTAACACCTGACAACTGAGTTGCATCTTCCACCACCTCCACCATATCAGTTCATCTTTGCCGCATTCGATGCCGTTGAGGTCTTCACTAGTAAGCCTGAGGTGGGATCTACTACACACTAAGCCATTGTGCTCTGGGACTTATTTGGGCAGGGTCACCACTCCCAGCAGTAGGGCTGCCTCTACAGTTGCTACCTGTTGTCCAATTTAGTTCTCTTAACACATTTACGCCCGTATCCGAGTTATTGCCTATAGCGCATCAGCATGCTGTGGACCGTATCCGAGTTAGCCCGGATAAGCGCAACCTTGAACTCGAGCCGTTCCTACGCAGCTGGGATCTATTTTGGTCACAAATATGTGCAATAGAGATGAAAGTAATACCCTTATGAATGTTTCTACTCACCGAAAACCATATGGCCACGACGATTTTCCCTCCCAATGAACTTTCTTTGTTTTGTTTCTGAAGGTAGCCTAGCGCTCGCACAACTAGCTGCGTAGTTGGTTTGTGATTGCACAAGCATGTGTATAGTCGCGTTCTGAAGTATAACCATGGCGTGTAGGGACAATATAAATGATGCAAGTGATGCAAATTTACAAAGCACAGTTTTTCAGCTGCTTGAAAATTATCTTGGCCAGGGCTATACAGTCTATATGGACAATTATTACAAATAGCGTTTGACTCGCGAAACAATTACGGGAACAGAACACTGCCGTATATGGAACAATACGGTCGAATAGGGGTGTACCAAAAGATCTAAAGGAACACCAGGCAATTCTCAAACGGGGTAAAAAGTGAACCTGACGTACAAGTACAGTCACCTCTCTCCGAAATCTCAGCTCCATCTACGTCATTATCTCCAAGTCAACGTCCTGCAATTTTGCCGCCAGAAAGGGCACCGGCCAAGGATCCATCATTTAGGTTAGATGCGAAGAGAAAAGAGTATATTCTCTTAAAGTTTCCACCATCAAATATAGACCAGTTCCCCTGAAGAAGGTGCAAAGTGTGCTTCAAAAATAAAATTATTAGTGAAACACGCTATTTTTTGGAATGTTTAGTGTTCCCATTTACCCAGGAAAGTGTGACATTACCTACCACACCCTAAAGAGATACTAGAGGACTTCATTAAGGTATGTGGAAAATTTTGTTTCCATATCTTGTTCCGTTTAGAACTTATTGTGAAAAGAATTCGTTGTTGTTTGCTCTGCCACTAACAGCTGGAATAGCTGGGCCAGCCCTTTAAATAGCCGCTCAGATGATGGGCGTGAATGTGTTAATATACAAAAATAATGCACAGCCAACACAAAAGCATTCAATACAATGGTGAAATCACGTCCGATGTTTATATTCTCTCTTTTTTTTTGCTAGGGGCTTTACGTCGCACCGACACAGATAGGTCTTATGGCGACGATGGGATCGGAAAGGCCTAGGAGTTGGAAGGAAGCGGCCGTGGCCTTAATTAAGGTACAGCATTTGCCTGGTGTGAAAATGGGAAATCACGGAAAACCATCTTCAGGGCTGCCGATAGTGGGACTCGAACCTACTATCTCCCGGATGCTTTATATTCTCTTGTTATTTGGTTACTGGTATAGTTTCTTTGAAGTCCTGTACTGCACAAGTTTTAAAAAATTATGCTGTACTTGAAAACATGGTTTTAAGTGAAATTATCAATTCTCAAAAGTTCTCGAATGAAATGAATAATTTCCTGAAACTGTTAGATTTTGCCCACCACTAGTCACAAGCCACAAATTGGAGAAAGTTGCTGAAGCTTGAGAAATTTTGGTTTATTCACTGTCGCACAAACCAGTAAAGTTGGAGAATGATGATACAAGTGGTTTTCCTTTTTCTTTTTAATAACCTTCATGAAAATGAGCCTTTTTAAATGTTAGGATGAGGGAAAAGATATTTGTCATACTGGGAGACTATGGGATTACGGGTAGATTATAAAAATCAATCAAAGGCATTTATGGTGACAATTGGGCT
This sequence comes from Anabrus simplex, assembly GCF_040414725.1. NCBI lineage: Eukaryota > Metazoa > Arthropoda > Insecta > Orthoptera > Tettigoniidae > Anabrus > Anabrus simplex. The sequence continues at coordinate 313,693,472 of NC_090270.1, forward strand.
GCTGTGAGAATTGATGGTAAAATGAGTTCTTGGTCCAAGGTACTTAGAGGGGTTAGAAAAGGCTGTAGTCTTTCATCTTTGTTGTTCATAGTTTACATGGATCATCTGGTGAAAGGTAATAAGTGGCAGGTAGGGATTAAGTTAGGTGAAAATAATGTAGTAAGCAGTTTGGCTTGTGCTGACGACTTGGTCTTATTAGCAGATTGTGCTGAAAACCTGCAGTCTAATATACAGGAACTTGAAAATAGTTGCAAGAGTATGACATGAAAATTAGCCTTTCCAAGACTAAATTAATGACATTACGTAAGAAACCTAAGAGAGCTGAATGTCAGGTGGAGCATAAAAAGGTGGAACAGGTAGATAATTTCACGTATTTAGGATGTGTATTCTCCCAGCATGTTTGTTCGTCCAATCTTTGTCTCTTCTCTACGGGGCCGGGTATGAGATGAGATTAATCCGCTGTGCCGGGTTTTTATGAACGAATGCCCTTCCTGACGTCAATCTCATTAAAGGAGTTAATGAGATGAAATGAATGACGTGAAATATGATAGTAGGTGAAATCTGGTGCCGGATAATTGCCTACTCTTGTCGAATAACACCAAGGGGTCTGATCAAGGCGTAACATCCCCATCTGATGGACGAATCACGATCAACAGTATCATATGCCCTCACTCTATATGAGCATTGCGGAGAGGTTTGGAATTTAATCCAGGCTTTTGGCACGCATTTTAGAAATTAGAAATTGTATACCATCATCTCTCCTACCCTGCCGGCCAACATTCTGATGGTGAAATTTTTTTTCAACCAATGGGACTCAAACCGGTTAACCACGGTATCAGACCGTTTAGACTTCAATGCCTTAACGATCAGGGCCACCAGGCGGGCAATGTATTCTCCCAGGATGGTAGTATGATAAGTGAGATTGAATCAAGATGAAAGAAAGCTAATGCAGCGAGTTTGCACTTGCGATCTACAGTATTCTGTAAGAAAGTAATCAGCTCCTGGATTAAACTATCCTTATATCGGTCTGTTTTCAGACCAACTTTACCTTACGGGAGTGAAAGCTGGGTGGGATCAGGATATCTTATTCAAACGCTATAAGTAAGAGACATGAAAGTAGCGAGAACGATTGCTGGTACAAACAGATGGGGACATTGGCAGGAGGGTACTCGGAATGTGGAGATAAAGGATAAGTTAGAAATACACTAGATCGATGAAGCTGTACGCATAAACCACCTTCGGTTGTGGGGCCATGTGAGGCGAATGGAGGAGGATAGATTGCCTAGGAGAATAATGGACTCTGTTATGAAGGGGAGTAGAGGGAGTAGATAAGAGAAGTAGAGGGAGACCAACATGATAATCATTAGACTCAGTTTCTAACAATTTACAGAGAAGAGGTATAGGACTAAACAAGGCTACAGAACTAATTACAGATAGAGGACTGAGACAGCAGTTGGTAAATTCACAGAGGTTTGCAGACTGAATGCCAAAAGATATATATGTGTATGTTATTTCCTATTTCCCACAACTCAAAATTGGAACAAAGCAAATCTAACGCACGTAATCTACAGAACATAATCTACCAAACACCAACAGAACTATTTAAGGTAATAATTAAAAAATTATCACTAATCTACATGACTTCCAACTAACACCAAACACACAATATTTATTGAAGTAACTGGATGAATCACACTCAAAATTAATCAATTATACTATGTAAGAGAAAGCGCAGAGTGCCTTCAACAGCTGACCGGTTATTAGCATGTCCAACAATTGAGTCAAATCTAGTCAATGAAATTTTAAGAGATGGGATAGTTAAAAGAAAATTAGCTGACATAAATGAAATATTATATTCCACGCAAAATTCTTTGAAGGCTTGAGACTCCGATATCAATATTGTTATCCCATGTATAAACTAAACATACAATATGAATAATATCTTTGTCTTGGGACAACAAGAGATCTAATTTTAAACATCTTGTCCTGTTTCATAATTTTCTCTACATTCTTAGAATATAAGGAATAAAGCAATCCAATAATAAAGGTAATCTTACCTTCTGGATGAGGTTGCACTGCACCTCGAAAGTGTGGATTGATAAGAATCTTGTGAGGTGGTGGTTGCTGAGGTGGCATCTGAGGCGGTTGCTGAGGAGGTGGTTGTTGTTGCTGAGGTGATTGCATGTGTAATGGGTGACGGATGAATCCTCGTCCAAATCCTCCAGCCTGGAAAAATACATATTTCTCAATGCCACACTTTCTCTTTCTCTCTCATGGGTACAGCATTGATCGTTTTAAGAATTCTTTTGTTAGTCTGTCTAGTTCTGGAGCTTTATGATGCTCGCGTTGCAGTAAAACATGCCATATTTCTTGTAATGAAAACTGTTCATATACAGATATACAGGCTGATTTATGTACCGTAAACCAGATGGTTTCAGATACATGCAAGACAAAATTCAGACACCCTGGAGTCTGTCAAGAACTAGCAATTAGGACGAACGTAAAACAAAGAACTTTTTTTTTTTCAGTGCAATACAGAAACAAAGCTAAATGGGGCGACAAATCAAATGAAATGCAATTACTCTGCAATGAGCCATCAGTAACCACTGGTCCCTCATATCAATATATCGTACTCAGGCGGTATCCCTAAACAACCTCCGAAAGTTTGTCGGTAGAGTTCGGGTTCACCCTGTATAAAAAATTGTCTTTCTGCCTGTATTTTTTAATATCGACCTGCTACTTGCTTTTTATACTGGACAAGACAAACAAAAGCCTCTGTTATGTTCAGTTTAATTTTTGTCCGTTGTCTGTTACAGCATCATGGGTAAATGGATGAAGAGATTTTAATGAAACTTGATACAGTATACCCCTGATTTTGCACGACCTTCATTTAACGTAAACGGAAGAAATTTCAAGTCCAAAAAATTATTCCATAAGAGTAACATAATTTTATACTCAATTTAATGTAATTCACATTATGGCAAAACCTGCATTTAGTGTCAGGAAATTTCAAAATTCACTTGTATTTATTTCTATTAGTTATGGTCATGGGACATTATGAACCTATGAAAAAGACATCATAAGCTTGCTCAGTATCGCTCAAGGCATTAGTGATTTAAGAGCACGGTCACTTAGCACTAAAGTGCTCACATATGCATTTGACCGCGGACGCTTTCGTACAGTAGAATAGAACCCCGTGTTAATGACAATCCCGTTATTCCCTTCACAAATTCCTATACTGATCTGTGCAATATCCTCCAGTTATAATGACAACCCTTTAACAGATTCATCCGTTATTACAAACAAATTTGGGTGCGTTAGTTTTTCTGTTATGAATATTCATACACTCAACTTCAGCGTTTATAGTGGATGCGATTGATCATCTTCCGTCGATTCCTTGCTACATGCACAAGCAAGCTCTTGCCGACATTCAAACGTGCTGTCGATTTCGATTAACCTTTTAAGTGGTATATTTCTCTTGAGTAGCTGCTAACACAGTGGCACATTTTCCATAAGGTACTGGGAAGTAACATATAGTGAGTGAGATACTCTTGAGTAGTATAGTATTATTTTTATCAGGTTCAAAAAGTACAGAATATGTCTCAAGCTGTCAAAAATGATCGCTGAAGAAAGCAACGGGAACTTACGGGTGAGATACTTTTAACTGGTCAGGTATTTTCATCAGGTTTAAAAAAACAAACTTTCACTACCAAGCTATTACAAAGATTTACAGTCAAGAGCAAGGGCTCAGTGAGGAAAGCAATGGGAAACCCACAATAACGTACCCTTGTGTAGTGAAGTATTTTATCAGATTTTAAAAATACACACTCATTATCAACTTACCAAAAACGATTACAGTTCCAAGGAAGCCTCCGTAGTAACGCTCAGTCAGGGCATTACATTACTAACTCCTGTTCAAATAACATATTTACTTACAGGATAAAAGAAATTGTCTTAGGTATTACGATCACAACACTTGTTCTCTACTTTACAATACTTTATTCGTATTCATCAATCTTGAAGCACTGCTTCCACTTCCGTAAAAGTAGCCCTCAGAAGTCTACAACTGTGTGGTAGTGCGGGAAGCAAGGTGCGGCACACAGGGCTACTTTGCAATCTTCACACTTGTACCTAGATTCTCGTCTCTGTCCCATTCGGTAATACACAACACACTGCCGAGTAGGGTTTTCCTTGTGTGCTGCAGCAACAATGTATGAGGGATAGTGAGGGGCACTGATTCTTGTTGAGGGAGCAGTCTTCGAAGGTCTGCCTGGCTGAAGTCTTTCATGTTTGTTGTACATCATTATGATGTTCTCAACAAGTCTCATCTGAAATCCTAATCGGGTATCCCGACCTCCTGACTTCTTGTACAAGTAGGCATTTAGGCAGCATATGGCACAAGTGCTTCTGGTAGTACTACTTCAGTTTCTTACGAGTACTTCAATAGCTCACGAGATACGCATCACTCAGGTCAACTCCGCCCATCTGACAGTTGTAGTCAATAGCTAACTTTCGTTTTGTGGTTTTTTTTTCCCCTCTCCTTACACGACACCATGGTATCATCATGCATAGTGCTTGTGAGGCACACTTCCTTTTTATCCTTCCACTTCATTATCATAAGCTTCCTGTTAAAAACTGCCACTTTTTCCATATGGTTCATTTTTCAGAGTCATCAAACTGGGTGTCTTTTCCTACATACACCAAGAAATTCCACATGTAATCAGACTTAGATTCACACAGTTCAAATGATTTAATACCGAATCTTAAGCACTTAGACGGTATGTGAAAATGGTTTTCCGTGGTTTCCCATTTTCACACCAGGCAAATGCTGGGGCTGTACCTTAATTAAGGCCACGGCCGCTTCCTTCCAACTCCTAGGCCTTTCCTATCCCATCGTCGCCATAAGACCTATCTGTATCGGTGCGACGTAAAGCCCATAGCAAACAAAAAAAAAAAAAAAAAAAAAAAAAACACGTCCCTTACACAACATAAGAGACTAATCTACAGACACATCGCTTAAAGGTGTGTACACACTTCGGAATCTGCTATTCAAGTGGTCCAGAATAGGTTTCAATGTGTAAAGTTCCTTCGGACCACACGTGGCTTCATTGTATGCTTCATTATCGACACAAAGTGTAAGAATTTGAAAAGGAGATTAAATCTTCTTTCAGAGAACAGCTTCTAAAATATTGGGGTCACTAATATCTGTCTTGATTTATGAATTTCATTTTCCGTATTGACATTTACCAATCTTCATAAAAGGAAAGAAAAATTCCACCTAATCAATACATTTATTTTCTTGTAAACTATTACAATCTAGGACCGGTTTCGACCCTTCATAGGTCATCCTCAGCTATATCAGAATCACATTTGCATTTCTATCTTATACCTCTGAAAGACCTTCATGATGTATTGTTTCATAATTTTTCAGTGAAAACTTATCTAAAAACTTACAAATTTCTAAGCGTTGTGTTAAAATTAAAAATTAAAATTACAAAACTTTGTCTATTATATACATGCCCTTGGGCTGATTAAGCACTTATCTTAAGTATTGCTTATTCTGTTGAATCGAAACCCTTTTATACTTATGTACAATCGTGAATAGACTATCAGTAAAATTTGATAAATAAAGCTTGCGTGATAATTATAATAAAATATCATGTTACATCTTTATACCTTATTGCTGGAGTGATATTATTTTAGGCAAAATATAAATGCGTGTTGACCTCTATAAAATATTTTTACATAAACACACTAATGTACTTTAAAGTCTAATCATTGTACTTTAAAGTCTAAAATACTTATTGCTTGGATCTTGCATTGTTATGTGGTAAAATATTATAACAATTTGTCTTGTATAACATCAGATATTGATAATGTTTGAATATGCCGTGTATGGTTGGCTTTTAAACCTAATGATTAAATGTCAGTTCCTTCTTGCATAAAATTACAAGTTTCATATTATGTTGATTATGTATTGTATAAAACATAAATGTCTATTAAATTGAATGCTTATCATTTACTACAGAAGTTTTAAAAAACACTTGAATGTCTAGTAATATAGTCAGTGTGTTTAGTGACACTGAAACGTGTTGGCCTTGATTCTTGCGTTATATTTCCATAATTTGCCTTTTCTTATATATGTCGAATGTTGAACTTTATAGGTTTCATTCGTATAACTGTGAAATGGATCAATATAAGCTTGATACGTGTTAAATTATGGAATATATATATGATTCAGTTCTGGCCTAACTTCTGGAGTTTTCTCCCATCAAATGCCGTAAGACTGGTTCTAGAACCATCAGTACGAGGTACATTACTCGTCAAACGGCCAAGAAACTTGCATTTCAAACATCCAGCAACTTTACCAGCCTTAAAAAAAGGGAAAGGAACCACCACAGTCTTACGGCGAAACGCTGGCAACCAAGAATGAGTTAGCTGGAAAATTTATAATGTCCAATAACGGACCATTTATATTGGTATTATAGTTTCAAAGTCGGTGTGATTTCTAAATACTGTTGAGCATACCCGTTGGTTTCCCTACTTATTAGTTCCGCTAATTCAGGAGTGATAAACAATTGAAAATATTCTAGTGGATTATTTAAGTCTTCAATTGGTACATTTGGTCCACGATACGACGTAAATGTAAATCTTGCCCGTTCCAATCCTACCTTTGCCCACACATCGAGCTATCATCGTTAGTGCTACCGTCACGTTTACTTGAGTCGCTTTCACTACTCCACTGCAAGTTGTTCACATCATGACCGTATCGATGAGTATAATCAACAAGTATAATTAAAGAACCACCTAATCGATACTTTAATAAAGCGGTGCCATATACTTTAATAAAGTATCGATTAGGTGGTTCTTTAATTATACTTGTTGATTGTTCACCACTGCACTCGTTATCTCCTGACATTTCAATATTATTAGTCTCACTATCAGATGACACATCACTCTCCGAATTGTCACAGTGTAATAAATCAAACTGTTCTTCTTCTCGCAGACGTTTCCAAGCTCTGCTTGCACCTGCCATAATGCACTATCTACCATTCTTAGCAGCCTGGCAGCAGGTACTGGTTGGCTGCCAGCTGGGTGCGGAACAAAAGCATTTCACCCGGTCATGTGGTTTTAGGAGAGTGATGCTGTAGGCAAAGCTAGAAACTAACATACACACACAAAGGAAAGCGATCTCGGATCCTACAACGGAATAAGTCGTCATACCCGTCGCCGAAAGACATTTACAATGTGATGGCGGAATATTCCGTCATGGTCACTTCGGAAGCTATGCGGGTATGACGATTTACTCCGTCATTACCACTTGAAAGGCTAATAATACCAGACAACCCACAACTCCGACTGGTCATAAACAAACATTGGGAGAATGCTTTTGTTAGTAAGCGCACAAATAAGTCCACTGACAGCAGTTGTTAACTCCTTAAAAATAAATGCTGTAGTAAAAGATTGCTTAATTTTAATACTAGGTTCTGAAATAAAATAAGAAGGTGTACTTCCTCTCAAGATACAGCAGTGTGCATACTTATTTCAGAGGTTACGTGGTATACTCTCACATCTGGTTAATTTTCAGAAGGGCTGTCCATGTAAATTTTTTGTGAAAAGGTTATCATTACTCTACAAGGAGCTTGAAACATGTTTTTGTAATAAGTAAGTAGTAACCCTAGGTTAGGCGACAACGTTTGAAGTAAGAAAATGGAAACATTTGCTACAGAAGCCTCTGGAGTGATGCTACTACAATTTTTAAGAATGAAACTGTACATGCGAGTTCACAGGCTATCGGAATTAGAAAATGCTGTAGTAATAAGTTAGCCGCTGTTTGGAAAACATCTGCGAAAAGTTTTGAACAAACTGATTTCTGTTTCACACCAATTTTAATGTGGTTTTGAGCACATGTGGTATATTTTCCAACTTTCATGGAAAATCCTACAAAAACACCTTAAACCGAAACAGTGTTGCATTCACTGACAAAATCTGTTGTAATAATAATGTTACTTGCTTTACGTCCCACTAACTACTTTTATGGTTTTCGGAGATGCCAAGGCGCCGGAATTTAGTCCCGCAGGGGTTCTTTAATGTGCCAGTAAATCTACCGACACGAGGCTGACGTATTTGAACATCTTCAAATACCACTGGGCTGAGCCAAGATCGAACCTGCCAAGCTGGGGTCAGAAGGCCAGCGCCTCAACCGTCTGAGCCACTCAGCCCAGTAAAATCTGTTGTCAAAAGGAAGGGTTAACAATTGGCTTATCAATATCAGGAATAATAGTGAACATCTTCCTAAGTAACCATTGAATAAAATTCTTAACCAACCAAGAGATATAGAAGAAGACCAACGCAATCAGGTGGAACTAAAAGAGGCTACAGAGCCGGTATAAAATAGAGGATTATGGAAGCGCTTAGTTAATTCACAGAGACTTGCACACTGAATGCTAAAAGGCATAACAGTGTACAATGAAGATGTATGTACTAGATATCTGCGCTGGAAAAAGGCCAAAGCTAGTTATGGTGCAATACAGGTCTCTTACTTAGATAGCAGGGGCAGCTCGACACAAGAGTAATCTTCAGCACAAACTTAACAAAGTTGTATAGTGTGTAGGGTAGATATCTCCGTGTTATTGTTGTCATTGTGTAAATAATATGTGATGATGCAATTTATGTTCATACAGGCAAAGATTACTGAAAAAGGGGTGCTTTCTACTGAAACCTCTATTTAAGGTAAAACCCCATTTAAGGTTAAAAAATTCAGGTCCCTGTAAAAACACAATATAGGAGTTTTACTGTATTTAAGTTTAGGACAAGGGCAAGTGGGATGATACCTATAAGTTGCTCAAAAGATTTCAGCAGAAGGGTGGCTTTAAAGGAGGACTAAAGCATTAAACTCGATATATATTTAAAGGTTGGTTTTAGAGGTAAATTGCTCATGACCAAATTGATTTAAAATAGTACTTACAAACCTTTTTTTTTTTGTTCTAACATTCTTTCTGATACAGTGATAAACATGGAATTATCATTGGTAGCCGTCAAGAAGTTTAAATCCAACTCGATAACTAACTGTGCGAAGAGTTGTTATAAAGATTATACCAGCAAACTTCTATGGTTTGTAATCTCTTTGGACTTTTTTAATATTAAGAAATATTAAGAAATGTAATCGTGCACACATTAAAGTGAAAGTTCCATCAATGTGGGGTTCAGCAGCTAGTTATTTATTTCTATTAACCTCATGCCATACTTTGACGGAATGTTTCGTCCAACAAGTGAAAGATGCAAACATATTTTGAAGGACACTTCTGTCCGTGCACACGGACTACCTACAGGCACATATATACAGTTCCGAGCCAGGGAGGTTTGTTCTGTAAGTTTTAAAAAGTAACCAACAGATGTCAGAAACTACCTGAAATTCATTTTCTTATCATAAATGGTAACTCACTCCTGGAATAAAACAAATAAAACACACCTCACTGCATGTTATTTGTAAACAAATATGGCAGCGGAGTGGAGTGGATAGAGTTATGCCTGACTGGCTTGCGAATATTGATATTGAGATTCATAATGAAAGTATGAGAAGTGAAAATAATTCATCTTCAAATGATAATGGTGAAGGTGAATATGATTCTATTTCCAAAAAGCCAGCACCAATGAATAATTCAAGATTTACACAAAGTAAAAAAATCCCCAACAGGTAGGAACGTCAGTAATGGCTGGATTTTGGAACTTGATGCCAATAAACTTACTGATGTCAAATGTAAGCCAGTTTGTGAAATTCACTCCGTGGCAAAGAGAAGGTTAGAAGTTAATCGAACAGAATTGTAAGTGGTCATTGAATTTCTAGTCCCCACAGTTCTGGGATCACGTAACAACATAACACGTAACAACGTGCTTATGACTGTCTTTGCCAAAATTCCCTTCACACTGATAATATTCACTTCATGCCTCAGGGTCGATATACTGGCTTCTACCAATCAAAAATGTCCCCAACTCAAAAGAAATCAGAGCCGTCCAGGTGATGCAGAGTGGTGCAGCACAGGGACTCCGCAAGGATACCTCATTAGTGTACTTCAAATGAGAGCTTGCTCTGCATGTGGACACCTGCTTTTTCTACTGCTGCATTCGTACGAGGACTTCTCGAAACTATAAATGTAGGGTAGAATGCAAAAAAAGTGTTTATATGTGCATAACATCCGCCTAAATATTTGTGTGCATTTCCTTAAAATAACAGGGAAAAAATAGTATGTAAAGGCACAATTTTTTCTAAAAAATTGGTAGGTCAATGGGTTAAGAGCCTTTTAAAAACCAGGGTGGGCCAACAGTTCTGTTATTCCCCTTGTTTAATAATAATGTCCAGTAATCCGAAACATGGGGGAAAGAGTTGTAGGCATCAGTTCAAACCAAAACATCTGTCTGTGATAGCAGTTAACACAAGTTTGTATTCTGTTGAACAGTGTTGGGTTGCCACAGTGTGGATGCACGAGAAACTCAATACTCAATTAGAAATAGGAAAGGATTTCCACCTATCAATACTTGTTTATTGCACTTTTTATGCTACAGGACCGGTTTCGACCCTTTACATAAGGTCATCCTCAGCTGAACCATGCATACATATATCAATACTTGTTTATTGCACTTTTTATGCTACAGGACCGGTTTCGACCCTTTACATAAGGTCATCCTCAGCTGAACCATGCATACATATCTATGTGATGAAGCTATGATTAAGATAGTATTGTCAAAGGAATGCCATACGATAATAAACATTAGGTCACATCCAAATGGGGCATGTCATAACGTGAACTGGCATATATGTCACTATGTACAACAATGCATTGTATGTCTAAAATAGTATGTTTAAGATCTTAAAATTAGTTGATAAAACATATCTCACTTAAAACTAACTTATATATACATGTACAAGATGAATACAATATATGTGAGCACTTCATGTACATGAACGTTCGTGTCTTGCTTGTTGGCTGACTCCCGTGTTCAAGTCTTCTTATTTACACAGTTGAACACTCAGCTGTTGTTCCTGGAGTTTAAATGATATGGTTTGCTTGTAAAATTGTACATGTACATAGAGTAAAGCACTTTCCAATTTTAAAAAGGTGCCAGACGTATGGTTAAAATTAAGCTAAAATATGTTCAGCTCTGCTGTGTGTGTTGCCTTGTGTTAAAATCAAATCATGTTGTCCTATGACGTCCATAAAATTTGAGTGACATTTAGTTCAAAATAGTGGCTCCTTTCCCATTTGTAGCTGTGCAGTGATGTTATATTTATCTGTGGAAGATAAGATTGAGCTATGAGTGATATTTATGTTGGAGGAATGTCTAAGGGTTGTGTGTGCTAATTTGAATATGTACTTACTGTTGTTGGTGTGGCTGAGATGTGTTTGATATGCGAGCTTGTTGTGTACTGCTTCGTGTTCTTCTTGGGCTCATACTAGCTGCTGTGAGGGGAAGGGAAGGAGGGGTAGGGAGAGTTGATGTTGTGGGGGTAGGGGTGGAGCTGGGTGTGTTGTTAGATGTTTTCCTGTGGCGTGTCGCATTCTGTTTATCGATTATCTTAAGGTAAGAGTTTTTTAGGGCAGGGATAACTGTATTGAAGATGATGTTAGTTTTTTCTGTGATTTCATTAATGTTGTAATTTGGATTGGTATACTGATCTAGAGTGATGTAAAATTCTTCTGTTAAGTTGAGCAGGGGGCCTTTGGGGTTTATGTTCAGGATTTGCATATCGTTATCAATGTTTGTGAAACTGTGTTTATAGTCTGCGACATGTTGTCCTATTGAGGAAAAATGATTGTGTTTTACCGCGTTTATGTGTTCATTATATCGGGTTAGGAAGTTTCTACCGGTGCATCCGACATAGCTTGTCTCATAGTTATTGCATTTGATACGCTATACCCCTGAGTAGTTGTATTTGTTGTTGCTGTTGACTGTTCTGACGTTTTGTATGATGTTGGTACTGTTGTGTGAAGTTCTAAATGCTATTCTTAGGTTATGTTTTTTAAAAATGTTAGTTATGGGGTATATGTGTACATTATTGAAAGTGAATAGTGCATACTCTTTCTTGGATTCGTCTGCTTTTGTTAGTTTGGTTTTGGGTTGGGATTTTATTTTGTGAATGATTTTGTTGATCATTTCTTTCTTGTATCCATTGTTTTTAGCTATGTCGTGAATTAGTTGTAATTCTTTGTTTAGATCTTCTTTTGTTAACAGTATATTGAATGCTCTGTGTATCATGCTATAGTAAGCTGCTCTTTTGTGTGTGTTGGGGTGAACGGAATCTATTTTAATTGTATTTGAGGTATGCGTGGGTTTTCTGTATATTCTGTAAGAAAGGTGGTCTTCATGTCTAGTTATCGTTATGTCCAAGTAGTTCAAATTGCGATTGTTTTTGGCTTCCATGGTAAATTTTATATGGGAGTCTATTGTGTTGAGTTTATCTAATATATCAGTTTCATTTGTGGATCTATTGTCGATGATAACGAAAATGTCATCAACAAATCTACACCAAAAAAAGATATTGTCTATTTTATTAATTGATGTGTGCTCTAAATAGTCAATGTAAATTTCGGCGAGTATTCCAGAAGCGGGAGATCCCATCGGTAATCCTTGTTGCAGATAAATAGTATCATGAAATTTAAAGTAGTTGTTACTAATGGCAAAATGAAGTAATTTAATGAACTCTTCTATTTCTAAAGTGCTTAGAGTGCTGTGACTTTTTAGATTAGATTCAATGATTTCTATTGTTCGTTTTGTGGGAATGTTCGGGTACATGTTTATTATATCAAATGATGCAAGATTATGATATGGTTCAATCTTTAATACTTTTGTTCTATTACAAAAATCTATTGAATTCTGTACTGTTTTATTAGCTGAGAATACGTAGTGCTTTTTGAGGAATCTTTGAATAAATTGCGAGAGTTTATACGTTGGGCTTGCTCTTTAGTTAATAATAGGTCTCATTGGTATATGTTCTTTGTGTATTTTGGGATAAGCTTTAGCAGTTGGTATTTGAGGGTTCATTACTATTAGTTTAGAGGATTCTATTTCAGTTAAAAGAAAATGTGTATTTTTTAATAAGGCTTTGAAGTTTCTTTGTATGTTATTAGTCGGATCTTTGCGTTTGATAAGGAAAGTGTTATCTTGAAAACATTCTTTAGTTTTCGATATGTATTGGTCTTTGTCGATAATGACTGTGGTATTGCCTTTGTCGACTTTCGTTATAAGTAAATTATTCTGTTTTATTTTATCTTTGAGTTTGTTTATGTGTGTTTTATTGGCTGAGTTATTGTTTTGGAAGTTACTTTGAATTTTGTCGATATATTGTGGGAGCCTATTTTTAATATCATATCTGACTTCATCTCGTAGCTCGTGTGGGATTTTCTGTATGGCGTTTTCTATTTCAGTGATAGTGGTTGTAATGTTCTGGAAGGTTGATGTGTTACCCCAATTGTGCTTGGGTCCCTTGCTCAAGATAACAGTTTCCATTTCATTGAAAGTCGTATTTGTGAGATTTTTTTATGGGTGGGTGAAATTTGTGTTCAGTGATTTCGTTGGGAAGGGTTGGAGAATTCGTGTTCGGAATTTCGGTTTTTGGGTTTGGTTTGGATGGTTGTTTAAGTGCTTCTAATTTCTTGTTAAGTGTATTCTGTTTGTTAGTGGCTAAGTTTTTTATTTTTTCTGTCGTGATTTACTGAAAATCATCCCAGTAGCTGTGTGGTAACTCATTAGATGCCTTTAAATGTATTCGGTATAGTTCGTTGTTGAGATGTTTTTTACGGTATAAAAACTTTATTTCTTCTTTCAGCCAGATTTTGTTTGTTCTTTTTTGCGTATTACGAGTTTGTATGGTATGCCTGTGTTTATTATTATATTTTCTCAAGAATTTAGGTGTTAAGTCATTTTTTAGACATTTCTTCAAAAAAAGCAATGCTCTTAACCGCATTCATTAGTTTGATCTTTAAGTTTCGGTATCTATATGCGTTCCGTTTTGCCTGGTTGGCTATGGTATCATAATCTATAATCTTAATTTCTGTATTGACGAACTACACAATTAGAAATAGCACACACAACCCTTAGACATTCCTGCAACATACATATCACTCATAGCTCAATCTTATCTTCCACAGATAAATATAACATCACTGCACAGCTACAAATGGGAAAGGAGCCACTACTTTGAACCCAATGTCACTCAAATTTTATGGACGTCACAGGACAACATGATTTGATTTTAACACAAGGCAACACACACAGCAGAGCTGAACATATTTTAGCTTAATTTTAACCATACGTCTGGCACCTTTTTAAAATTGGAAAGTGTTTTACTCTATGTACATGTACAATTTTACAAGCAAACCATATCATTTAAACTCCAGGAACAACAGCTGAGTGTACAACTGTGTAAATAAGACTTGAACACAGGAGTCAGCCAACAAGCAAGACACGAACATTCCTGTACATGAAGTGCTCCCATATATTGTATTCATCTTGTAAATGTATATATAAGTTAGTTTTAAGTGAGATATGTTTTATCAACTAATTTTAAGATCTTAAACATACTATTTTAGACATACAATGCATTGTTGTATATAGTGACATATATGCCAGTTCACGTTATGACATGCCCCATTTGGATGTGACCTAATGTTTATTATCGTATGGCATTCCTTTGACAATACTATCTTAATCATAGCTTCATCACATAGATATGTATGCATGGTTCAGCTGAGGATGACCTTATGTAAAGGGTCGAAACCGGTCCTGTAGCATAATAGGTGCAATAAACAAGTATTGATAGGTGGAAATCCTTTCCTATTTCTAATTGTGTAGTTCGTCAATACGGAAATGAAGATTATAGATTACGAAACTCAATACTGGTATGATGACAGCAGATATCATGTTGCTTTCAAGGAAGGTCTGAGGTTTCACTACCCCATAAAATGACATAATTATGAAACAAGGAGGGTGAAAGATTGAGCCCAAATCAGAAGGCCTATAGCATGAAGGGAAACCTGCATCAATGTGCCGACATGTGGAGCCGTCGCCTGTTAAATCAACTTGAACTTGGCATACCCTGGACAACATATGATATGATGACAAAATATTTAGGCTTAAAACCATTTTGACCACTGTGTTTTAAGAAACTCGAGTGATGCTGATATGAAAGCTCAACACAACACTTGTGTGGCAAATCTCAGAACATTATCGCATTAATGTTATGTTCACAATTGAATGCACAATTTACCAAAGTTCACAAAATTGCATCATTGTGTTTTGGGCTAAGGACCAATCCCATTTCTCACAGGAATTGGAGAAGAATCCACCGAATATTATGATCTGGGCCAGCATAAGTGAGAACTGCATTCCTGGACCCAATTTTTTAATGGTCCTGTTAACAGGCAGTAATACAAACAGATGCTCCAAAAATTGCTCTATCTGCAGCCATCAGAACCTGGAATAGCAGGTAACATAACATAATCCTGTAACAAGATGGAATCCATTTGCATTTTGCTATCAGTGTTAGAGAATGTCTTAATGAATTGTTTTCAGACCAGAGGATTGGCTCCCCCCAACCTGACTTAAGGAGCCCTGACTTGCAAAAATGACTTGCAGGTTCACATTAAGGGGAAAATCAGGCAACAGACCAGTTGAACATCAGACGAACTGCAGGCTGCTGCGAGATTTACCATGAAAGATTTTCTCCACAAAACCTCTTATCGAACATGGCATCGTATTCAGCTGTGTTACGGTAATGGTGGTACTCATATCGATATTTTGGACACATAAAATTGAATACACCTTATAACATAAAACAAATGTTAATTTTTGTTGTCTTTATAAAATGAAATAAAGAAGGGGTGACATGACTTTATAACCCACCCTGAAAATTTGAATTTGTTGCAAGCCATTCCTTTCTTAAAATCAGTGATGAGATATCAGAACATATTTTCTGAATAACTGTCTCTTTAAATGAAAGAAAAAGTGACTAAGCCCACCCATACATTGCCGGCGAGATCAGTTCTCATACAAGTTAACTCTGTAATACGATGTTTTGCTAGTAAACTACTGACACTTGTGAACCGTGAATAGGTCTAAACTCAGCTGTAGTGGGCTGACTGAATATAGATAGATTCGATCTTGTACAAAACAAAGAACTAATAGAAACACCTATAAAAAATACTCGAACTCAATAATTTGGGATTAAAAATGCAAGAAAAGCATGAATGTTGCTGATGCACCATCAGAAATGGGAAAGTATAATTGTCGTATGATGAAGAGAAGCTGTCACATTAAAAAGTAAAGAAGTCACAGTGTAAAAATCGGAAAGGTCAATAAAAGACTCGCAACTGAAACAAATAAAAGGAGTGTGTTAAGAGAGCCATAAAATGGCAGTTTTTACTCTAGGTTGATTACAAAGACTGGAAACTATATACTAACCTGCTGAAGGTGAGGACGAATAGCTCCTCTTTGGTTGCCACCTCGGACTTTTCTATTCTTCCACATGTTTCCATCCCGTCTGTTACCTAGTTTCTGAGCAGTCTCATCAACTGGAATTACATTATCTGTAAACAGAATAGTATGAATCAGTACTACACCAATAGGGGCTCTTTTATATTGCAGCAGCAAAGATTATTTTCCCTCTAATTTGATGGATTTTTAAAATAAGAACTTCTCAATACTGTTGGTGAAATTGTAACATTTTTATATTAGGCAATGACAGCATTGGGTGCCTTACCAAAGAAAGCCATGCACACCTGCTTTCCATGAACAATATTGAAAGAAAGACAATATTTCTATCAGTAAGATTCAATTTCAGTAGCTTTCAGTTCTATAATGCAGTAGTGGACTATTATTTGCAATAAGATATTTCATTCCTTTTCGTTCAATGTCAAGTCTTTCCTTCATCTTTCTGTATTGTCCTGTGTTCGTAGTCTTCTACTACCTACAATCTTGACTTATCAAAAGCCCAAGACTAAAGATCTATACTGAATGTCTTCCTTAATGAAGTCAGGAAGCAATAACAAACTTGTCAGGGACTGAAATGAAATGGATGTAGAAGAACTAGAATTAATGAGGAAAGCACATGTCTGGGAAGACAGCAGTATATTCGCGTATGAGTTTGCACTAATCCTTTGGTGATTTCTTGTTTATCCTTGACTCTCATTTATGTTTCACTACGTACCCTCTTCTCAGTACAAGAGACTGGCAACTTTTAATAAAAAAGCAATACATTCCATAGTCTTTTCTTTTCCTGTTTTACAAGCATGCATTGAATCTTGTGCCACTTACAATTCTATACTTAAGTAGAATCGTACTTCTTTTTTTTTTTTAATATTATAAGATGTTATCTATAAAATATACATTCACTTCTCCCACACACATTGATTCCCAAACGCAGAGATAGACAATACAACCAGAAAAAAAACCTATGATATGCCTACAATAATTTTTGAACATTTTTATAGGTTTGGCATTCACAAAATGAAGTTTTGTAACCTGTCCAAGCAAGTGTCACAAAATTACTTTTATCAATGCTAAGAAAACTGCACTAACTGTTACTGCATATCTATGGTCTTCCTTAAAGCATACGGAGAACTTCGTTAAAATGCTTCAATCTGTAATACGCAATAAAGAATAAGAAATTATTTTTGTAAAGAAAAGAACATTTATCTTGTAACTTGTTTATATGTGTGCAGTAAGAACAATACATAGATTTTATATAAATAAAATTACAAGGGGCAAAGTAGTAGTTGTGTAAAGAAAGAGATGCAAACAATGGCTGTTATTGAAAGAAACAATATCTAAAGCACGAAATAGCTTTGCCAGACGTAAAGAGGTGATAGCAAACATTCAACAGGTAACACTGCAGATCTTCAGCTACTATTGAATAGAGTTGCTTCAGCCAGGGAAACTACAGAACTCAACATTAAGGAGGTAATAATGGATGACTGTACAGAACTATGCTAAGCGTGTAAAAGGAATGCTCCGAGTTGATCAGAAGCTAGGTTGACACTGAATTTATATTTAAATTAATTTTTTTATTAATACAACTTCCCCCATGAGGAGGCTGCCACAAGGACAAAGTATATCAACTACACAGTATTTTGTCTTCTAAGTTTGCTAATATGCCAGATAGAAATACCCATCACAAGGCTCAGGAATAAGTTTGGAACAAATCTGGAATGTGGCATGATGTATGGTTCTTCAAATGTTATATAAATCGTTGCGGAGTATGGTTACTGATCCTCATATTGCGGCGATAGCGATGTCGTGAAGTCTTGTCCGGTTGAAACCGAGAGAATCCCATAGCTGTACAAGAAATTTTAGGGATTGTGCCTCAGGCTTCGATCATGAGTCCATGGAAGGAAATATTGTCTAGGTGATATAAGTCCTTATAGTAGTTTACGGTTGGCTGGTAAACTGACTTCTTCTCAGCATCCACCTCTTCAGCCTGGCCAACGTGTGACTCAAAGCGTATTGTAGGATCTAATTACAGTATTAGGACAACTTTGACAGACTTCCCTGTGGCAGTTAATGGCCAACACTGTGTTTTGTGCTCAGAGATTCAAACTCAGTGCTTGGCAGATTTGTTAAGAAGGATTCTCCAGGGTCCTCTGACCCATTATTTTTTATTTATGCAAGTCTGAACCTTCTTTTGATTTTGAGGAGCTGATCAATTCTTCCTTCGTTTTTAATTTGGAAAAGGGTTTCACAATTGTAAGTGGCTACTGGGACAGGGACAGTTTTATACAGTTGGATCTTAGTGTGTATTTACAGGCATTTCTCACTATATGTTGAACAGGTTAGAAATTGGGCTTTTTCCATTTTATTACTATTTACCCATGTTTCATTCTCGTTTAAGTTGTGTTGAAGTTCAGTTTTCTTGAAAGATATTTGTAATCCTCTTTTTAGGGCGACTTTTTGGAGACTCGTGATATGAGCACGATTGTGCCTGACCGGTTCAGTCCGCTACGGTAATGGAGTAGTCCACATAGTCAGCATCTCTATGCCAAATACCAGGTGGCGGTAACTAATTCGGTTCCCCGAAGGGACCAACGGCTTTGGGCGGATGAGCTCTTTTAAGGGGGGTGATGGTCCCCATGGTGGAGGAAATGCCACTGAAATCCATTATGCAGTGCCTGTACTCCATGTTAGGAGCGACTGCAACAGGCATTTGTACTCCAGTAGGAGTGGCCTAGTACAATTTGCCTTTCTGAATAACATTCTGAATTATAATTCGAGGATTTGTCCTCTTCTCAAGGTGACACCTTAGATGGGTTTCAATTACTTGACACATGCGGGAAATCTGGTCCTGACAGCCCCTCTGTGGCCTGAAACCACACTGGTTTTTATCCAACCTACTCTCCACCATCGATCACAGCATCCTCTCCAAAATGCCTGTGAACATCTTGCCTGATACAGTAACTAATGAAATATCTCAGGAGTTGTTGCAATTCATTTGCCTATAGATACTATGGCCGTCTGATGAGAAGTAGCGAGGATTCAAGGTAAGAGGTGCAAGGGGTAAGCATGGCTGCCACGCATGCACCTATCTTAGGTCTCAAGGCATGACAATAAACATATGTTCTGTCCGCAGTGACTCTAGTGAATGGAGGTGCTGTCGTGAAGTTTCAAAGTGGTAGTGCAATTGTTACACACTTAGTGTATGTATGGCATACGGAACAGTTTGATAATGAATACGCATTGCTTCAGAGAGCTCGCATTTTCTGTCATGACTGATGTTTCTAGCTAAGAGTGTAGTATCCGTTACTCGTGCCCTTACCTACAAGCTGCCACGACTTCTCGTCAGATACAGATAGTAAGTGCAATTACTGCTTTTGTTCATTTAGAAAGTACCTTACTCACATTCCATGCCAGTCTTATTACTCTATGAAGCCATTTCATCATTGCCTTCCAACTACTTTTCACCACTTTAGGACTAATTTTATCTATTCATGCTGCTTTATGATAATGTAGTTTATTTGACCAAACCTTCAGTTTCCTCAAGAGTAATTCTGTTGCTGTCCTTGTTCTCCTGTCTGTATTTTTCTTCAATTTCACATATGGTAAATTAATGTTACAAAGTCTTTACTTTCTTTCTGTACTTCTGTACTGGCAATCTTATACTTGATAGTTTTTTTTTTTTCCTTTTTTTTTTCGTGTGGCCTTTGGAGAGGCCTAGTGCAGGTCTTTTGATATGACGCCCGTAAGCGACATGCACATCCCGATGAGGATGAAATGATGACGAAGACGGCACGTACACCCAGTCCCCGTGCCAGGGGAATTAAACAATTATGGTTAAAATTCCCGACCCTGCTGGGAATCAAACCCGGGACCCCAGTGACCAAAGGCCAGCACGCTAACCATTTAGCCATGGAGACTGTTCATCATTTGTTATGGACAATATAATGAAGAACGTCAAGGAGAAGTTAGGTGAACTGAATGCAGTGGGCTTTGCTGATGATAACATGATTTGGGGTGAAACAGAAGAGCAGAAGAGGAAGTACAGACCAGACTCAACATATGGAAATCCCAGTTCCAGGAATATAACCTCAACATCAGCAAGACCAAGACAGTGGTGATGGCAGTCATTGCATGAACTAGATTCTAAATTGATGTCCATTCACTATCTTTATACGGGATGATCCATATACACCTTTACAATTTTTATGACATAGCAAATGTGGCAATCTGTTCTGAATTACAGAATAAGTGTGGGAGATTCCTCAGAGCTATTATTTATGTGTTTCCCTGACATAGTTTATCACAGCGTCACAAGATGGCAACATTGTCCCCTCTCGTACCTTTGGCCTTTCTACCTCCTTGATTTTAGGTATCTTAATGATATTTTTCTTTGAACATTGAGGTAAAGTAAAAATGGAGTCAGAAACATAATGCAGGCCTTCTTACTATTATTTATTTATTATTTACATATTTTACGCCCACACTGGAGCACTTAAATCAATACATTTGAGTTAATTTCTTCTTTTTCTTCTCCCAGAACTTTCTCATCCTCTCCGAACTGGAAGCCCTTTGTGTGTCCGATATAGTATATTGTTCCCGTTCAACTGTTTTCAGTTTGAGACTTCTGCTTTTGTTCTTCAAAATCCTCTTCTCTTTTTTGTCTTTGATTTGTTGCCGAGTTACACCCAATTCTTCCAAATCATCCTAAATTTCTTTGAACCAATTATTATTGATTTTATTTTTCAAAAAGTAATCAAATAGTTGTTTCAATATCCTGGTGTCTGGTAATCTTGATATGTGACAGAAAAAGGAAATTTTTCTTTTATGCATCGTAGATATTACTGATTCACATTCACGATAGACAATGTTGTTAGGCAACAATCTCCACTGTCCATCAACTTGGTGTTTTTAATAAATAATTGTTCTAAGAATTCTTGCATCGGTTTTCTGTAATTTGTCTGTTGTAGATTTTACATTTAATTTGAATAAAGTTTCACTAGCATATGTTGCCTCTGGTTTAACCATGGAATTATAGTATTTCAGCTTAGCGTTTATGGAAAGAGATTTTTTTTTTATAGGTTGGCCAGGTAAGTCTTCGTGCTTGTTTAAATTTAGTTGTTCTGTGTTCTATTGCTTCTTTTTCATTTGTGTTCCATGTTATTATTTCCCCAAGTTATTTGAATTTCTGAACAATTTTAATCTCTTTATTACTGTTCAGTTGAATAACTGGTAAATCAACTTTTAAAGCTGGCATCATTTCTGTTTTTTCAAATGAAATTTGTAATCCCATTTTTTTTTTGCTATAATTTCTAGTTGTTCAATTTGAAATTTAGCCTCTTCTATTGTATTTGCAAGTAATGCCAAATCGTCCGCAAAAGCAAGGCAGTTGAGTTTAATATTTCTACCAATCTTGATATGTAGTTGGTTGGCATTTCTTGTTCCATTCACACATAACCTTCTCCAATGCACAATTATAACAATGGTGAAAGTCCGTCTCCTTGTCGAAGTCTAGTTCTTATAGTGAATGATTCTGATAATACACCTCTAAATTTAATTTTTGGGCCTTCTTACTATCTATACTAATATTATAAAGAGGAAAAATTTGTTTGTAACTAATAGGCTCAAAAACTACTGAACCGATTTTGAAAATTACTTCACCTGTAGAAAGCTAGAAAGCTACATTGTGAGTGAGTAACATGGGCTGTATTTTATTTTCAAAACAATTCGAGGTGGGGGGCACGGGGGAAGATATAAAAATAATAGGCTAATATAGGCAAAATATTGAATTTGTCGTATAAGGACGAGACAAAGCTCAATTTAATCCTTTTGACGCAAAGAACAAAACTCGGTAAGCCCTACGGGCCCTAAAACCAACCGTTACGGAGATACTGGCACCACACTACCTCTGCTCTAGGAATCGGATAAAGAAATGAACTGCCATAACCATGGCAACGTCAGCTTCAGGATTCTACAGCAGCGAAATTATCTACAATAAATCACGAAAACTTAACATGTTACAGACATGAAAATTGATATTTGGAATCCCCTTTAAAAATAAAAGAACACAAATATTCGTTTTCACAAAATCCACTTAAGGGGGATGCAGAGAATCTCCAACAGTCAGGTGCACAGGATAATGCTTGTCTGATTCTGCCGCTAGGCATGCGTGGAGTGTAGCCGAGTTAGTGTTGTATATTGCCCCACAGTTCTGCCTGTGGTTCCATTGCGGTCACAACTCTTGCGACATCAAAAGCTTGCTTGTGTTGTTAAACTTTACTAATGACGGCTAGTTTGCCACAGTCCCACGCACCGCAGACACTAGTTTCGGTCCTGTTAGTGCAGTCGAATGATCAGTAGTATTATTCAGACACTTAACGCTTTTTAGTAGAAGTTGGATATGTATATCACCCAACTGTATGATGAATAGTAGCAGAACATATTCATTTATGAATTAGGGCAAAGTAGGTAGCCTATTATGCAACACATTCTTGTTTATGATAAAACTAGATATCGGGGTTTGTACGTATCTATTATTCTTAGCAATTGATCTGCAGCTATTCCCTTAAATTATATTTTGTCCTCCAATCTACTGTGCTCCCAGAGGATTTTTGGAAAGTAATGACAGTTGAAGGAGAGGACATAAAAATGGTGACATTTGACGCTGATATTATTTTAGCTCATTTTGCAGAAGGTCTCGATAATGTGCTGAATTGCATATACGCAGTCTTGGAGGAGTAGTGCAGATGAAAATAAATAAATCCAAAACAAAATATTGGTATACGGTCGAACAAAGTCAGGCGATGCATGTAAGTTTTCTTTCTTCTCAGTTCGTAGAATGCAAGATAGACATGTATGGAAAGTGTATAACATAGTTAAAAATAAGAACATTTTATGAATACGAGAATTACATATTTTGTCCCGGAAGAAAATCCTCAGATTGTATGAAAACACTTGTGAAAATTCTTAGAGTCAACACTAAATTTTTATTATTTCTGTTGCTGCATTACTGCCTTCCCTTAAAAACGACCGTAAACCCTTTTGTGCTGCAGTGGAGATTTTACGTGTTACTTGTAGTTTTTTAAGTGAATCATAGAATACAAGTTATATTTCCTTCAAATTAAATCAGTTATGGTGACAGTCAATTTATACGTGTGTGTCAATATTAAAGTCGAATGCTGAGGATGTTTAACTTTTTAGAGTGAAATTAGTTAAAAGTCACTTGAAGTGATGCTGTGATATTTCGCTATCCTTGAGCGCTGACATAATGTGCCTTGTTCTATTTACTATACAGAGGGTGTGTGTGTGTGTGTGTGTGTATGTATGTGTGTGTGTGTGAAAAGAAGTGAGGAAGGAGTTAAATTATGTATATGAGTATATATATATCGCAAAAAAATGAGGATGTTACAGACTTTAAAATTCGTACTTGGAATCTCTTTAAAAATGAACACACTCTTTTTGGAAAATCCACTTAAGGGGGTGAAAATAAAAAAGCGTGCGAATTTTTAAAAGTGAGTATCTTCTTCTATCGCTTTACCCACACCTGTGAAGTTGTGGCTACGAACTGTGTCGCACATGACGATTTGACCCTGTTTTATGGCTGGATGCCCTTCCTGATGGCAACCGTATGTGTAGGGATGTAATCAATAACTCTATGCTAATATTGTAAAGAGGAAAAATGTGCATATTTGTTTGTAATGGATATACTCAAAAACTACTGAATCGATTTAAAAAATTACTTCACCTATAAGAGCTACATTGCGAGTGAGTAACATGGCTGTATTTTATTTTCAAAACAATTCGAGGAGGGGAGGAGGCGACGACGGAAGATATAAAAATATTAAAATAATAGGCTAATATAAGCGAAATCGAATTTGTCGTACAAGGACGAGACAAAGCTCATTTTAAGCCACTTGACGCAAAGAAGAAAACTTGGTAAAACCTTCGGCCCGAAGACCATGTTTTTAAAGCCCTAAAACCAACCGTTATGGAGATATTGGAACCACAATCTCCCTGCTCCAGGAATCAGATAAAGAAACGAACGGCCGTAACCATAGCAACGTCAGCTCCAGGATTCTACAGCAGCTAGATCATGCATGTAAGTTTAGGCGTAGCTGCCAACCAAAATTGATACACGTATGACTTACTATCTGAAAAAAACAAACTGTTGTGTAAGATGCTCTTGGCACTCCTTTGGGCGTGGATGGAAAGGGAATGAAGTATAAAAAGAATAGCCCCAGAGAACTCCTTAGTATAGCGACCAGTGGTTGCCGACGGACCTCCGTTTTTACGTATTGGCTTAGGTTTCAGCATTTTGCAGAGTATAGTTTAAACTATTTTCTATCAAATAAAGGAGTTGTAGGATCACTGATGTTATTAGTGCCGATATTTTGGTCCATTTTTACGATCATTGCAACCATGAAAACCTATATACCGTACACAATTGTCAAGATGGTGTGCCCATGACTTGAAAAAATTTCTCAATATTTATACTCAGATACATTATATGATGTGCAACATGAGAATTATAATTCTCGATAATTATAGCAGTTTCTTTTATGCATTGCGCATTTCCTTGATCATTTGTAATAGTTACGAAATGTCGGATCAAACAAAT
Organism: Anabrus simplex; assembly: GCF_040414725.1. NCBI lineage: Eukaryota > Metazoa > Arthropoda > Insecta > Orthoptera > Tettigoniidae > Anabrus > Anabrus simplex. The sequence goes on from NC_090270.1 coordinate 313,718,571, forward strand.
ACATTCAATAATATTTATATTTGTGGTACTATCTAGCGGAAGTATACTTACACTAAACCTGCAGCTTTGTGAAGGGAGCAGATATATCTAGGTGGGAATGAAGGAAAAACATGGTAGCAAAAGATCTTAGAGGTCGATGAGGCCCCATGAAGAAAAGAAGAAGAAGATACACTATAATTCCAAACATGACAAATAATTCCTACGTACTTAAGTAAATACACCAGAGATATAAATATCTAATGAAGTCAGTCACCCCGATAGTATGAGTAACTAAAGCCAGTTTCTGATAACCCGTACGAAGAACGGGTACTTCTGCTAGTATTATAATATTTATAATACACTGACTGAGCAAATGTCATGGGATAGCAGAGCACTGATGCGCAAGTGTGTTGTCTGCGCACCACACGCCCCCTGTGCCAGCGGCAGTTGTATACGAGACCTTGTAAGCAGTGGCTGTGCATGTGACGGGGTGTAACATGGAACGTTGTCGTGAGCTGACATCGTTCGAACGGGGTATGGTGGTCGGTGCCCGACGGATCAGAAGTGCGATTTCGGAAGTGGTGCAGGAATTCGGCTTCACACGATCAACCGTGTCCAGGGTGTATTGTGAATGGTTGAATCCGGGTGTCACCGTCCACAACAAACAAAAGACCGGCCGTCCAGCCACCCTCGATGACCGTGACAGGCGACATCTGAGACGGATTGTCAATAGTGACAGACGGGCAACCGTGCAACAAATCACGGCTCAATTCAACACAGACCATGCTAGACATGTCTCGCAGTGGACAATCCGTAGGAACATGAGTTCTATGGGGTATGGGAGCCAGCGCCGCACACGGGTGCCACTGTTAACCCAACATCATCGGGCACAACGACGAGCATTTGTCGCCAGTCACCAGGGATGGACCCTGGAACAATGGCGGAACGTGATATGGTTGGACGAATCACGATTTCAACTGCAAAATGCCGATGGGAGGCACCGTGTATGGCGCAGACCACATGAAGCGATGGATCCTGCCTGCCTCGAAGGTGTGGTCCAGAGCGTTGGTGTCTCTGTTATGGTCTGGGGTGCATTTTCCTGGTATGGAATGGGCCCCTTAGTTGTTCTGGAAGAGACTTTGAATGGTACGTGGTATGTTGAGTTGCTTGGAGACCATCTCCACCCATTTTTGGCCTTCCAGCGCCCAGACGATTCTGCGGTGTTTCAAGATGATAACGCGCCGCCACATCGCTCCCACGCTGCCCGGGAATGGTTCCAGGAACATGCAGCGGAGGTCCAACGACTGCCATGGCCACCCAGGAGCCCCGACATGAACCCTATCGAGCATATCTGGGATGTCCTGGAACTCAGGCTCCGTGCCATGGATCCTGCACCCACGAACAGACCAGCATTGGCGGCCGCTCTGCAAACAATTTAGTGTCAGCTGCGTCCAGAGGACTACCAGGGACTTGTGCCAGAGGAGGCCCCACACGCTATTAGGTGACTATCCCATGACATTTACTAAGTCGTGTAGATTCAAATGATGTTATGCTGGAGATTCACACAGAATTTATAATTCTTTATCTTTACTTAACTTAAGTTTGTGACTCTACATATGTACTGGTAGGTGGATGCAGAGTGGGTCTCGGGCCATAAGTGGCCACGGCTGGTCTGTGGTCCAACAGCTCTGTACTCCGACCAGCCAACCGAGCAGAGGAGGGGTGGCCATGGCTCTACACCTCTGCATGCGGGAGAAGGGACAGGGCTGGACCTCACGGCTGGCCTTGTTCTCCTCCCCATAAACTCAATCGTTTGGGACTTCAACAGAAAGGTTTCTTTTTACGTTGAGAAAATTTTCAAAATATTTCTTCCAACCGTTCAGTGATATTACGATCTACAAAAAGTTCGCCTGATTTAACTAAAGGACTATTCATTATTATTTTCCTTCCTTTCTTACATTCTTTATTACAGCCCAGACAGTCCATTGGTTTAAGATGTACTTCAAAGAGAATGGGTGTATACAGGAACATTGTTTTGGAAACGGCAGGGGAATGCCCAGGAACAGGTGTGTGTAGAGATAGGAAAATTCATCAATCTTTGTAGTATACTGAAGGGAAGGACAGTCCCAGGTACTGGACCATGCCCTTCCAAGTTATTACCAAAATCTTCCCACTACTTCTAGGACTCTAACAATGATTTGTTTCATTCTATTTCTTTCATCTAGGTACAATTCACTACCTACAAGAGTTCTTGTTTGGAGTCATTTTTATATGCTTTCTATTAACATTTATAAGCTTCCCTCACTTCAGTATTCTACAAAGATTGATGAATTTTCCTATCTCAACACACACCTGTTCCTGGGCATTCCCCTGCCGTTTCCAAAACAATGTTCCTGTATACACCCATTCTCTTTGAAGTACATCTTAAATCAATGGACTGTCCATTGTGGAACCTTTCACTAATTATTTCCACGTATGTATGTCTAAATTTCCTCATCCTGGAAATTTTCTACCCTAATCCATCAACAGACAGACTTCATTAGGCCTTGTAAAACTTAGTTCACTGCAGACCTGATAGTGGTCAATATCATTGAAGAATCCCCAAGATACCCATACAAATCTAACAGATTTTTAAAGTTCAAAGCCAGTGTAATGGTGAATAGCTTTATGCATGAAGAATGAATTTGCAAGTGCTAATCCCAGATTAATCCAGTAAACACTTCCCATTCCTATTAACTTCCAGATCTTTCCCAATTTACCCATTTTTTGCAAATCCCACAGTTTTATTTCCAATTTTGGCATTAAAATCAACTATTACCATTATCCTGTCCCTCCTTACAGTAGACCCTAATTATGATATAATTCGGTGCTTCATAAACTTTGGCTACTTCACCCTAATCTGCTCTGTCATGTGGTAAATACGCCAAGACGGTTTTCATCCTAATTCCTGCAACTAGCAAATCTATCCACATCATACAGTTGATTTTAATGCCAAAAATGCCCTTTTAATCTTGTTTCAAACACTTAAAATTCTCCTCTCCCTTCTTCATCTCATTATTTCCCCTTACTCGAACTATTAACTCCTAACATATCTACATGCATCCTCTTTGCAAACTCACCCAATTCTACTTTCTTTCATCCATAAGCATCAATACATAGCCATCAAATTCCATGTTGTTCACCAAGTTCTTTCCAAGGAGTTCACATATGTTAAATGGAAGTGGGACTCCATCACTAACATATGTCTGAGGCTTGCATAAAACTTCTGAATGTGGTCAGTATATTTCTGTGAGGTAGGGTGCAAGCCATGACTCAGAACATGTCTGAGATGCCCACTCCTATTCCATGGTAACAGGTATCCTGATTCCCACGACCCTGCAATAGACCACTTAATCATTGCCCATTGTTCATGAACTAGGAAGTGACAACGGTACCTGACTCCATGAGCGATATTAAAAATAACACAAATAAAAAAATGTTCTACTGTGTTCAGTTAAATGCTGATTGTGTACATCAGGAATGAGAGCAACAATCATTATCTAAGAGTACCAGTTAACATCCAGACTTTACTACTCATGTTTAAGGTGAGGTAAAATCTATGTACTGCATTTATTCACGTAATTCTCGCCATCGTACAATTTGCACACCCTGATTTTTTTAAGTTCAAAAGGGAGGGGGGGAATTATTTTTTGTGTATTTGACACACCCATTTTCTCGAGTTTTTACTCTACTAGTAATAATGTTATTGGCTTTGTGTCCCACTAACTAATTTTGTTTTTCAGAGATGCCAAGGTGTCAGAATTTAGACCTGCAGGAGTTCTTTTACGTGGCGATAAATCTACCGACATGAGGCTGACGTATATGAGCACCCTTAAATACCACTGGACTCAACCAGGATCAAACCTGCCAATGGGCTCAGAAAGCCACCGCCTCAACCATCTGAGCCACATAGCCCAGTTTTACCCTGATGTTCCATGAGGGTTACAAAAACATAGGTAGCAAGTAGCAAATTTTCCATTTGCAAATTTGGTATTTCCACATTGTAGCACTCAACCAGTTCAGTATGTGAGTCAGATACAGAAACCTTCTATGGACTTTTTTGCGAGTGGATACTGCACGCTTGGGATATGATTTTTTCTTTTTCTTTTTCTTCTTCTTTTTTTTTTTTGCTAGTTCCTTTATGTCGCACCGACACACATAGGTCTTATGGCGACAATGGGACAAGGAAGGGCTGGGAGTGGGAAGGAAGCGGCTGTGGCCTTAATTAAGGTACAGCCCCAGCATTTGCCTGGTGTGAAAATGGGAAACCACGGAAAACCATCTTCAGGGCTGCCGACAGTGGGGTTCGAACCTACTATCTCCTGAATACTGGATCCTAGCCGCACTTAAGCAACTGCAGCTATCGAGCTCGGTCATGATTTTTTCAGAGATAACAGAAAACAGTTTCAAGAAATCTCAAACGAATTACATGGGAGTGAAGAATATATGATCTGTTCTGGAAAGATGGAAGGGTGATGGCAGTAGCAGTTCTTTCTCCAGCTGCAATGACGAATAGCATATAAAGGGAAGGATTTATTTCTTTTTGTTGTTATGCCATTATATACAGATGACACTGGTACCTTAGTTAATTCGTATTTCTGTATCTTCAGATGCTACCATCAGCTCGCAATACAAAGAATATATTTCCAGTATCTGTAGACCACTTCAAACTCTAGTATTAAAGTTGCCAGATGTAAGCGCATGATTCTGACCATTCAGAAGAAAACTGGCCAACGATAATCAATTAGTGTTTTTTTAATGGTTACGTACATATCACCTACCTACCTTCCTTTCTTTGTAAATAACTTAAATACTTTGTATGCCAGAATTATGCAAATAATTTACGCACCTGGATTTTTCGTCTACATTTCTAGTCAAAAATGTGCATTAATGATGCTCGGAAATACAGTATTATACATGAAAAAGTACAGTAACTCATCTCTAGAGAAGTAGAGTCAGTGAAACTAGAAATATATTGTATTAACTACCTACTCAGCTACACACTGATTATCTCACCATATTATCGCATAAGTACAATACACACTAAGTATGGCAGTGTTCATAATCTTGAGGGTTATGTTATCAGTTAATTAGCTGATGTACCCGTGCTATGATACGGAATTCTCAGAAAGGCTGCCTTTGTGATTTTCCCAACTGAAGTCATCATAGGCCATTACAATGACGTTCGTAGGAATGTAGCGATGAAAAGCAATGTTATCATACAAAATACTCGATCAAATGAAAAACCGCACATTTACTCACTTTTAACAAACAGTACCACGCTGCCGATCTAAACGTCCAAAGTTCCAGTGCTGGAATGACCAGGCCGCAGACAGCTGCGAACACTTCTCTGCCATTATTCCGTTAAATGAGCACACTGCTCATTCTAATTAGTGCCTCAGAGTAGGGATTGAATAGCTGGAGTGTTATGATGAGCCAGTGAGTTACGTACCAGTAGTATCAGAAAATTTATGAACCAGAGGAATGGCATGCTAAAAAAGAGAGATATCTAACTCCCCAGCTATTTCCTGCCAATATTCAGGCAGGCTGTTATACTCAGTACGCAGCAGCAATCCCATCTATCGGAGATGACTGGCAGCAGAAGATATAAAGCACATCACAACAAACAATGGTCAATGTAATGTTATTGTTAATCAATTGTTGATCAATTTCATGAGCTTGAGCTTGTAGGCCAGCATATTTAGTTTTCTTTCGACTCTGTGATATTAGGGCATCTTATAAAAATATTTATAGTGTAGATTGCAGTTCCTTATTCCTCAATTTTAGATACCAATTTTCATTAAAATCTGTTTACCCATTTTCTCGGCACTGATACAGACTTAGCAACAAAAATTCCAAATTCATTAATATCTCTGTTATCATAGCCAATGCGGTAAAAATGTACAAGATATAAATGATCAGAAATTTAATACTATATAACTTTAGTTATGTAGTTTTTATTGATAGGACCACTAACAACATAAATATTTGAGAATTACATTTTAGGCCTTCCCCTAAAACTACCAATTCACTCAGCATGAATAAAATTATTTATGACCTAGATTGAAGCAACTCATTCCCCGAATTTATATACCGATTTTCATTCAATAGGGATGTAGGCAGAGAAAGTTTCCGCCAGATAGCGCTAGTGTAGTACCGGGTAAGCGCAAGGCGTTAGTCTTATGTTTCTCCCAGTCAGCTGTGAGTAATGTATAGAATGTGACCGAGTTTTCTGAGCTAAAGCCGATTGTATGTTCTCTAATTTTACTCCAAGACTATATTAATTAATTGTATAGGTATATCCCCTAGTATATTATGGACGATTTTCAGTGTTTAAGGGTTAAACAGCTGCAAAATGAGCTACGGACCAGACGCTAAAACTAGCGGGAGGAAGGAAGAATTAGTACAGCGGTAATTAGAAAATTCTCACACGTTATTTTCCAAATAATGATAGGAGTTAGCATGCCTTTTCCTAAAGATTACAATTACTTGAGTATTGTACATTGATAAATATATAAATAAACCTCCACAATAGAGATTTAAATACGCACTTGCTCCCCTTGCTTATAGACTTCGATTCATGTATTTTTTAAAGGTTGATGGCTCATATGAAACTGCAGATACTGCCTTGTCCACCACCAAAGGCATGTGAATTTCTTGAGTTTTCCAGTGCCGGTTCCTTTGAAGATTTGACCATCAGCCATAAGGTGAAGATCACTATCACAAATTTGCATTTGATGGATTATTTCGTTACGCTGGATACAGACCTTTCAGTGAAAAGTCTGTTTTGTTTATAAAAGGTTAATTTCAATCGGATGAAATTTTAAAATGCAGTGCTGTGAAATCCGAGTACACATAACATAAGACCTATAATGTGAAGCTTATTTTAGGAGCCCCAAGGCATGTTGTAAGCATATTGCAGCTGTAAGCTTTGTATTAGAGCACTTCCCCAAGACTGATATTATTCAGTGTTCAGAAACATGCAGCCAAAATTTATAAACTTTTCAGCATCCCCCTACCAAACGGTTGAGCCCAGTTAGCCGTATGAAAGAGGAATGTTTACCCTTGGAACAAGTTTTGCTATTATAATCTCACTTGCACCTGTTATTAGTCGAGGGGTATTTCTGTCTAAAAGCAAGGGTACTGTTTTAGAGGACATTTCCTCAACCAGGCCAAATGTTCAACTCTTTAAATTGGCAGTACATGAAATCAATACAAACATTAAATATTCTCCCAACAGTGGTTTTATGGATTCCGAAGTTAAGGCCTAGTTCCTTGTCAGATTTGTTTGTTCTTAGCTTCATAACTGTCAAGAAGAAACACAGTCTGGGTTCAAGAGAGAATATCTGTAATCACCAAATTGTGATGTTGGACATCTACAAACCCTGTATAAAGCAATATAGCATCACGATTACGCATTGTTTGCTCAAGAACCAAATTACCTGTAGTATTTGTTTGAGTGCTGATGTCTTTGAAAATGGGAGTCACAAATGTTACATTCACTTCTTCGGGTATATTCACGATTTCTTCCCGTACTTGAAAGGAGGTGATTTCTGCATATTTCGATATCGTAGGCTTATCTTGGTAATCTGGCAATTTTCTGGTGTATGACCTCTTCATTGTTTTTGTTGTGTTCGTCATGCACTGAAAAAGTGATGGAACAGCGCCCGGTTTTAATCTTTCTCACTTTTAAATACAAACGCATAAATTTGTTGGTTGTTACCGAAATGTCTAATCAGTTTATAGGTAGAAAATAGGAATTATTTCCCTTCATAAATCGCACTTACCCAACAGTGTTCGTGAATTCACAGGGTTGAAAATAATGGAAACACACTTTAATATTTTCGGCCAGATTCTTCTCACAGAAATTTTTCCTTCTAATAGCATGTAACATTTTCTTCTTCATTTCTTTATTTTGAGGAAACTGGTGAAACGAAAATGGGCTTCCCTGATTTTTGCAAAGAGGACCACTGCAATAGCTCGGCATAGTCACGAAAATAACAATTTAAACAACTTAAATTTGTGGATATTTAGCGGCATGAGTACACAGGAGACAAATGAAGAGCGCATTGCGCTTACCCAGTATAAAAGCAGTGCGCTCTATCGGTGCTAATTCTATACATCCCTATTCTCTTCAGCCATTTTCTCGTGATGCACGTATGTACGTACGTACAGAGACACAGACAGCAATTACGGAAAATTTAAAAATGCATTTCCTTGTTACTGTGGAAACAACTGATACAGAAATACAGTTCTTTTTAAATTCTGAGCAATGTACAGACAAAACTCTTATTTTATATATATAGGTAAAGAACATTACTTACCAAGGGAATCGGGAATGTTGCCGAAAGTTTTCCCACTTTTAAGGGATACAATGTTGGGTCTTTCACTTTTAAAACGGTTTCTGCCTTCACCCTCTTCATCACCACCTTCATCTTCTTCTTCAGACTCAACCTGAGCAAGAGAGGCTGTAGCCGACGTATCAGCTTCATAACTGGCAGTCTGTGCAGGTATTATCTGAGGTTCTGGAAATATCAAACACAAATAATACTGATATTGTAAGAAATTAATAATATTTACAAAAAATAACCTATAAGTTATGGAAAATTAGAGCTTCAAAAGTATAATCACTCAAAAAAAAGATCAGTGCATGGTAGTATATGTTCCTCATATTTTATATTTTTAAGATTTAATTTTAATTATTATTAAAATATAATTAACCTCCCTTGAAAATACAACCCCTGTGGATAACCACATCAATCATTATACCTTTAAATTCAATTGTTTCTCAGAAACTGTACATATGGAGAACTTATTCAATACCTTGCATTTTTTTTTTTTTTTGAGTGACTATACATTTACATGAGGACAAGAATGATCAGATATGATCATAATGGGTCAAGCATATCAGAGCAAACAATTTAAACCAAGTTCTTTTATTAGGCTTTTTTGAATTTAAAATATAAACTATCTTTATAACGGTCCCTTTCCAGACCGCTTTTACTGCATGGGAGTGAAATCTGGGTGGACTCAAGATATCTTATTTGTAAGTTAGAAGTAACAGATACAAATACAAGGAATAGAGTAAACGCAGCCTGTATGAAACTGCGCAAAGTTACGGGAGTCCTTTTCAACCAGAAGAGCCTGTTGTACTTAAAATCAAAGATTTATAGAACAGACGTTCATCCACTAGCACTATACGGGGTGGAATACTGGCCAGTCAGAAAAAAGACACAAAGAACATCTCCATGTCATTGAAATGAGGATGTTATGATGGCCTTTGGGACTCTATAAATTGGACCACGTAAGAAACCAGGATGTCAGAGTGGCATTTGGCAAGGTTCCAATTACTGACAAAATGCGGGAGACTTGTCTGAGATTGTACGGTCCCGTACTGAGCAGCAGCAGAACCCTGAGGACAATCAATCAGGAGGACGACCAAGCGAGAGATGGTTTGATGCACTATGGGAGGACATGTGCTTGGTGGGCATTACTCCAGTTGACGCCAAGAATCTGAAATAATGGAAAGTGAAGTATAGAAAAGCATACCCTGAAATTACACAGGATATAAGAGTAAGAGTTATGAAAGTAGTAAAAATGACTGCTGGTACAAACAGGTGGAAACAATGGCAGAAGGGTACATGGAATGAGGATATAAAAGCTAAGAAGGGAATGAACTCGATGGATGAAGCTATATGCAAAATCAGCTTCAGTATTAGGATCATGTAAGGCGAATGGAGAATAGGTTACCTAGGATAAATATGGATTGGTCACGGAGGATAAGAGAAGTAGAGGAATGAAGCGGTGAAGAAAAGGGATGGATGAAGGTCTTCTTTCTCCGATTTTTTAAATTTACCTGAGGGAACACAAGTATGAAGAGGGGAGCACCCACAACGCACTTTCATTGATTTCAATATGTCGCACACAGCAACATAAACTTCAACAAAGAAGTTGAATATAAACTAGCATGTTTTTCAGCATTGATATAGCCCGAGATTGAGCTATGTATCTGTAAACAGGTTACTAAACCTCTTATTCTAATGAACACGACGTCCCCGCATACTTACGGCCCAAAAATGCACTTTGAATTATCTCATAAAACCGTTGGACATAGTGTTGGCATTTAACATTAGATATCCAAGCTTGACACCAGAATGTCAGTGATTCTTCATAAACTCTAAGAATTGTATCCGATTTCAACCTCAACAAATATAATTTTTGGAATATGTAGAAATCATGGGGCCAGGATATAAGCCCTTTAACCCCAAAACTGTACCATACTGAACCATGCAGTTCATGGACCAATAGTATAGATTTTAGTATTAGATATTGGGATTACATAAGACCACCCAGGAAGTCATTGTCTTATAGTTTATTTCATAAAAGATTCCAGAAGAAGCGTTCTCGTGGGAAGAGAGCTAGAGCGTCATTATGAAAATCTCCAGAACCTCATTAAAGGGAGTTATGTCCCAAGCCAAGCCTCTTAATGAAGATTGGGGACGCTTCCCGGATCCCGGCAAAACTAACCTACGGAGGGAAGAAAGAATTAAATTAATATCTTTGGTTACGAAAGAGATGCATTGGATCTGATACAAGAATTGCAACCTGCATAATTTATGCTTAATTTTGATATGCAATATGGCTATAATCATAAATGCATTCGTTAAGTAGGGTACTTGACGTGCTTTGTGCGGGAAAACTTCGAGTCGCGGGCGCGCGTATCCTGCACGTGATCAAGCGGCGTGGCTACGCCAACCTGATTATAAATGCAAGGCCGCCTGGCACATCAGCCTCATTCTTTGACCGTAAGGCTGCTTGAACGAAGTCGTCATGCTGCGAGTCGGCACCGAGAACAACGTTTTATCTTCGAGCTGCACATACAACTAGTACTACTGAATCTGCAAGGAAGTAAGTAATTAAACTGCATATTCAGCTGAATTCTTGATATTACCTGTGTTGATCTGCTGTGGTGAGATGAGGTAATGCCTATTATAGATTGATGAATTAATAGCTTCATATTTCTGTGAGGTCAAGTTGTAACTGACGTAATGCTAGAATAAATGTAGGCTCAGGGTAGTTCTGATACCACGACATGTTGTCCGAGTGAAAGAATAAAATAACAGTGTTACTAAGAGTGGTGGAGAAACTATAGTGTACCAGGTTTAAAATTCAGAACAAGACTTGGTCAATGTAACGTGTGAGGCACGATATTAGTGGAAACAGGCATCGAGCCTGGACAGTCTGTAATAAGTAAATTTGTTTTCAGTTACCCCTGCATCAAGCCAGAACGAGCTTCTACATCATCATTGCGAGGAAGCCACAACGGGAGCTGAAGCCGGCACGACATCGGGAATCGATCCAGGAATGTGGGGCGTACCTGATCAGCGCGACGTCGAAGGGGACATCTTCCAACCATCTAAGGAGCTGCAAGAAAGATTCATGCAAGATAGAATGGCTCCAGTCGTTCACCAGTATCTGCTGCAAGCGTCGCAGTTTGTCATGATGTGGTAAATTCAGTGGTTCACAGGAAGGGCCGCTCCGTCATGTCATCAATCATATAAGGTCAGAGCTTTCCAATTCTGTTTCAAGCATGTCATTTAAATTTAGATAGGAACAGGGGGGCCGTCAGCCAACAGGTTAGTTTATGGTAGGAAAATTCTTGGGAATAAAGAGCTAGGCCTCAAGCTCGAACCCCGTACATTAGGGTAGATGATAGGTTGTATATTCCTTGTTGGTGTGATTATATTTCATTTCGATAGTATTATATTAGTGTACGTGTTATCTTCATGGGTCAGGTCGAACTCCCTTGGTCATGTTAGGTAAGTCTGACAGGCAGGCACTGTTTATTGTGTAGCGTTTAGGCATATGTCTCTGCAGACGTAGGTTGTGTATTTGAGATCAGGATTTACCCCGTAACTCACCTAGCTTTATTGACAGGGTGAGCGAGTCCGTATGTTTGAGATGTGGGCATTATGCATGTAGCTGACTGTATGAATTGATATGAGAGAGTCCCAGCACAGTTTGAGAGTGTATTGGATGCATTTGAGATGCCGTATTATGGCTATGTGACTATAGCGTACTGAATTTTGCCTTTGTATTATCAAGGTTGAGCCCATGGGAGGCGGAAATAAGATTTGTTGTATTGCTGGTGATATTGAGATGAGGGCGTGTAGCCCATGTGTATTTAATAGAGCGCTTTTAGCAGCCAGATTATGTGAGGTACTTTGAAAGGCGAGGTTTCTTAGCACTTAGCTACTAGTAAGTCAGCTGAGCTCATAAATTGTGTGGACTGCTGCCTGTCGAGTGCACTACTGGTGAGGGTTGGTTGTGCCTGACGTCACAGTCTTGAAACTCGGGTTATATTGCTGTCTGCAGCTTGTCGATTGTGTAGTGGAGGAGAGGACGACCTTGATGTTTTGACGCAGGGAGAGATTTTAGTTCTGTTTGTTCTGCTTTATTTTAACACTGGCCCGTTTGATATTGACCCCTTGGACAAGGTGGTGGTGTTCCTTTGATATTGTTTTTCTTGTATATGATTATTCAACGCCTTGCTCTTCATTGGACCAGGGATCGAGACCGGGTCAGGGCACTGTACATTATGTGTTTATATTTGTTTGCACCGGGGTTTGATGGTACGAGGCATAGTAGAATTTTATGGAAATTACTGTTAGATGTGTATTTCAGCAGATATCCATTTTCTCTTTATTTCATTACTTACACAATTGTATCATGCTTGTTACAGCAAAGCTGTTTCGTGAAGGCAGTGAACTGGTAGCCATCAGCTCAACCTTATCTTTACCCCAGTCACATTTGAAAGCTCTTATATTTGTAAATAGTATTTTATGTAATAAATCCCTGATTGTAAAACTTTGAATGCAGCGATGTTTTCTATTAGATATTTTTTTTGGTAGGATTTTCTCTTACCCTGCATCATGTCGTATCCACCTAAGTTATCTTTTATGCCCTCATTTTACCCTGATCCCCTGATTCATGTTCTACTGAGCTGCGGATTGTGGATACGCCTGTAAGGTAAGACATGTGCCGTACATACATCTTTTCTTGGATGTATGGGTCACTATGATGTTCTTGGTTCGAATTCGGCATTAGCCTGACCGGGATCAAAAACATTATAGGGCACAATACGTATATATCTTAACATTAAGTATTTTTTTAGTATAGTGGCATTCACTAACATGATTTTCAGCATTGATATAGACTGAGAATAAGCTATGTATCTGTAAACAGGTTACTGAGTTAAGTTTTTGTAGTCGTTTTTTTTTGGATTTACTACAATGGTCACAAGTTCGACCGTCGGTTTCGCAGTACTGACTGCTGGTAGAGTAAGAAGTCACATATTTTATCAATGTTTTATTCTTCAAGTCAAATATGACCTGGTGGTCTACACACTAAGACTTAATCTAAAGTTGTGAGCCCTGATACATATGTGGAGCTTGCTTTTATATTAAGATAACTTTTACTTATCATTAACAAGTATGACAGAAATATCATTAGAGCGGATGTTGGTTTAGGTCAACAGTGCCGCTGGCTCCAGCATGACATACATAAGATAAGGGACAAACAGTCAATAAGAGGAAGTAGCTGTTGCCTTAAGCGATAAATACATTAGTTGGCGGCAGCTTTCTTCGGGAACATGATAGCAATAAGTAACTATTTACAGTTTTAGAAACACATTAGTCACATTAGCAGGCGGTAGCCTTCCTTGTGTCTTGGGACATGATAACATTAATCATCTATTTACAGTCTTAAGGTCGGAACAACACATTCCTAATGTCCTGCGACACGAAAATATTAATTATCTATTTACAGTTTAAAATTGATATCTGGTTTCCTCGAGCGGTCTTGAGTGAATATGACTTCCCGTCTCGGAAACTGTAGGCAGGGAACATAACTCCTCCCCCCTTAGATTATCGTTACTGACCTCAGTAACCTTTAACTTTCTTGTTTTACATTTTTCGTACAATTTTTCACATATTTGATACAATCTTTTTCTACTTACTAATATTACAATACATAGTACAATACAAATAATTATTCCATTAATTGGAGTAAATTCTTTTACAACATCATACTTTGGAGTAATTGGTTTTAAATCTAGTTTCAGTTCATTGGCATCGAGATGCGAATATATGAAGTTTACTTCATGTTTTATATAGAGTTCTTTTTGCACATACAAAAGAGGAAATTGCTTAAAGTAATTCGTTGGTTTTGGTTCCAACGTGATTCCCATAGTGGAAATTGGACACGAGTCATTTGAATACACAATATTTGGTCCTGTAATTCGTATAGTCTTTTGGTTATTATCACACGTTTGTAACAGTGTCTCTTGATTAGCACTAAAGAAAAGGAGACGCTCATTATTTAGCGCTTGAAATATTTGCACATTATTTTTAACACTAGCAAATTCACATTCAGTAGTTTTAGTTAAATTACAAGGTGTTACTCTTATCGTATAATGGATACACACATAAGTTTGTGTTCCTTTAATACATGGTATAGTAGACCATTTTGATGTGTGTCCTTGTAAATAATATTTTTCAGAGGGAATAAATACAATATTATCAACAGTAGGTACAGGGTAAATCTGATACAATTGATAATTATTTCCATCTGTAATAGGTACAGAAAGGATTACAATTAATTCTGTATCCAACATTATTGTTTGGGTTTTTGTGAATTTTAAATTTTCATACAGGTGATAAGGATCAGCATGTATTAGGGATTTTGTAGGATAAATACAATACAAATGTTTTACAATATTTCGCATATCTTCTTGAGAAAACAGTTCCACATTGGTTATGTCATTGAAGGAAAGGCTGATGGTGTCTTCCAATGTCTTGATGATTCTTCTTAATTTGTTCACACACATTAACACGTATTGGTGATGTTCCAATGTGCTTATTTTGAAATCTGCCTTCTCTAAATTATCTTTAATTATACCCAGATTGAGGTTGACATGGTTCATTTCTTTATAAAATTTATTAGCAATAGAGTTACTAAATGATTCTAGACTATTAATGTGTTGCATTTCTTTAATATTTCCTTGTCTTAATGATTTAATTTGCTTTTGTAAATTATCTAAATCATCTTGATCTAAATTACCTGAGATAAATTTGATTACTTTACCTAGGCCGTTAATGAGTCCACGTTTATTTCTGTATTTTATAGGTAGAAGTTTATTTAGCTCATCCTGTGTATCTTTCAGTGTATTAATTAATTCTTGAGATAGATATGGGAAAGTATTATTAGAATACGTTATAAGAGATGAAGCTGCATTTTGAGTATTAATGTAAGATTGGAATAAATTAGTTAGGTTGAAATGAAACATGAATTTGTGATAATTATTGATTATTACCGCAGGTCCAAGTGAATCTGCGTAGAAACCCTGGGTTTTTATTTTTCTGACGTTAATTGAGCCATATCCTGAGAGGAATCTGGAAGAGAAGAGATTTTTCTCTTAGGTTTTATGTCTCTAAAATTTCTGACATGCACTTTTCCATTTTTCATTGTACATTGTACTTTATTACCTTCTATTTTAGTTATGATACCTTCATTGTACAGATTCTTTGACTTTTTATTTCTAGTCAATGGATTTGCTACGTAAACAGTTTCTCCGATTTTGTAGGAGTGTTCGAAGGTAGGATTGTTTGGTTTAGGATTCTTTTCATTTAGGATTCGAAATTGGTCACTTTGTCTTTGAATGTATTCATTGATTTTTGGCGTGGGAGAAAAAATGTGATCTAATACATCGTAGTAGGGTCCATAGAGTATATTAAAAGGTGGTCTTTTGGTTGTCGAGTGTACTGAAAAGTTGTAGTTTATGATGATGTTCACTAAGAGTTCGGATATAGGAGAGAACTTGTCATTGTCTCTTGAAATGCATAATTTTTCGAGCAGTGTAGAATTGAACCTCTCTACAGGAGAGTTAGATGAGGAGTTCAGTGGAGTGGTTGCGTGATACTCGATGTTTGAAGCTTTACAATATTCTTTTATAATATTGTTTTCAAATTCTCCGCCTTGATCGTACGTGATCTTTTTAGGCAGGCCATGGTGTGAGAAGTAAAGTTGTAACTTATTTAATACAGCAAGAGCTGTGCCATCTGACAATATATAGGCTTGGCCGTATTTGGAGAATACGTCTAGTATTGTCAAAATCCGTATTTGCTCAAAATGGAATGTATCTATGTGGACTTGAGCGAAAGGGTGGTCTGCTGTTATCGGTCCTTGGTTCTCAACCCGGTTGGGATGTCTTTCATACTTATTCCGCTGACATAGATTACACTGATTGATCAAGTTTCGAACTTGTTCTCTTAAGTGAGGCCAGTAGTACTTGGTTTGCAAGTGATCTATGGTCTCTGAGGTTCCATTGTGATTAATTGAGTGGTATTGCAAAATTAAATGCTTTTGTTTTTCGGAGTTTTCTACGTCTTCCAACAATTTTGATGCTCTGATAATTATGAGTTCAGAGGTGAACAGTTTCTGGCAAGTTCTAATGAAGGGAATTTCTAAAGTTATATCATCAAAGAAAACAGCATACTTGTTTGAAGTTATTATTACCTTTAGTAGGAGATCTTTCAAATCTTGGTAAAGGTTTGTTTTTGTGACTATCATGTAATGTCGTGTGTTCTTTCTGAATAGTGTCTGTTTAATTAATTTGGGAGAGTTTCCATATTTTACAATGATTTGATTGCGGTTTTGATTTAAGTTCCTTTCGGAAGCTTTTAACGTGAAAATGGGATCCTCCTGGTTAGAGTGTACAGTTTGGTTATCAAGGTCATCCTGATATCCGTCATTTTCAGCTATGGCTAATTTAGAGTCTGTTTCATCGTTTGCGTTTATCTCAATTCGAGACAAGGCATCCGCGACATAGTTGGTTTTTCCTTTTACATAATTTATATCGAAATCAAATTCTTCTAGTTTGATTTTCCAGCGATACAGTCTCGAACTCGGGTCTTTCAAAGTGAAGAGCCACTGTAGTGGTCTGTGGTCACTTTCTACTTGGAAATGCCTTCCATATAAGTAGGGCTTGAAATGTTTGCAACTATCTACTATGGCGAGTAATTCTCTTTCGATAGTTGAATATTTTCGTTCGGTTGGGTTTAGTGTCCGTGAATAGTAAGCAATAGGATGTCCCTTTTGTGAAAGAACGCTTCCGATTGCGAAGTCTGAACTATCAGTTGTCAGAGTGAAAGACTCATTAAAATCTGGATAGCTTAGGACAGGGGCGTTTATTAGAAGGGTCTTGAGTGTTTTAAACGCATTCTGATACTCAGAATTCTCTGTATCAATTTTGGCTACCTTCTTTAAATATCGTGTTATAGGTTGTGCGATTTTCGCAAAGTTCTGGATAAATCTCCTATAAAAACCAGCCAATCCGAGAAATTGCTTAATCTCTTTGGTGGTCTTGGGGACGGGATATTCTTTGACTGCTTTAATTTTGTCTGGATTCGGCTTGATTCCAGTTTGTGTCACAACGTGACCCAAAAAGGCTACTTCCTTATGAAGGAATTCAGTCTTGTCCAACTGTATCTTCAGATTGACTTCTCTATCTGTTATAGGATTGGTTTCTAGTGGTTGAATGTCCACGTTTTCAATGGGTTCGACCGATATGGGGTCTTTGAAATTTAATTTTTGATGTGTCTTACTTGGGTAAAGTACTTGGTAACCCTTCGCACTCAGGGTTGCGTCAGGAGAGTGAGCTCCATTATGCTCAAACTGTGAAATATATACATCTCCCTGTTTAATGTCATTTGAGATGAAATGTGGTTCTTCGGCAGGCTGTGTGAGTTTCTGCTCGGCAGGCGAGTGAAAATGAAGTGGTATTTCGTGTCCTGATAGAGTAAGTTTATTAGTACTGTAGTCTATCTTTGCGCCTAGTCTGGCGAAATCTGCGGTGCCAATTAAAGCATCGAAATATTTATGCCATTTCATTACTCTAAATTTTACTGGAGAGTCAATATTGTATTCAGAAAAAAATTGGAAACCTAACGTTATCATTGCCTATTGTTTGGGCATGAACTGACTGAATACAAAATGGTTCCTTAAATAAATGATCCGCAAAGCATGTGTATGCTACGCTTGGATTCATTATAGAATTACACGCTCCACTATCAACTAGAATTTTAAGTCCGTGAAAACTAATAAATGGTAGTTGAGGTGCATTATAGATATTGTTTAGGTCTTCGACCGTGACGGCTGGGTAAAAATTGTGGTCCTCAGCTTCTGACTCTAAACATGAATCGTAGATGTATTGGAAATCTTGTTCCAATTCTTCGGCATGTGGGGTTTCAAGCTGACAGTTTTCGAATTCTGTGTGCTGAGAATTCTCTGTCAATTCCGCGTGAGAATTTAAGTTACCTCTGATTGTTGAGACACCTGACATGGGTCTTGGAAGATTTCTATCTGACGGAGCGAAACGTCTTCCAATATTATTCGGAGTAGGGTAAGGACGATTTGTCGGCTGTGGTGGTCTCATGGGTATTGTGTTTCTTTGTTGCGTGATTTGTGGTGATGTATTGGACGAGACAAAGTTGTTCCGATTGTTGGGTTGACTTTGTACGTTCTGTGGCACTGGGTTGTGCGTATTATGCATAATTTGAGGAACTGACCTCGGTAAGAAACTCTGAGGTGTGAATGGATTGTGATTCGTGTTAGGCAAGTGTTTAGGAACAGGTTTATGGAGAAATTGTTTATGTCCTCCTCTTAATTGATCCATATAGTTCTCATGTGCTCTATCATTATCATATGATCTGCAAATTCTAAGTGCATGACTTAAATCTGGGACACGAGCGTAACGTAAGAATGCTCGGTATGGTTCTAATATTCCGGCTTTAAATGTGCTCAGACCTAGCTCCTCTATTTCTCTCAACTTCAAGTATAGAACCTGATCTCTATAGTTGAGTTTACACAGGCTCTTATATCTAAGAATTAGTGCTTCTAATCGTTCGTGGTAATTGGTGTAAGGTTCGTTATGCTTTTGGAAACAGTTAGAAATTTCTTGGAGCAGAAGTCGCTCGTTTCTAACATCTCCGTATTTTGAGACAAGCTTTTCTTTGAATCTGTCACAGTATTAGCATCTAAGTCTAATATACTTCTCGCTTCTCCTTTGAGTTTTGATTTCACTACATTAAATAGGAAATCGTTAATTAAGTCCGCATGAGGGACTGTTGCTACTCTTCTGAAATTATTCAGAAATGAGTCACACCTAGCAATAAAATAATCTAGGCTACAAGAAGAGGTGCCATCAAATTCTGGCAATAATTGTATGTGGGCATATTCAAATTTTGAGAGTAATTCTCCTTCCATTTCTTAGGTTAAAAAAAATTTGTTTTGCCGTAAATACAATTATTTAATTAATTAACTAATGTAATTGATTGTGAAGAGTAACGTATCTGTTTGATCCTACTAATTCACATTCAATTAAAAATAAATATATAAGTAGTTAGTAATTCATTGGTTTAATTCAATTGACTTTTGAAAAAGCAACGCATCTATTCGATCTTACTAATTCTCATTTCAATTGAAAGGAAATATGCTTATTTATATTTTTGTAAAGTTTAATTCAATTTGATATTGAAAAAGCAGCGCATCTATTCGATCCCACTAATTCACCATCTAATTGAAGGGAAATATGCTTATTTAGTTGTTAGTAATGTTTTAATTCAATTTGATATTGAAAAAGCAGCGCATTTATTCAATCCCACTAATTCGCCATCTAATTGAAAGGAAAATATGCTTATTTCATTGTTCGTAATGTTTTAATTCAATTTGATATTGAAAAAGCAGCGCATTTATTCAATCCCACTAATTCACCATCTAATTGAAAGGAAAATATGCTTATTTAGGGTTTGAATAATTGTATTATTCTTTTTACTTAAACTAATTGAACTTAATTGAACTTAAAAAAATGAACCAGGCTATTCTGAACTTGGGCTCACAGAATAATATTTCTTAAGTGAAGGCGGCAGTTTACCGTTGGCACTTAAAGTGAAGGCGGCTGTTTTACCGTTAGCACGTTTTTAGAAATAGCACATTGAAAAAATTTGTTGATATTCACTTACAGGCTTGAAAAGATGAACAGCAATTTCAGCATCCTCGGTCTGCAGTGGATAGTCGGCGGCTTCCCCTCTGGTAGTCAGTTGCGGCAGTTTTGACGGATAGGCAGCTGGCGGATCGGCAGGCGGGCAGCAGCAAAGTCCAACTAGTGTGGTCAAAGCCGAAAGCCTCTCGTAGAAGTTGTCGCTCACCTCCAATCTGCTCTGTAGTCGATCTGGCTAGGATAGACGGCTTGCCTATCCCGGAGCGGGCCCCCAGTTAAGTTTTTGTAGTCGTTTTTTTTGGATTTACTACAATGGTCACAAGTTCGACCGTCGGTTTCGCAGTACTGACTGCTGGTAGAGTAAGAAGTCACATATTTTATCAATGTTTTATTCTTCAAGTCGAATATGACCTGGTGGTCTACACACTAAGACTTAATCTAAAGTTGTGAGCCCTGATACATATGTGGAGCTTGCTTTTATATTAAGATAACTTTTACTTATCATTAACAAGTATGACAGAAATATCATTAGAGCGGATGTTGGTTTAGGTCAACAGTGCCGCTGGCTCCAGCATGACATACATAAGATAAGGGACAAACAGTCAATAAGAGGAAGTAGCTGTTGCCTTAAGCGATAAATACATTAGTTGGCGGCAGCTTTCCTCGGGAACATGATAGCAATAAGTAACTATTTACAGTTTTAGAAACACATTAGTCACATTAGCAGGCGGTAGCCTTCCTTGTGTCTTGGGACATGATAACATTAATCATCTATTTACAGTCTTAAGGTCGGAACAACACATTCCTAATGTCCTGCGACACGAAAATATTAATTATCTATTTACAGTTTAAAATTGATATCTGGTTTCCTCGAGCGGTCTTGAGTGAATATGACTTCCCGTCTCGGAAACTGTAGGCAGGGAACATAACTACTGAACCTCTTATTCTAATGAATATGACCTCTCCGCATATTTGCTGCGCAACAATGCACTTTGAAACATCTCATAAAACCGTTGGACATAGTGTTGGCATTTAACATAGATATTAGAACTTGACAACAGAATGTCAGTGATTCTTCATAAACTGTATCCAATTGTATGCAATTTCAACCTCAGCAAATATAATTTTTGAAATATGTAGAAATCATAGGGCCAGGGAAAAAGCCCTCTAACCCCAAAACTGTACAATATGTACATATCTTAACTTTGGTTAAGTATTTTTTAGAATAGTGGCATTCATGTTTATTTCAATGACATTCTTGTTTAATTTTATTTTAGTAGTATTTATTTTGTACAGTCGCTATTAATACATTGGAGACGCCGCTCGTAGAAACTAGGGCGCGCTAATTCATTGCTGCTGACGGAGCTGGGAGAATCTACGGGCATGATTTCACTGTAGCTAAAAAATTGTATTTGCCGTCTCAGCAAGCTGTGACTTCAATAAGATACTGCTGAATGCTTCTATAAGCATAAAATATACTAGTTATGAGCATAAGTCGAGAGCTCTTCTTTCAAGGCATTGATAACACAGCCACATTCCTACATAATCTAAGGCTGCGTCATCGCTGACTCCCAGATGTGAAATGGGCGGGAAAGTATGTACAGTACATGCGGTCAAGAAAAGTGTGTGTTCGAGAGACAGGCTTGTTTGCGTAATTCTTGTGAATATTTAGCATGTCTAATTCAAGTGTACGAAATTTCGACAACGAATCTATAATGGATGTTCTTATGGAAGACACGATTTCTGAAAATGAGGACGAGGATAACAATTACACACTAAGTAAACATGATGATTCTGGCGCTTCAGGTTAGTAAATGTAGAAAATGAGCTCGTTTCAAATTGGTGTGAAGTGTAACGTAGTTTTACATCGCTTCCTTGAAGTGGGTTCTGTAATACAATTTTATACCGCTTCCTAAAAATGTGGGTGTTTGCCGTGTACCTGCAGCAACTCGATGCAACACCGTTGTCAAACAAAGAACAGTGGGAATGCAAATTCCTTGTTGTAAACCAGAAGACCGGTGTCAATTGACTAATTAGGTTAGAATCCGCATTAGTGTGTTTCAGTAGATGTGCCCACAAAGTCAAATTTTAAAATATTAACCAAACTGGCATCCATAGCTGCGTCAGATATTTTTTCGTTTGTAAAACATGTTATTTTCATAAATTTATATTTTAAAATTGCTGCACTATTATGATAATTAAAACTCATTTTTGTGTAGAAGAAAGTGTGATCTTTCTATGCATTCCAAAAGTTGTTATAATCATGGCTTACCCTAGCATTGAAAAATTTTCACAAACCATTAAAAATACTGCGATTTTTGGAGGATAGCACATTCAAATATGGCCATCTCCAATGTGTTAAGCAGGTTCTTCAACAGCTGAAGATGACCTATCAGGTCAAAACCGGTACTGTCCTTTTATGTAAATAATATTCACACTATGTAAAATATAAAAAAAATGTATTTGCTTTACTGTAGCCATACACACACTATGATAAATTGTATGATTCACCAAATTTTAAATATCGTTGTAGCAGGTAAAGGAAAAACGGATAAGAGATTGGTTTCAATCCCTATCCAACTTCCCTTGGTTAACTCTTTACCAACCGCGATGGTATTAGGTCTGCGAGGCCTAGGTAGTCTTTCATTTTTGTGCCTTTCATGATCGTTCTTTTTCCTTTATTCATTCTTCCTTTCACCTTCTGACCACCACCCCCACCACCACTTTCAAACATTCAGTGAAATGTTACGTCCCCCATACTAGGCCTTTTTTGTTGTTGTTTGTTTATTCATATTTCTTCTTTGTTTTCTGTAATTTTTCCCAAACCCTGATGGAGACGCAGATGCTATCTGTGAAACATGTGCATTTGGCCCAGTTTTACGGCCAGATGTTCTTCCAGATGCCAAACTTTTAACTTTACTTTTCGCTAGAATTTTAACGATGCAGTAAGTTGGATAGATATTTGGTGACAGTTGTATGGGAAAGGGCTAGAACTGTGAAGGATGCACCCATGGCCTTAATTAAGGTTCAACCTCAACATTTGCCTGGTGTGAAAAAAGGACACCAAAGAAAAC
Organism: Anabrus simplex; assembly: GCF_040414725.1. Classification (NCBI taxonomy): domain Eukaryota; kingdom Metazoa; phylum Arthropoda; class Insecta; order Orthoptera; family Tettigoniidae; genus Anabrus; species Anabrus simplex. The sequence goes on from NC_090270.1 coordinate 313,741,719, forward strand.
CATCTTCACGGTTGCCAATGGTGGAATTCAAACCCTCCACCTCCCGAATGCAAGCTAACAGTTAAGCAGCCTATACGGTGCAGCCAGGTTGCTTGGCCCTGTATGGTTTAATGTCAGATCAGGATAATAATACTGTACCTTAGAAGCTAGCTGTTGCATATTTGTTTTTCCTTTACCCGTTACCTAATCTAGGACAATATTTAAAACTAGTTGATGTACCCGTGCTTCACTAAGGAATTCTCAGAAAGACTGTCTTTGTGGTTTTCCCAACTGAAGTCAACATAGGTAATTACAATGACGTCAGTAGGAATGTAGCGATTAAAAGGAATGTTATTTTATCATATAAAATACTCTATCAGATGAAAAACCACACATTTTCTCACTTCTAACAAACAGTACTACGCTGCCGATCTTCCAAAGTTCCAATGCTGGAATGACCAGGCCGCAGACTGCCGCGAACATTCCTCTGCCATTATTCCGTTAAATGTGCACACTGCTCATTCTAATCAGTGCCTCAGATTAGGGAATGAATAGCTGGAATGCTGTGATGAACCAGTATGTTACTTATCAGTAGTATCAGAAAATTTTGAACCAGAGAAATGGCAAGCTAAAAAAGAGAGAGATCTAATTCCCCAGCTACTTCCCGCCAATACTTAGGCAGGCTGTTGGGATGCTCGGTATGCAGCAGTAATCCCATCTATCAGAGATGAGTGGCAGTAGAAGACATAAAGAACATCACAGCAAACAATGGTCAATGTAATGTTATTGTTGATCAATTTTATGAGCTTTCTATATTGTAGGCCTTCACATTTAGTTTTCTTCTGACTCTGAGATATTAGGGCATCTTATAAAATTATTTATAGCATAGACTGTAGTTCCTTATTCCCCAACTTTACATACCATTTTTCATTAAAATCTGTTTACCCATTTTTTCGTGACTTGGCGCTGATACAGACTTAGCAACAAAAATCCAAATTCATGAATATCTCTGTTATCACAGCCAGTATGGTAAAAATGTGTAAGACATAAATGATAGGAAACGTAATACCATATAACTTTAGTTATGTAGTATTTATCGACAGGACCACTAATAACATAAATATTTGAGAATTGAATTTTAGGCCTTCCCCTAAACTATCATTTCATTCAGCAAGAATAAAATTATTTATGGCCTAAATTGTAGCAACTTACTCCCCACAACATTACATACCTATTTTCATTAAATTCTCTTCGGCCGTTTTCTCATGATGCGCGTACATACATACATACATACATACATACATACAGACAGACAGACAGACAGACAGACAGACAGACAGACAGACAGACAGACAGACAGACAGAAATTACGGAAAATGAAAAAGGGCATTTCCTTGTTACTGTGAACTCGACCGACACAGAAATACAATTCTTTTTAAATTCTGAGTGCTGTACAGACAAAACTCTTATTTTATATATATAGATGTAAAATCATACAATTTATCGTAGTACATTTACGGGCTCAGAAGAGTGAATACCTACAGTAGCTGTAAGAAGAAGGTGAAGGAACTTTGTGTGTCATACCTACATAGCGCACCTGGTTTGTGACTCGAATGAACAAGGAGGCCCACATCTGGTAAAGAAGAAGCACGTTTGAATACATTCCGTTTTCTTGAGAAGTACTTGTCCGATTTTCAAAAGTATCACAATGCTGAATTTGTAATGTCCGTAACTTTACGGCTAGGTGTAGAAAACAGTGTAGTTCTGGCCCCTAATGGTATGAGATGGAACAAAATTTGTAATGTCCGTAACTTTACGGCTAGGTGTAAGAAACAGTGTAGTTCCGGCCCCTAATGGTAGGAGACAGAACAAAATGACATAACTGAAAATTTGAATATGTATCCACTGACTAGAATTCAAAACACAATGATGATGATTGTTGTTGTTCAAAGGAGCCTAACAGCTAGGTCATCAGCCCCTAATGGTATGAGGTGAATGAAACGAAAATTAAAACTTCAAAATGTATCCACTGACTAGAATCTAAAATGGATGATGATGAAAAATGATCGTCAAACAAAACAATCAGTGGATCCAATTCAAAATGCCTTCATTACTGGGATGGTACTCATTATCTAAAGGGGTCCAAAATCCAGGTCAACGGCCCCTCATAATCGTACTAATCACTGGTAAAGCAGAACCATGGGTTCCTCCTATAGTGGTACTAATCACAGGTAACAAAGATTCATGGTGTTTCTTGCGTGGTAGTAGTAATCACAGATAATGTAGATCATGGTATGTCACACACACAATGACATCACTCACAGGTAACACAAGCCGATGGTGTTTTGCACAGAAGGGTACTATTCACAAGCAACACAGACTGGTGGTGTTCCTCACAAAGTGGGACTAATCACAGACGCCAGTATTCCCGTGATATTACTCACTTACTGGAACTAATCACAGGTCACGTATACTCACGGTGTTGCTCACTTAGTGCTTGCTACCAATCATAGGCAATGTAGACCCATGGTGTATCATGCATTATGGCAACACCCACAGGCAACACAAACCCATGGTGTTCCTCACATGATGGTACTACTACTCTTTACCCTGTAGAGATTCTCACTCAGTGGCACTAAGATGCAACATAGACCCGTGGGGTTTCTCATAAAGTGGTACTACTCATAGGTAACACAGACCCATTCTGAACACAGTGGAACCGACTGGTGGAACACATACAGTGACCATTATCACAAACAACGCCCAGACCTGTAGTTTCTTGCATAATGGTACTGCTCCTATGTAACGCAGACCCATGGTTTTCCTCGCAAGGTGGTACTAGTCGCAAGTAACGTCGACCCATGGTGTTCTGCACATAATGGTACTAATCACAAGTTTTCTCATGGTTCTAATTTCATCATCCCTTAGTCGCCCCTTTTAGTTGCCTAGAAACAAAGTTAGTATCATTATCTTGCCCAATTCTGATATCCTGGAAAAGTACTGCAAAGCCAATTATAAGGCCCTTGGTAACATTTCTTGAAGTGAAAACAAAATTCTGATAACTTTAACAGTTCACAAGTCATTTGAGATACGATATCAGAGCTCAATAACCCTATATAAACAATAACTATAACCTTACCTGGAATCTTCTCTACAGGCTGTTCCTTGACCAGTGCAGGCACACTTGGCTGAGAGAATGGCGTCGCCTGCACAACAGCCTGTTTTTTTATTGTCACCGATAGATCCTCAGTATTTTCTTGTATTTCAGAATCCAGGTCGTCAAGTCCATCTGTGACTCCAAGATCCAGGACATCATCTTCAACTGGCTCCTCATACTCTCTGGAGAAAAGGAGGACAAATTAGTTGCAACAATCGTCTTGTACAGTTGAGAGAAGATATAATTCGTATTTCAAAATGAATAAACACTATCTCTTGCTCCCTTACATTGTACAACTATAACAATACATACTGTAACATCCCTTTGATCCATTCTGACCTAAGAAAGAATTTTTTATGGTACAGTTCAACAGAAAATAACATCTGCAAATACCTATCATACAATGAAACAATTGACAATTTATTATGCCAGAAGTTATCTCATTAATTTTGAGTTACATTTCTTTTGTTTCTGGGTGTTAAAATTTATTTCTGGGAGCTAATAATACTAAGAAGAACAAGAATTATGTGCCCTTCTTAGGCAAAACCTTCATAGCAGGCAGCATCTGCTAAGTGAGGTACAGTATGTATTTGAAGCAGAGGATCACCCTATGTGTGAACTGCATAGAAGTGTATAGAGAGTACCAACATCCACTCCTCGAGCCATTGGAATAAACTATTTGTCGTTAATATTCCATACCCTGGCCAAGGACTGAACCATGGTTCCTTTGGACCGAAGGCTGGTGCATTACCACTCAAATAACAGGCAGTTTCTGTGAGCTAAATGAACAGCTGATTGTGAAATACAGCCAGCAAATACCTTGTTGAGAAATCTACAACTCTACAAATGCCAATCACACAGTTGTTTATTGAAATTCAAACCATAAAAGGGCACATACGATCAATCCAATATGTGCAGAACTAGTAGATCAGAGAGGACAATGATTAATAGTAGAGCACAGTTTCTGTATTTAATCATCCAGAAGCCACATCATAGCCAGAACGTCATCTGGCCCAGCTGCTACAACTGAACCTATAAGTCTCTTTAATGTCCCTTCAACTGCTACAGATTTTAAGAGACACTGAAGTGTTATAATTTTGTCCTGTAAGAGAGATGTTGTGTTTAAAAACGTTCTCTAATGCCAATGATCTCAGATGGGATAGAAACCAACTTCCTGGAAGGAAATTGACAAAGACTAATAGAATGTGAGTAAAATAATCTTGAGAAAATGTTCTCTAGGGAATCTTGATTCAATGGTGAGTTAAAATAAATTTTACATGAATTTTCTTCACCACAGATTGGAAAAGAAGTTGAAATGATAGTACAGAAATTGCTGGTTCCTTGAGATGAATGTACTGTTTTCTCAGATACACACCATTAAGTTGAGTCGTACTTTTGAGAATTTCATTTTTATCTTAAAGTTCAAGTCAATATGGTTATTTTACTAGCAACTGGGAATTTGTAGAAAGGTCATTCACGGCATCAAACCATGCATGTACAAATTACATACACTCGTGCCTCAGCAAACTATCTATCTGAGTTGTGTAAATAATGTTTCAGAGCTGCCACAAGTTGAATGGGAAAGTAACTCTGATGGTAAAGAAACACATTGCCTGTTTTTGTTTTTGTTGTTGTTGTTGTTTTTGTAATATCTGACACGACTGTGTGTTTGATTGCAAGAGGAATTAATTTTTGACTATTAACTAAGTCTTCATTTTCTAACAGAAATCCTGTATTCAAAAGCCAGTTCCTTATTAACATATGTTGAGCATTCATGAAAAAGTACAGAGGTTTACCAGACACAGGACGATCATAAAAAATTGTATCTACTGGAAGAGACATTTTCTTTCATAATCTCATATTCACACCTACACAATAACTTGCATAAACAAACAACACCATAGTTTATTCCTTGAAGTTCAATAACAAAGTTATTAAGAATGAATTTTAGCATGAAAACCAATTTAAAAAAAGACCATTTCCATTTTGAGAACAAATCGCTTGCCATCACTATCAACATTTATGAGTGAGAGTCTACAACTTAATTATTTTTTCACATTAATGCAATAACACAACCTGCATTTCATCATATTGCAATGCATCAACTCTGAGGAGTGGAATTCAATTCTGCCCTTATGTCCAAAAATTCTTATTGTATCTTATATGAGGTCATGTTATATTCAAAGCACCTGGCAGGGGATATTTCAGTATTTCTCTGAGAAGTTTGCAGGATCTGATTTTTTTGTCAGATATTTTCAGAACACCCTGAATATGACTTAATTTGACACTTCTTTGTTCCTTTCAATTACCTGTAATTGACTAGACATTCATATTAACACACAGAAGTAAAATCATTTATAAAATGTAGAACTGTTTCATCACAACACAATATCAACACTGGTGATTAATTTAATTCTAAATAAGACATTAAAATTCTACACAATTGTATAAGAAAATGGTCTACCATTTCCTCTGGCAACTTCAGAATATCACCCAGAATTCATATACAAAGTTACATCCTGTATTCCTACAACTTTCTCAATCATCTAACGGGGGTATAAGAGTTTGCAAGTTAACTTACGTAAAGCCATCCCGATTCTGCTCTCCAGTCAGTACTTCATCCTGAAAAGAAATAATTTTTAATACTGAATAAACATACTTAAACTAGTGACAAAAATAAATCAAGAAAGTAATGATGATGATGATGATAATTACAATAACTGCCAATGAATAAGGCACTAACAAATAAAAAGTAACAAACAACTGACTGACAGCCACCAGCTTCTCGATGCCAAGTGTTGCGCGTCAGTAAAAAACTCAACGGAGTAAGTAATATTTGGGAGGATGAGTCCCACTGGATTGGGTGATGGCTCCCTGGGTGGAGAAAATGTCATTCGAATTCATAAAGCAGCATCTGACTCCATGCCAGGGGTGGCTGCAGCTCCTATATGGAGCAGCAGTATAGGACAATGCCCGAGACGGATACTGATTGGGTGACAATGGCAAACACCACTGGGTAGGAGAAGGTAATCATAAACCGTTCCTATATCAACAGCCCAAAGGCAGAAGAGGAGAGTATTCAAATTGTGGGAAGGGCTGAAGACCTCAGGAGTCAACCTAAATTAAATCCAGGGCAGGTTGAGTTCTCTAAGCTGCAGGGAAATCAGTTTGAGGACAAGAGAACTCCAACATAAAACCTCAGCTCCATGACTACCAATCATGATTCTAACTCTTTGGGAGTATAGATCCCTTATCTTCTCAACACTTGATTTAACGCTATGGAAAAAGTACAAGATGAAAATGATACCCCAGCCGGTAACATCTATTGATGAGGGAATCCAGGGTTGCACAGTGAGTGGTAAGAATAGTGTATGGATTCTGGGAACGCTATGCCTAGTGCGAACCTCAGGGAACAGTAAAAGGGTCCCTCACCTCAAAGAATCAGGCCAAAACAGACTTCTTAGAGATTTGCAATGTCCAGACATTTATTAAAGTTGGCAAACAGATCGACCTCACAAAAGCTCTGGACAAACACACTGTCAAAATTCTTACAATTCCAGAGACACATATCCTATCGCGATGATTTATGGATACCATATGTTCAAATCCCAGGCTAAGATTGATCCGCTAATTTAGTTATTCTAGGCACAGGCTTCTTAGTTCATACACTCATTGTGCATTCTGTAGTGGAGTCTGTAGCCATTTCTCCCCATTAGTCAACTCTTACTATCAAATGCACTAACAAGACTCACACCCTTATCAATGGCTCATGCTCCTATCAATCAAGACAACTCTAGCAATCCTGAGAAAGTTGAGACATTGTGGACACAACTTGATAATGCCCTGTCTGGAATTGAGACTCCTATCATTCTTTTAATTGCTTCAACGCCCAGTTGGGTAAGAAGCAAAAGTTTAGATGCACTATAGGTGAACACCCAATTCATGCTCGAACAAACTGCAGTAGGGAATGCTCCATCGATACCTGCAAGCAGATGAACCTTAAAATTAGGTCCACCCACTTTAAAAAGAATCCTCGTAAGTTTATGATCTGGTACTCGCCTAACGAACTTATTGGTGAATGTCAGATAGACCGTGTTGCTATCTCCCATGGCAATTTCTGTGAGATATGGAATGTGAAAGTGTTTAGAGGTGCTAATGTAATATTGATTCGGACTATAATTTATCTAATATTAGAATGTGGTTTGTACCAAAGTTCAATCACAGATCCCAAATGCAGAAGAATTCAATACTTAACAACAATACTGGCTGAGACGGAACTCCAGAAGACCAGGGAAAACTGGGAGATATTCTTGGAATAGAGGAAGCTTTTGACCAAGATAATTCAACTAATCAAACAAACCTTCACACTCATCAAACTGACCTAATTCAAGAGAGCTTTACTACAAATAAGTTCAGACTTTTAAAGAACTCTAAGCAGAATATTAGTAAATACACTATACTGAGCCTTCACTTCAGAGACTGGCAGGGAAAGCTGGTTTAAAACAATAAACAAAAACCTGTTCAGTTGTAATCTACCCAGTGGAGACTTTGACTACCAGCACATGATACCACGAACTTATTGGTGAATGTCAGATAGACCGTGTTGCTATCTCCCATGGCAATTTCTGTGAGATATGGAATGTGAAAGTGTTTAGAGGTGCTAATGTAATACTGATTCGGACTATAATTTATCTAATATTAGAATGCGGTTTGTACCAAAGTTCAATCACAGATCCCAAATGCAGAAGAATTCAATACTTAACAACAATACTGGCTGAGACGGAACTCCAGAAGACCAGGGAAAACTGGGAGATATTCTTGGAATAGAGGAAGCTTTTGACCAAGATAATTCAACTAATCAAACAAACCTTCACACTCATCAAACTGACCTAATTCAAGAGAGCTTTACTACAAATAAGTTCAGACTTTTAAAGAACTCTAAGCAGAATATTAGTAAATACACTATACTGAGCCTTCACTTCAGAGACTGGCAGGGAAAGCTGGTTTAAAACAATAAACAAAAACCTGTTCAGTTGTAATCTACCCAGTGGAGACTTTGACTACCAGCACATGATACCAAACCCAGTCTCACTATCTACTTCAGTGGAAGAAGTTAGTCAAATCATCCAACTATTTAAGAACAACAAGGCAACTGGAGAGGACTCCACTGTGGCCAAACTCTTTTAGTGTACAAGTAGTAGGCAAACCATCAAGAATCAACTCCCCACAGCAGAGTACAGAAGTTACTATCCATTAGGATACCACTGATCGCAATACAAAGAGAGACATGGCCAAAGCAACACCGCCATTAGACTCTCGAAGCATAGAAAAAGGTCACTAGGATAGGTGAGTTCATCATCATCTGGGTATCCTTCCAGCAGGCCGGGTAGGACTTTTGTGGACAATATGCCTCCATCGGTTCTAGTCATTATAGAGTTCCTCTCCTTTCACATCCTGCAGTGTTGTTCCTTTCTCCATAAGGTCTGCATTTATTTGGTCCAGCCACCTTATTCTGGGAGGTCCAACAGGTCTCCTTCCAGGTACTGCAATTTCCAAGTATTGTCTGGAGGTTCTAGTCTCTTCCATCCTTTGCACATGCCCAAACCATTTCACCCGTGCAATGCGTAGTCTTTCTTCCATCGTACAGCTCACTTGCATGTCATTTCTAATGCACTCATTTCTAATTCTGTCTATTCTTGTTTTTTGCATAGCAGATCGTAAAAATTTCATTTCACATGCTTGCATTTTGCTGATGTCTCTTTTCAATAACACACAGGTCTCCAACCCATATGTCATGATTGGCAGGAGGTAAGATTTGAACATTGTTTTTTGGCTTTTACAGGAACTGCTTTGTCCCACACTAGATTTCGTACCTGATAGAAGAACGTGGAACCTTTTGTCACTCTGTTCTGGATTTCCAATTTAGCACTACCCTGGCTGGATACAATACTTCCAAGACAGCTGAAGCTTTCTACTTATTCAATTCTCTCTCCATGAAGTCTGAGATCACATTCACTGGGTGTTCCACTCAGTTTCATTACTATTGTTTTCTTCTTACTCACAGTTAACTTATATTCCTTAAATTTGTTGACCCAGCAATCTAATTTCCTTTGGACTTCTTGCTCTGTTTCTCCCCAAATAGCAACATCATCTGCAAACACTAATGCATTCAAATCTCCAGGTTCTGCAGCTTTAATTTCTTTAATGATTACATCCATGAGTGCAAGGAAAAGTAGTGGAGATAGTGCACTGCCTTGTTGTACACCTCTCTTTGTTTGGAACCATTCAGATCTAACATTCCCTATTTGTATACTACTTTCACAGTTTTCACATAACAAATGGATCTTACGAATTAGTTTTCTATATCTAAGAACAGTAACATCCGATATTTCCCTTTTTCCCAGCACTTTTCCATTAGTTGTCTAATGGCAAAAATTAAGTCTACTGTTCCTTTGTTGCCTCTGAAGCCGTGTTGTTGTTCTTCAAACAGATGTTCTATCCCTGTTCTTATTTAATTATTTATGTCTTTCTGTACATGGCAGGGCTCAGGCTATGAAGCCTGCTATTATGCCATACCATATAATTGTGCACCTGCATAAACATACTGTATTGAACATTATAACTACTTAAAATTAAAAATAAGTTTAATATAATTTAAAATTAATGTGAAATAAAATTTTACTGAAATGTAAAATACCATAAATATAATTTTAACATTTTAAAATGAATTTACAGTATTTACTATTATTAAAACCATATCTCGAAAATTGTCAACTATAATGTTACTTCGCTATGATCCAGTGTGGTAGCAGGGTAATCCCTCTGTAGTTTGTACACTTTATTCTGCTTCCTTTCTTGTATATTTTTTCCATTCATCTGGTATCTTATTCTCTCTCCAGATTACTCCTAGTGTTCGATGTAGCCAATGAAGACCTTGTATGCCTGTCGTTTTGATTATGTCTGCAGATAATCCATCTACTCCTGGTAATTTTCCTCCTTTCATAAGCTTCAGGGCATCTTCAGTTTCTGACCACGTAATTGGTCTTTCATCTTCTCCATGTTTGACAGGTTCATTGTTTCTGTGCTTCTCTTCTTTATTGCCATTTAACAACTTGTCGAAATAGTTTCCCATTTCTTCTCTGAGGTTTCATATATTCTGGATTAGGATTCCATCCTCCGTTTCAATTGCTTTAATATCCTCTTTGTCTGATCTCCCACTCTTCAATATTCCATACATCTTTTGATTCCCTTTTTGAGTCCTCCTCTAATTTTTGTGTGAACATCTCCCAACTCTTATCCTTCTCTTCCTTCACAATTCTCTTCACAAATAATTTCTTATATCTATATTGTACCAGGAAGGCATACGTCCTGGCACATCAAGTTATAAAATCTTTAATCATGAAAGAATAGCTAAGTTGCAACATAAGGAACAGCTGTCCCAGGGAATGTTCTCGTCTTTTCTGCTCTGTGTATGTGTGAGGGAGACAGCAAGAGAGGGGAACAAAGTCAAGTGATGTCAGCGCCACATGATCTCAAATCCCCGTGGAAACATCTAGAAACGATTTTTATAACTTCTAAATGGCTTGACGGATAAAAACGAGACAAACACCAACATGTAGCCCACATTTCAAATGTACAATGTTGAAAATTTGAAATCAATCCACCTAGTAGTTTAGAAGATATGACAAGTAGAAGTTTGGAATGTATAACCATCCCTCTGCCGTCTGACCCACTGAGCTCGCTCCCAGCAAAATATAAATAGGTCAACGACTCAAGGGTATAGTCAGTTGAAATCTACAACTCGATCATGGCTAGAAGTCATACTGCTCCATCGCGCATCGCGTGAGATGCGTAAGTCATAGTCTAAAACTTTGAATTTGTGCGAGATCGTAGTAAGTGAAGCTACAACCGCGTCGTGGACTTGTGAGATGTTATAAAGTTCTATCAAACCGAGTTTCGTCGTATAAGATCTACGGATTTCTTGAACAAGTGATCTTGTTATAGAGACTGTGCATTTAGGTAGAACTGAGAATACCAGTGTTTAATTTACCATTCGAGAGTATTAAGGACTTTGTTAAATTCCTCACCTACTTGAACTCTGTCGTGATCATTTACAGTGACGAGCATATTATGAAATTTTGCGTGATGAATTACACTTTCAATTAATGACAATTTCATTAGTCTTGAGACACATTTCTCATATACAAGTGTGAACTACTTGAAGTACTATTCCCCTCAAATATTCAGTAATTAATAGGACTGAGTGTGGCTAATTTCACATTTTCCCTTGAACATTCGATTAGCGCCACAAGAAAAGAACTGAATATTAAGGACATTTTATGGTAATATTAGGTCATACGAACTCTTATTATGAGAACTCGTTCATAAAAACCACTTAAGCACTGAATATTAGGATAAAAGAGACTGTTCTGGAAGTGACTTTAATTGCATTTACTCAAGCTGTCCTTCTGGTGTTCCGCAAGGTTCAAATCTTGCACACCTCTTGTTTTTAATTCTAATTAATGATTTACCAGACAATATTTGCCACTCTAACTGTTTACTTTTTGCAGATGATTTGAAACTTTAATACATTAGCGACCACCACGACCAAGACGAGATGCAAATGGACATTAATAATGTCATTTCCTGGTGTGAAATTAATAATTTGTCTTTGAATGTTAGTAAATGTAAATACATGACGTTTACCAGGAGGAAGGATTTGAAGTCTTGGATAGGGTTTTAACGTTTAAGGATCTTGGTATAATTTTTGACGGTAAGCTAACGTTCAACAATCATATCAATACAATAACAAAGAATGCTAACCAAAAGCTAGGATTTTTGATAAGAACATCGAGACCATTTACTCAGCCCTCTGTACTGAATTACCTTGGTATGGAGCATACTGGAATATTCTGTAATAATCTGGAACCCGTATACAAAGCAACAAGTGAATGCTATAGAAATTGTACAAAACAAATTCCTACATTACCTTTATTTCAAAACTTTTAATACTTTTTGCCCTTTCGACACATCAACCCAGATATTAAGGAATATATTTCAATTTACTTCATTGAAAACCAGACGGTCCCTAATTTCTATACAAATACTAAGAAAAATTGTAATAGGATGATTTGATTCCTTGGACCTGTTAAGACGCATTTCATTCCATGTTCCGCAGACAAGATCACATCAGCACCAATTATTTCATGTTCAAACGTCAAGAACATTGCATCAGTCAAATTCACCTTTCGTAAAAATGACAAGCTTTATAACACTGTAACAAAAGAAGTCGATTTATTCACCAAATCGGACAAAGCATTCAGTAAGAAACTAGAAGCCTGCCTTTACAATTTGTAAATTTTTGATAATTCCTTCTTTCTGGTATTCTTCATATTTCCCTGTGTACTCATTCATGTTTTAAGTTTGTTTTTGCATTGTCTTTTGCTTTGTATTACCGTGTGATTTCTTAGTGAATTTTTCATTTATTTATTTTTTGTTCACTTTTAACTTTGTTTTTGTTAAACTTTAACTTCATGGATATACGAGGCGTGTTTTTTAAGTAAGGTCCATTTGAAAATAAGTACACAACGAAAGGTTATTTAAAAAAAAAAGGTAAATTTATTTTCAGAAAGTACATACTTCACTAGATTTTTCGACATAGTTGCCAAGTTTGTTCAAACACTTATCATACCCCGTAACCAATTTTAAAATACCCTCGATAGAAACTTGCCGCCTGCTCCAATAACCAAGAGTTCACTGCCGTTTTCTTGTCGTCGTCATCATTGTAATGGTTGTCACTGAGGTGATGTTTGAGGTGGAGGAATAGATGGTAATCGCTCGGCGCAAGATCAGGACTGTCGGGTGGGTGGTCTAAAACATCCCAGCCAAAACTGTCCAATAAATTGCGGGTCTGACCTGCAGTGTGAGGTCATGGAGAAGGACAATTCCCTTTGTCAGCACCCGGGTCTTTTGTTTTGAATCGCTCTGCGTAGCTTTCTCAGAGTTTGGCAGTATGCTTCTGCATTGATAGTGGTTCCTTGTTGCATGAAGTCGACCAACAAAACACCATGCCTATCCCAAAACACCGACGCCATGATTTTGCGCTGGGACAGAGTCTATTTGGCCTTCACCTTTACAGGCGAATGAGTGTGTCTCCATTCCATGCTCTGTTGCTTCGATTCGGGCGTGATAAGCAAAATCCATGTTTCGTCTCCAGTTACGATCTGACTCAAGAAGCCGTCACCTTCTTCGTCATAACGCGTCAAGAACTTCATCACACACTCAAACCTTTGTTTTTTTGCTCCTTTGTTAGGAGTTTCGGGACCAAACAGGAGCACAGTTTCCTAAATTTTAGGTGTTCAGAAACAATGTTGTAAAGCACTGATCTCGACACGTCAGGAAATTCGTTTGAGAGACCTGTTATTGTGAAGCGCCTGTTCTCAAGAATCTTCGCATCAACTGAAGCCACCAAATTGTCTGTAATCAAAGAAGGGCGACCGGAGCGGTCCTCATCATGGACGTTGTCACGGCCATCTTTGAATTGTTGTACCCAATTACGCACTTTGCTTTCACTCATAACAGTATCACCGTACACTTCACAAATCTGTCAATGAATTTCTGCAGCAGACAGGTTCCTTGCTGACAAAAACCGTATCACTGACTGAATCTCACACGCGGCGGGCGAGTTGATAGTCTTAAACATTTTGAAAGCACAGAACAGAACCGTACAGGTTAGCTACACAGCTGAAACTGAGCACAGTTGTTCCCGAGGCATGCCGGTACACGACGCACACGCTCGTTGCGATATGCGCGCGAACTACTAGTGTCTACAACAAAACGGACCTTACTTAAAAAACATGCTTCGTAGATTGTTACTGAATGTCAAGAAGGTACTTAATTGGGTGTAAAATCTGTGTACTTTCAGATAAATAAATAAATAAATAAATAAATAAAAAAATAAATAAAGTTTAAGAATTCTGACACATAAAAAAAAAGCATTCAGAACTCCAAAGATAGGAAAATTTGTCGAATTTGTTTCTGAATTCATGCAGAAGAAACCAAACAAGGGAAATCCAATAAATCACAAAGTTATTAGAACAAACGTTTTGAAGGTGGGATGAGAGTTAAAAGTTCCGGTAACTGAATTTAAGGCTAGCCTGGTATGGTGTAAATGAATGATGCAGTATTCAGGAGGGTGTTTGTGACATTGCATTATTATTGTGCAATGTTTTCCAGTAGATTACACTGATAAATTAATCATTTATCAGCATTACATGATAAAACTGAGAAAAGCCCACAATTATCCCCTTGATCACATGGAAAATGCAGATCAAACTCCAATATTTTTTGACATACCAATTAACATTACTGTGGAGGAGAAGGGCAGAAAAACAGTGATGATTAGATCTACTGGTAATGAAAAAGAAGAAGAGGCATGGAAATAAGTTTAACGAAAAGTGAAGTAACGCAAATCAGTAGAGAAAACAAAAAAAATGAAGGGTGTTAGGTGTACTGGAAAAATTCCTAAAGACATAGATGCTTTTAAATACCTAGGAAGTAAGCTAACTGGGAAAGGAAATATCAAGGAAGAAATTTCGGAGATGACAGGAAATTGCTCAAAATTTTATTACTGTGCATCAGACATAATTAGAAATTGGAAAGTACCTACCAAAGCAAAAATCATGATACATAAATCGTATTATTTGCCAATACTGACCTATGGATCAGAATGTTGGACTTGGACAAAAAAATATCCGAGTAGATTACAAGCGACAGAGATGCGATTTCTGCGAAGGATCTTGGGTAAAACAAAGAGGGACAAGATAAGAAATGAAATACGAAACACGCTACAGATCAACCCTCTAAAAGAAACTATGGAGAGAAATAGACTGAAATGGTTCGGCCACGTCAAAAGAATGGGACAAGAAAGATTACCAAGAAGAGCTCTGGAATGGACAGAATCTGGAAGAAGACCAATTGGAAGACTATGAACAAGATGGAAGGATCAGGTGGAGGATGACGTAAATCAGAGAGGACAACTGTGGCAGACAGTGATGAATGATAGAATGTGGGAAAAAAGAGAAGATTGGAAGAGGCTCTGTGAATGACCTGCATAAGCAGAAATGTATCAGGAAGCAGAAGAAGAAGAAGAAGAAGAAGAAGAAGAAGAAAATGAAAAATTACACATTACTGTCACAGTATCAGTTACTGTGGATGGTAGGAAACTTCCACTAAATGTTATTTCAAAAAGGAAGATGCTACCAAAGGAACTATTACAACCAGGAGTAAGCTTCAGAACACAAGAAAATGGTTGGATGACAGAACTGATGGCAGACAGACTTTAAGTTGTTTGAGGTTGTCGACCAGGTGCTATATTACGGCAGAGGGGCATGCTAATTTTTTATGTATTTCATTAACACACTACTGAGAAAATAAAGAAACAGGTGTCAGAAATGAAAACAGACTTTCTCACAATTCCTGAGGGAATAACTACACATCTTCAAGTTCTTGATGTTGATGTCAATAAACCAATTAAATAAATTTTTTGGAAAAAGTATCATGACTGGTTGCTAAATGGGGATCATGTGCTGACTCCAACTGATAAGATGAACAAAGCAAGAATCCAGTTTTTGGCCAAATGGATATCTGAAACTGGGGGGAAGTCAAGAGTGAAACAATCATTAAGAAGTGCTGTGTGTCTGATAAGATGGACAGGAGAGAAGATAACGTAGTGTGGGAAGACTCCAGCGCCAGTAGCAAAGAAGAAATGTTTTTTTTATGTTCTCGGCTTTCCTCCTGGATCAGGCTAAAGATTTTACTAATTGATTTTTCACTAATTTTAATTTCATCTTCGAGGTGCATGCCTCCATTTTCATTATTATCAGTTATGGTGTCGTAGCAGACAGAGAGGTGATACTCTGACGTGGCAGATATGGGGGGTTCTCACTGGCGTGCCAGCAGACTTGAGCGAAATAAAATAGCTCTCGCGGACCAAACACACAACCACCTCTGTGGTTAACAACCATAGTTGTAAATCGGAGCCTGCTCCACTTAAGGTTCATAACCTTCGATAATACCAATATAAATGGTCCGTTAATGGACATTATAGATTTTCCAGCTAACTCATTCCTGGTTGCCAGCGTTTCTCCCCACGGTGCTAAGCTGGGCTCATCAGTTGGTAAATAGCACACCCACCAAGACGCATGGCTAGTGCATACCGTGGAGGCCACTGCATAGGCTACTTGGAGCCACCGGCAGTGCCAATGCACTATGAGAAACTTGTCTCATTACCAAAAACTGATGTCTGCCCGGCCATCAGATGATATAGATGTGCATTTCCATAGGAAACTTGAAATATTTGTCCCGAATTAATAAATTTATAATACTAATATAAATCGTCCGTTATTGATGCCAGCTTGTCCCACAGCTTCTTAAAGAAAACTGTTGTCTTATCTTAACATACGAACTTTAACAGTTTAACATCTTTACTTTTTTCTTATCCTCCAATAGGAGTATTCAAGTAAACACATTTCTACTTCATTATAAAGATTGAGCTGTTTATCGCTCCACCCTCAACAGGTTTTGGGCGCACTGGCTCAGCGCTCTGGAGAGTGTAATCCTGTGAACTTGTGACATGCAGCTTGATACTACGGTTTTAACCAAGAACATTCTTTTAATTTTATGTTAGACCTGCACTGACATCCTCTTTTTACGATTTGTAAGAACAATCAGGATCTTACAGGTTTGACTTTGAGGCTGATGATGCCCTAAAAATGGGCGAAACATGTCCCTTGTAACCTTTTATGATATTTAATTCTTAATTTACTAGATATCTTTGTATTGAATAGGTGGATATTAAAATAACACTTGTAACATACTTTGTATTTAAATGGTATGTTCTGAGCTGTCAGTGGAAAGGGCGTGGAATGACATTAATAGACAAACAAGTTTGAGTTGTGGTCTTAAAATCAGAAAAGGTCACAATATGAAGATAAAGATGGAATTCAAGAGGAAAAATTTGGTAAAATATTTGTTTATAGAAGAGTTAGGGATTGGAATAATTTACCAAAGGAAATGTTTGATAAATTTCCAAATTACTTTGAAATTATTTTAGAAAAGACTAGGTAAACAACCGATAGAGAATCTGCCACCAGGCAACTGCCCTAAATACAGATCAATGGTGATTGATTGATTGATTGAATTCATGGCCAGTATACATTTCCTCTTTGTTAGTTATTAGTCTTCTTCTTAATGTGCCATCTTCTAGTGAAGGTTGGCGGTCAACATGGTGATCTTGAATTTGGATGCAGTGACACGGAACAGAGACATTGTGTCCAACCCATACCAGTCTACGAGGTTCTTCATCCATAGAGTTCGTCGTCTACTAGGACTCCTACGTCCTTCTATTCTTCCTTGTATAACAAGCTGCAGGATTCCGTACTTATCATTCCGCATTAAATGGCCGAAGTATTCCAGCTTCCGCCTTTTAATGGTCAGCATGACTTCAGTCTACTTTCCAAGTTGATCCAACACCTCATAATTCCGGATTCTGTCTGTCCATGAAATGCAATTATTATTATTATTTGCATATGTACCCCGTTGGATCACGCAGTGCTTTTATGATTTGCCTTTCTGGTTTTCCATTTGGCTTTCACCTTTTCTCCGTGGTCTCTCTTCCTTTCTTCAGTGCACTTGGTTCTTGGTCTCTTTGGAATTTCATTCTCTGGCTGTACTACCCATCTGTTTTTTTTTTTTTTTTTTTTTCAGAACAGATTTCCATCTAATATTTCTGATATATCTATCTGGGCCTACTCAAGGTCCTTTTTGACTTCTTGGATCCATGGTAGACTCTTCAATTTCCTGCTATATTTCATGATCTTGTGTGTAAGCTTTGTTGTTGGGAGTCTTTGAACATGTAATAAATATCATTTTGATCCGTATAGATGATATTTGATTAGAATAATAACAGTAAGTTATTTATTAAATTGACATGTTTAGTTATATTAACTAAAAATGGTATATGTTTAGTTAATAGATCAATGTAAATCATTCAAGACAATGACTTATTGTATTGATTAGGCTATTTGCTTCACGTCGCACCGACACAGATATGTCTTATGGCGACGATGGGATAGGAAAGGCCTAGGAATTGGAAGGAAGCGGCCGTGGCCTTAATTAAGGTACAGCCGTGGCATTTGCCTGGTGTGAAAATGGGAAACCACGGAAAACCATCTTCAAGGCTGCCGACAGTGGGGCTCGAACCCACTATCTCCCGATTACTGGATAGTGGCCGCACTTAAGTGACTGCAGCTATCGAGCTCGGTATATTGATTAGGTGGTCAATTTAATAAATAACTTACTGTTATTATTCTAGTCTTTGAACATGTCCATAAAATTTCAATCTTCGTTTTCTAATGCTGGTATCTGCTGCCAGGTTGGACAGTCCCTCTGTTGCTTTACGGGATGTTAGTCTGTATCAGTCTTCAGTTTTTTCTGGACCAAGAATTTTCCTCATGATCTTTATTCTTCCTTCAGAATGTTCCCTTTTTCTATTGAGTACCAGCGTTTCACTCGCATATAGAACTTCAGGTTTGATCACAGTATTGTAGTGCCTGGTCTTTGTGTGTGTAGACATGCATATTTTTTTGTTGTTGCTGTAAATGTCACATGTTCTCCAATACACTCTCTTGAGTTTCGGTAGGCAAACTTTCTGTGCTTCCTTTTCTAACCCCATTGGTTCTACAATTTCACCAAGCTATTTGAAGTGTGGAACCCGGTTTATCTGTCCGTATTTTGTGTTTAGTTTCTAAACGTTTAATGTAGGCCTAGTACAAATGAACTTATTTCTCTCAAATGAAATTTGTAGCCCAACTTTTTCAGCACATTCCTCGAGGACTTCTATCTGTTTGATTGCTGTGATTTCACTGTCTGCTAGTATTGCTAGGTCATCTACGAAAGCCAAGCAACTCATCTTGATGTCAACCTTTGTTCCTCTGAGTTGAGTGGGTTTCCAGTAGTTCTGAATTTTTAGTTCTTTCTCCCAATCTCTAATAACTTTATCCAGGATGAGATTGAGAAGGAGTGGTGACAGCCCATCGCCTAGTCGAATGCCAGTCTTAACCTCGAAAGGACCTGATATTTTACTGATGAATTTTCCTTTTGGTTTTCTATCAGTGAGTGTTCGCTTGATGAGATTTAAAGTCTTTGGGTCAAGTTCCCATTCTTCTAAGATATCAAATGTCCACTTGGTATTTGCCGATCTTATGTTCAAGTTGCTATTGTGTTCTTTGAAGCACACATGCTTAGAGGATTTTGTAAGTAACTTGAAGGAGGAAAATCCCTCTGTAGTTATTCATATCTGACCTGTCACCTTTCTTATATAGTGGGTGGATGAGTGCACATTTCCAGTCTTCAGGTAGTTTTTCCTGTTTCCCAAATGTCTATGGTGATTTGTGTGAGTACCTCAAGTGTGTTCGGTCCTAGATTCGTTAGTAGTTCTGCTATAATTTCATCTTCTCCAGATGTCTTGTTGTCCTGTGGATTTCTTCTTTCATTGGTGGTTGAGATTCTGGGTTTGTGTAAACCGGAGTTTCTTTGGGATATCTCAGTGGTGGTTCCACACAACTGAGTAGCTCAGAGAAATACCGAGCCAACTCCATACAGTTATCTTGATTGATCACTGCAAGTGTGCCATCTGGTTTTCTGAAGCATAAATTCTGTGGGCTGTATCCTCGGATCTTTCCTGCAAATGTCCTATAAAAGTCTCATGTGTTGTAGTCTCAGAAATTTTTCTCAATGGAGTCCAATATTCATATGTCACCTCTTAGTTTGATTAATTTTGCAACTTGTTTTCTGGATGATGATGATGATTATTATTATTATTATTACTATTATTATTCAATGATGGCGGCTGTGTGATAGGACGTATCGTTTGCGAGTGATAGTGAATTGGTACTTATGAAGGCAATATTGCACAAAACAGACTGTATTAGTTGTGAAGAGTGTAAGAAGCAAACGCTGATCAACGGACAATAAAGGTGAGTCTGTGTGAAGTATTTAGTGTCGTTAAGAATCGCAAACTACGGTTGCATGAAGGTACTTAACCTAAATGAATAAAAGTTAGGATCGAAGCTTAGACAACATCGAAATGTAATAAGTAGTTCACAAGATCACCACTAAAGGCGTATTGGAGCAATAAATTTGTGGAACTATCACTCGAGTTGTGACGAAACAATACTAGAGTGCAGTTATACACCTAGCGCTAATGTCGGTCGTTCGCGTAATGTTCTGGCGATAAATGGAAACGTCTACTAACACAATCACGCGTGATCAAAATCAAATGGTTACTCCGAGCATCAAATCATCAAATAAACTGAAAGAATCAAATGATGTCTGGTGATATACCGACTTAATAATCCTGTCTACAGCTGTACAACAAGGTGAGGGAGAGGGGGAAGATGACCCAAACATGGTCGAGGCGGCAGAAGCACGAAAAAAAGAGCATGTATTTGTAACATTAGTCAATCAGATTAAAGAATGCGACAAAGTAAAATGGATCAAAAGATTGCAGCAGATGATTGATGCATGGTTTAGCAGGATGCCCCAAGGATGGTGGCCGAAATAACCAAAGAGTTTCAACAACGCTTTGACCAAGGAGCTCGTCAAATTGATGTCAGGAATTTATACAATCCATTCAGACACAAGAGTCAGAATATTAATGCATGTGAAACGGACAACCTCAAAGAAAATAATGCAATACAAATGCCATCTATGGTGAAGAACACAGACTTGTTCCTCAAAGTGAAACAAACGTTATGGACAAATACTGATGAATATTGTAAGAAGAAAGAGGCAAAAACAAGAACTAAGAAAATATTTAGCCAGGAAATAAATAAAGAAATACTCGAAATGATGAATGTAATCATAAAATCGAAACGAGTAGAACAGCAAATAACCACGATCGCCGAAATGAATAATGTGTTGTATGCATGCCAACAGACGTATGAGATGGTGACAGCTAAAGAAAAGAAGGTATCTGGCTTTAAAAGCTCTATCGAAGCCAAGATCAACAAATTAAATAGAAAATTGAAATAATTGATGCCCACGGCCCAAATGAAAAAGCAAGTAAAGAGTTGATTAGAATGAGTAGAGAAAATCAAATTCATTCAAACAAGAGTAGTGATATTCAGAAGATGCGTGATACGATTCTTGAGAAAATAGCTATTTACAAGAAGATAGTGATAGCTGAAAATCGTTTACCATCTAGGAACACAAACCGAAAGTTTGAGTTTAATTGGAAGACCTTCTATCGTGACCTTGAAGGCGATAGATTTACAGTGAAGATATTAATCTTGAAGAAACCAAACGCTTTTGGACTACAATTTGGAAATATGATGAAAGACAAGATTATGAACAACTGATCCAAGATCTAAGTCCGGCGGAAGTGGAGGTAGACATGGATAGAGATAAGATAAAGGAGGTCATATCCAGGTGTATAAAGTACCTAGCGAACTGGAAAGCAACAGGACCTGATTTTGTATATAATTACTTTATTAAGAGGATGTATGCACTACATGAGAGGTTAGAACACCTAATCTACAAAATAATTCAAAACCCAGACTTGATCGATGAAGAGCTTTATGCTGGTATAATATATTTGATTCCAAAAGTCCTGAATGCAAACATAACGCAGCTCCTGAGGCCAATTACATGCCTTTCAAATTTATTCAAATTAATCAGCAAAGTGTTCGTGGTAATAGTCAACGATTTCTGTGACGTAAACAATATTATCTCAAGTAATCAAATGGGAACATGGAACCAATGTCAAGGCACTAAGGAACAAGCACTTCTAAGCAAAACCATGAACGAAAAGTACAATAATAAATTGTGTACTGCTTGGGTGGACATTCAGAAAGCATACGATTCGTTGTCACATGCATATCTAATTGAATGCCTACGGAAGATACATATGCCAGAAAATATCATTAAATTTGTCAACAGAACACTTGACAAACAGAGAACAACATTAATATGTGGAAATAAAGTGGTCAGTGACGTGAAAATAAATAGAGGAATATTACAAGGAGATGCTTTATCACCCAAGTGATTGCTATGGAATCGTTAAACTGAATCTTAAATAAGAACTGTGAGAAGATCCAAGCAGATGAACATAGAAGAATTGAGTGCAACCACCTCATTTTGATAGATAACATCAAATTGTTCACCAAAGATGTGCAGACATTGAACGAGCTGAGCCAGTGGACGAATCAATGTCTCAACAACATGGGTTTAACAATCAATCAGCAAAAGTCAGTGAACAATATCAATTCGAACCATATCTTCGTCGAGAAGGTAAATGACGTGGAAGGATACAAATACCTAGGAATATTAGAAGACTCGAGAAATGTAATTAAACCCGAGAATAAAGTTATCATAGCCAACAAGATCGAATCGCGGGTAACAAATATATGCCAAACAAGGCTGAACGCGAGAAACCTGTTTGCAGCAATAGATGAGTATGCGTTGTCAACTATTAACTATTATATTGGCCTGATCCCTTACGAGCACCAAAAATTTAACAACATTGATCTGAAGGTGAGAGGAATCTTGAGAGAGCATAATATCGTCAGAACAGCAGGTAATATGGAACGACTGTACCTGAAAAGACACGAGTTAGGAAGAGGACTACAAAATGTTTCTGAAAAGGCCGAATTGATTTTACTTGAACTATGTAAATATTTGTCAACAAAACACAAGGAGGAAGTTTATCGCAGAAAGTGAAAGAAGAAATGCAACCCATCTTGGACTGATTGAAGAACATCTGAAATGGAAGTACCTAATTGAGGAAGGAAACAATGTAATGGTAAAAGTAGTTAAGCAGAAACAAAAAGAGATGTGAATGGATCGAATCATGGCTAAGTCAATGCATTCCACATTGTTCCGTGAACAACAGGAGGAATTTGTAGACATAAAACAGTCATCGTTATGGCTAATGAGGGGGAATATATCTCTACAGGAAGAAGGAATGTTCTGTGAGATACAAGACAGAAACATCTTCTTTAGTCATGGGAGTATATTCCAGAGGTGCCCACACTGCGACCAGGGCAATAAGACACTAGACCATCTGGCAACACAATGTGGACGAATGCTTAATTTGGACTACAAGAAACACCACAATGACGTTGTCAGATGCTTGCATTCCATGTTCACCAAAAAGTATGGGCTGAGTAATTCTAAGAAAATAAAGAACTACAAAGTGGAAAATGTCATATCCAATCAGCAGATTAATATAAAGTCCGATGTCATCATACAGACTGAGCTTCGCATTGAACACAACAAACCAGATCTGATAATACATGACCTTGTAAAGAATGAAATCCTATTAATTGAAGTTGGAATCACAAACATAAATATCCTGAAACAGACTGAAACCACTAAAGGAAGAAAGTACGAGATGCTAGCCAACGAACTCTCACTTATGTACAATGGAGCCAAGGTGAAAATGGTCCCTGTGGTAATAACGTGGGACAGGCTAGTCACCAACTTGTTCAAGAAGCACATGGACAAATTGGAAGTGAGCTAACAGCTACAGGCCTACCTACAAACCATCGTACTAAGAAGAACGTGTGAGTGTGCTAATCGACTTCAGATGAGGCAACTTGGATAACGAGTTGTGGACGGAGGACTTACAAGGAATGATGGACCAGATGGAGGCGGTCCTGGTGACGTAAATGGTGTGCAAAAAGTGTGTATATAAATGTGGAGAATCACTGGATGTAACATGGACTTGAGAACTAATTTTTTATTATTATTATTATTATTATTATTATTATTATTATTATTATTATTATTATTATTATTATTATTATTATTATTATTATTATTATTAGACCTGCTGACACAAGTATTATTTTTCAACTGTGGTGTGGAAGAAGATGGAACAGTTGCTGTTATTAGAATTTCTTAAGAAGAAAGCTTTCTGGACAACCCAGCAATACTGCATGTGAGAGCACCTCTTGAAGTGAAGAACTAACTACAGAGTTCTTTGGAGACCAGAGGCCTAGAAAGATGAATAATGAAAAGAAAGTACCACAACTGGTATACTGGGTTTGTTCAGTGTGTAATTTACAGCAAAGTGTTCCTAAACAGTGTGGAATTTTCAGCAAAAATTCACTATCATATTAAGGAGGGTTCATCCTGATGGCAAGAGTAATCCAATTGATTTTTTCAGAAGGAAGTACAATTGATTAAGTCAACTTATAATTGTATCAAATAACTCACAATTAATTAAAAGGCTGTGATGGCATAACCAAGTTATGAGTTACTCAAGCTTCCAAAGCCCGTATCATTGTCTGAGAACCTTGCTAATGGCTTTACGTCGCACCGACACAGATAGGTCTTATGGCGACGATGGGATAGGAAAGGGCTAAGTGTTGGAAGGAAGCGGCTGTGGCCTTAAGTAAGGTACAGCCCCAGCATTTGCCTGATATAAAAATGGAAAACCACGGAAAACCATATTCAGGGCTGCCGACATTGCGATTCGAACCCACTATCTCCCAGATGCAAGCTCACAGCTGCGCGCTCCTAACCGCACGGCCAACTCGCCTGATGCTGAGAACCTTATTAAGACTTGTGTAGAAGATATAACTGAATGTATGCCGGATGGAAAAGCCAATAGATACAATATTTTGTAAAAACAACAACAATAATAATTATTATTATTACTATTATTTCACAGTGCAGAAGAGGCTTAACAGATGACGCAATACTTTTTTTGTTTATGGTTGGCTTTATGTCACACCGACACAAATATCTCTTATGGTGATTATGGGACAGGAAAGGGCTAGGAGTGGGAAGGAAGTGGCCATGGGCTTAATTAAGGTACACTCCAGCATTTGCCTGGCGTGAAAATGGGAAACCAAGGAAAACCATCTTCAGGGCTGCCGACAGTGGGGTTCGAACCCACTGTCTCCCAAATGCAAACTCACAGCTGGAAACCCCCAACCACACGGTCAACTTGCTCGGTAATAGCTACTTTACTTTCACAAATAAAATGTACGGAACTAAATTTTTGCTCCAAATGGATGAATCAACAGATGTAGCTGGGTTGGCAAGTTAAGTGGTGTTTGTGACCTACCAGTACAGGGAGTCTTTTCAAGAGGATCTGTTTCTCTACAGAAGTCTGAGAGGGGGTGAATATTTCAAAATTTTTAAAATGCAGCAAGAGAGGACACCAGGAAAGTGCAAAAATGGTTCGAAAAGGAGTGTTACCTTGAAAGGCGAATTACACTAGAAATGATGATGACGATGCTTGTTGTTTTAAGGGGCCTAACATCGAAGGTCATTCGGCCCCTATTACACTAGAAAAATTGCACATAACTAGAACAAAGGCAAAAGAGACCTGGAATGCTACCAGACAGCGAGGAAGAAATTCAAGGCGCTACTAAAGCTGAAAAAGCTGGAATTTAGGGCAAAGGAAGACAAACAGCTTGTAAAGGATGCTGAGAAAAACCCCTATAAGGGACTTAGACCACGGCAGCCACGATTTCCTGCAGACATACCAATGGAGACCTCGGAGAATCATATGAGAGGTGTGTTAGCCCTTAAGGAAACCAGACCGACGTTAGAGGAGAGGAAAGTGATAGAAAGAACTACAATCTTCACAAGTAAGGAAGTGAGAAAGGCCATCAACAAGCAAGGTAAACAAGGCACCGGGAATAGATGGACTTTGCGCAGAACATCTAAAAGCTACACTACCCTACCTACAACCAGGATGGACAATGCTAATGAACAAATGCGTGGAATCTGGTAACATACCTAATACATGGTGGAAGACAGTCATAAAGATGCTATATAAAGGAGAAGGGGACATGAGCAAACCAGAATCTCACAGAGGTATAGCCCTGGAATTGGTGGCATTTAAAATACTCACCAAATTATCAGCACAGAAAATAAGTAACCTGATGAACAATTTGGATTCCGGAAAGCGAGATCCACCCTGATAGCAGCGAGCTGTCTGCTGAAGGACATACAAGAAAGAGCACAACCCCACGGGAAGAAGTATGACATCTTCATTGACTACACCAAAGACTTTGACACTGTCAATAGAAAGAAATTAATCGAGAAACTGGAAAGCCTCATCGGACGCTCAGATAAGACGAATTTAATACCTAACATACTAGTGCCAAACCAAGTGCAAATCAGTGACAGGGTATCCCAATCAGACTGGATAGGAACCATCGTAGTGCTAAAAGGGGACCCATTGAGCCCTTTATTGTTCAATGCGCTGACCCAGTATCTCCCTAGGAAAATCAAAGGGGGAGCACAAAATGTAAGCATATACATATATGCAGATGATATGATACTAGCCGCTGATAACATAAAAGATTTGCAAGACGGAATGGAGCTTATCACACAATGGGCGGATGACAACGAGCTAAGGATGAATCTAAAGAAGACAGAATTAATGGTATTAAGGAGAGGAGGATGCTTATCGAAAGGGGACTACATTGTATGTGGGGGACATACATTAAAACAAAAAAACCAGTTCACATATCTTGCGATCATACAACAAGTCTCTGGGACGACCTTCTCAGTACACATAAAGAAGAGACTAGCTGCTGCACTTAGAAGCATAAGTGAAATCAAACATCTGCAAAGAATGACACTGAAGACGGCTATGAAACTTTTCCAACTCAAAGTGCTACCAACGCTCACATATGGATTAGAAATAATATGAGAGTACCTATCAGGTAAACAGCTACGAGAACTGGAAAGCATGAAACCGAGATACCTTAAGAGGGTCCTAGGGGTATCTAAATTCACCCGATCCCAGTACATATATGTTTTAGCCCAGGAAACCTTCTTGATAGAGGATTTGACTACAAATACCTCTACAGCAAACTCCGGCATTCGAGGAACTGTTACAAGAACTACGAGAGAAAAGGGACTCGATCGAGGAAAGCTTTTACAGTACAGACGCACTGGTAAGGATTGGATGAAAGAGGAACATAGGTTGAGACATTTGATGACACGCTTTGCAGTACACGGCTTTCACCACCGTATCTGTGCCAAGAAATCCTACCACCAGGCCAGCCAAGAGTGTGTATGTGTATTGTGCAATAAGCAGTGTGATACATATCACGTAATGAAGTGCAAGAAGAGAACAGTCTCTCTGAATCAATTCTGCTCTGAACAAAGTTCTCCCTGAGTGAATTGTAATTTACTTGATGTGATATGCAAATTTTGCACATTGTGCACAAAAAAAAATTAATTATTATTAATATGAATCTTCACTGTAACTTCATGTAACATTACTTACCTCATAATCATCAGCCAGCAGTGCTTCTTCATCTTCGTGGCCAATATCATAGTCAATATCATCATCCAAATCCTCATCCAGAAGACTGAGTTCACTGAAACCAGAGAACAAACTTTTCAGTCATCATTCAAGGAAATAATCAACTTAAGTTCAACTCTGACCTGACCTCCAATACCTAAAATACATAACACAGTGAAATGCGGTGAAATTTCCGAGTTTCACTTATAGTTATGAACTTCATTGGTTCCGTATTGAAGTGGGATTACTGTAAAATTACATTAAATTCTTTCAAGGTCAACCTATTCAATACAATGACATTTTATTGTGATTCAATCACATGTCAAATGGTACTAGTTTCGGCATTTATGTGCCACCATCAGCCTTAAGTACAAATTAAACAATATATAATATTCCTAAAACATCTAAAACACATGATACATGTATCACTACAGTAATTGTATTTTATAATGTGTTAAAATGTGTTTTAGATGTTTTAGGAATATATAGGTATATAGGAATTAGGACGAGAAATGTCTCAGTGTATTCACTATGTGAGGGTGCAGATGAGGATGAAGTTGACAAGTTTTATGACGCATTGAGTGACATCGTGGTCAGGGTCAACAGCAAGGATAGAATAGTGCTAATGGGTGATTTCAATGCGAGATTTGGAAATAGAACTGAAGGATACGAAAGCATGATTGGTAAATGTGGGGAAGATATGGAAGCTAATAAGGAATGGGTAGCGTTTGCTGGACTTCTATGCTAGTATGGGTTTAGCCATTACGAATACATTCTTCAAGCATAAAGCTATTCACCACTACACATGGGAGGATAGGGGCACCAGATCCATAACAGACTATATCTTAACCGACTTCGAATTCAGGAAATCTGTTAGGAATGTATGAGTTTTCTGGGGATTTTTTGATGATACAGACCACTATCTGATCAGTAGTGAACTAAGTATCTCTACGCCTAGGGTAGAGAAAGTGAAATCTGTCTGCAAACGAATAAGAGTAAAAAATATCCGGGACGAGGAAATTAGACAGAAGTACATGGATATGATTAGTGAGAAGTTTCGAACAGTAGACAGTAAGCAGGTTCAGGATATATAAAGAGAATGGGTGGCATACAGGGATGCTGTAGCAGAAACAGCAAGGGAATGCCTAGGAACAACTGTGTGTAAAGATGGGAAAAGGCGAATATCTTGGTGGAATGATGAAGTGAGAGCAGATTGTAAATGTAAAAAGAAGGCTTATCGGAAATGGCTCCTAACAAGGGCAGAGGCAGACAGGGATTTGTACGTATATGAAAGAAACACAGCAACACAAATAGTTGTTGAATCCAAAAAAGTCGTGGGAAGATTTTGATAAAAACCTGGAAAGGCTGAGTCAAGCAGCTGGGAAACCTTTCTGGACAATAATAAAGGAAGGGAGGGGAAAAAGGAAATGAACAGTGTTTTGAGTAATTCAGGTGAAATAACAGATCCCAGGGAATAACTGGACAGGTGGAGGGAATATTTTGAACATCTTCTCAACGTAAAAGGAAATCTTCCTGGTGGTGTTGCGAACAGCCAAGCTCATGGGGAGGAGGAAAATGATGCTGGTGAAATTATGCTTGAGGAAGTGGAAAGGATGGTAAATAAACTCCATTGTCATAAAGCAGTAGGAATAGATGAAATCAGACCCGAAATGGTAAATTATAGTGGGAAGGCAGGGATGAAATGGCTTCATAGAGTAGTAAGATTAGCATGGAGTTTTGGTAAGGTACTTTCAGATTGGACAAAAGCAGTAACTGCACCAGCTATAAGCAAGGGAACAGGAAGGATTGCAACAAATATTGAGGTATCTCATTGATTAGTATACAAAGCAAAGTATTCACTGGCATCTTGGAAGGGAGGGTGCGATCAGTAGTTGAGAGGAAGTTGGATGTAAACCAGTGTGGTTTCTGACCACAGAGGGGCTGTCAGGATCAGATTTTCAGTATGCGTCACGTAATTGAAAAAATGCTACGAGAGGAATAGGCAGTTGTGTTTATGTTTCGTAGATCTAGAGAAGGCATATGACAGGGTACCGAGGGAAAAGTACTGAGGGACTATGGAATTAAAGGTAGATTATTAAAAATCATGCCCAGGATGGTAATACAGTAAGTGAGATTGAATCAAGGTGTATTAAAGCTAATGCAGTGAGCTCGCAGTTGCGATCAACAGTATTCTGTAAGAAGGAAGTCAGCTCTCAAACGAAACTATCTTTACATTGTTCTGTTTTCAGACCAATTTTGCTTTACGGGAGCGAGAGCTGGGTGGACTCAGGATATCTTATTCATAAGTAAGAAGTAACAGACATGAACATAGCAAGAATGATTGCTGGTACAAACAGGTGGGAACAATGGCAGGAGGGTACTCGGAATGAGGTGTTAAAGGCCAAGTTAGGAATGAACTCGATGGATGAAGCTGAACGCATAAACCGGCTTCGGTGGTGGAGTCATGTGAGGCGAATGGAGGAGGATAGTTTACCTAGGAGAATAATGGACTCTGTCATGGAGGGTAAGAGAAGTAGAGGGAGACCAAGACGACGATGGTTAGACTCTAACGATTTAAAGATAAGAGGTATAGAACTAAATGAGGCCACAACACTAGTTACAAATCGAGGATTATGGCGACGTTTAGTAAATTCACAGAGGCTTGCAGACTGAACGCAGAAAGGCATAACAGTCTTTAATGATAATGCATGTATGATTTACTCCAGAAAAGGTGTAGAGGCCTGTACACCACTTCACAGCAGCTATATCAAACAAATAGACCAATAGTCCATCACTCCCCACACCTAACCAAAGCAGACCAATGGTCTTGACACTCACTGAACCTAACAAAAGCACACTGAAGATCTAGTTGACGTCATTTTTTGTCAATTTGCAGGAGGATCCAGCCAAGGTTAGCAGGCCTGTTTCTTATGTGGAATCTGAATCACATGGACAAGATAGGCTATTTATTCATTATTACTCCGCCCGGCTGACAAGATTTTCACACCCGCGGAATGACTGTCGTTTGACTTTCACACCCGCGGAATGATTGTCCTTTTTTGTACACACTCGCAGCTTTCTGGGGAAGGATGTTGTCAAAGGGTGCTCTGTGCTGACAACCTCTGTGCTTAGGAATTAATGAGTGAGTGGTGCTTCAATAGCTGGTGGTGGTGATTATTGTTACACGATTTGTGAGGAGTTGTTCCTGCCACGCAGACGTAAGGATAGGACCTGCACAAGACCAGTGATACAGGGAGAAGCAAAGGGGGTCTGGGGAGGGCGTAAGCCCCCAGGGAAGCAGCCCTAGACCTCTAGTTTCGTGTGGACGTTAGGATAGTACCTGGACAAGACCAGTGATATAGGGACAAGCAAAGGGGGTCTGGGGGCATACGCCCCCAAGTTAGAAGCTGCAAAGCGGCTGTAAGCCTTTAGTTTCGTGTGGAAACACGATTGGTCTGGATTGGTTCTCGCCGTGCGGACGGTTAGGATAGGACCAGGACAAGACCACTGGTCTGGACTGTTTCTTGCCATGCGGACGGTTGGGATAGGATCTGGACAAGACCTGTGATATAGTGATGACAGCAGCGCATTCTATGAGGTTTAGTGTTTGTAATATGAATTACAATTTTGTTGTGTACTTTTACTCGCTACTTACATTCCGTTCAATATGAGTTCCTTGTCAATTGTTGATTCATTAGTGATAGAAAGGAAAAATGGCTACCTGCGGTGGTTGTGTTATCAGTGCTTCTGACTTTGCAATGAAATATAATAGCAATTTAAAGGATTTAGCAGAGTTCTATCAACGTCGCCACCCAATAAAAGTGGCAAAAGAGTTGAACAAAATAGGCTTTTGATGTCAACGAGTCGAATGGGGTGTGCAATGTAGTTGGTTTGCTAGTGGAAGGAAACTACCTTCTTTGAAGGCTCTAATTTGAGCTTATATGAAACTGGAGATTAGGAATGAGAAAATTAGAGAAGAAGTAGGAATAGACAATTCTCTCCTAAATAAGATTCAGATATCAAGACTGAAGTGGTTTGGTCACATGAAGAGGATGCCAGTAAACAGAACTGCAAGGAAGGAATTTGACAGAAAGGTAGAAGGAAGACGACCCGTGGGAAGGCCACGAAGGAAATGGATAGATTTAGTTAAGAGCGCTGTAATGCTGAGAGGTCATGATTGGGACAAGTTGGTGGAGGAAGAATGGTACAAGGACAGGATGAGATGGAGCAGGCTCATATACCACACCCGGGAAACTGGAGATGGTTTAGGATGATGATGATGATGATGATGAAATTGGTCTCTTTGCTGTCCTGTGGTGCGTTTTACCGAAACCCCTGGGTCCAAGTGTGAAATTGGAGTTGGGTTTCTCTGATACAACTAATGTGGATTGGTCAAACTTTTGTAGGGAGGTTTGCATAACCAGGGTCGACGATAATAAAAAAATAGGAGGGCTGGGCATCATAGCAGAAATTGATGAAAGCAAGTTCGGAAAGAGGTAGTACACTTGAGGTAAGCCGGTAGAAGGGCAGTAGCTTTTTGGAGGCGTGGAGAGGAACAACTTCAAAAACTTTTTTGCTGTTTCTGTCCAAAAAAAGGGATAAAGACACATTACAAGGTGTCATTAAGGTGTAAATCCTCCCAGGGTCAATAATTATATTGGATTGCTGGAAGGCGTACGATTGTTTGGAAGATGAGGGATTCGTGCACCTTCGCGTGAATCACTCTGTTCAGTTTCTGGACATTAAGAAGAGTAGTCACGTGAATAGGGGGAATAGGAGGGTGATGCCCATCAATCGGCCTTCAGTGCATACTCAAAACTGGTGGCGATATCTTAAGCATGGGAGCTACTCGGTTCCGGGATTCGGCCAGAGGAAAACGATTTTTCCTTGGTTATCTTGACGAATCCCTCATCAAGAGCTCGTTCCTCTTAAACGTCCGGGTGCACGAATTCATCAAGGTTGCAGCAACCCTCTACATTGAGGTAAATTTTACATAACTTTATTGCTGTTGTGTATTGTATATTGTTTCTTTAACATGTTACATTTTCTTGTGTTGGGGTTGGTAACGAACTATGATTAACAATATTGACGGGAACGAGATCACGTGCCACTTTACATTGGCCAACAAGAATGCAAGCAGCTACTTCAGAAATGTAAATGGTGTGTAACAGTCTTCATTAGGTTATAAAAGTAAACGTACTTTTCGGGGCGGGATGGTGGGTTCCTGGACATCGCAATAAACACATCTCTTCTCTGAGATGCTCTCCAAGTAAGATTTCATAATTTCCACTTCCTACTTATAACATTGCAAATAAGATGACAGCCGGGCTGGTGTAATATTATTAATTCCAAAACTCCACCTATATGGACGGGAATTTTAAATCGCGACAGCCTCAGTGAGAAGCCAGAGACAATGCAGTTTGTCTATCATGCCCCCTTTAATTTATATTTACATATATATTCTACAACTAACACTATAGGCTATAAAGCAATTTTATATACTGGGGGAATTCAGAAACAAAGAATGGATTAAAAATCGATAAACGTCTTTCCAGTGTAAGCTCGTTCCATTCCTTTAATACATATAGAACAGTGCAGTAAATTTTACTAATATTGTCTCATATTATAGCGCATTAATATGAATACTTACTTATTATCAGACATATCCCGTGTTGTATGTTTTATTCACCACGCACAGTACGTCATTCTGAGAACAATCTGATAACTTATTTTCGTTCCACAATAATGTTTACATCTATCTTTGAGGTTAGAGTAACCGAAGATCACTATCCATGCACAGCAACTTCATTTCGCCTTTTCGGTACAATAACCCTAGTAACGATAATTACAAATAAGAAAATGGATTATTTAGCTATTTATATATGAAGTTTTCAACAAGATAAAACACATGAAATTTCACTTCAAACTCTAAACATTCAACAAAATTACGAAGAGTTTGGCAAGTACTGCTGCCATATGAACATTTTGATAATAACATTTACTCCATGGACTCCTCCATTGTGTACACGACAGACAGCGCCAACAGACAACATCGTATGTGCGGAATCCTGAAACTAAAATTGACTTTCTCATGCAACCTCTTCGCTACCAAAGAATTGATATCCACGTTCTATTTCTATAGATGGACTGGATGGATAAATTATTATTGTTTTTTTTAAAAGGTGGTATATGTGGGCAACCATCCATAATATCCTCAGACTGCTGTTGATACATTGTTAAATGCTTTTAGACACTTACGTTGGCACCAACTGTAAATAATAAATGAAAATCGTCGAATATCAGAAACAGAATGACCAACTTACACAGCTGTTTGAATTTGCTTTCTTTTTATCTTGATACAAATCAGAGCCATCTACAAATATATCAATTATAATATGGGCGGGGTACTCCACCATCTCTGTAAAGGCCATGAAAGACCTTGGAGGAGTGGAAGATAACCTTGGTGGGATCAATCAACTAATTGTCTGCATTTAGGGCTGTCGCCTAGGTGGCAGATTCCCTATCAGTTGTTACCCAGCTATTTCTTAAACGTTCTCAAAGAACTTTGTAGTAGGACAGTGTGTTTAACCTTGTGCCCCGCCGCCTTTGTTTCCAGGAATTAACTCGGTACGCAGTTTTGGTGCAGAGTGAGTGAACGTCAGGGCTTGTTTTATAAGGGAAAATATTCGCGAAGACATAGGCCTATCACTAATATTATACGCCTCCGGTTCAATCATGCTCTTACCAAATACAGTAGAGACAATGGGTGGTGTGAATAAAAATGAGCACGCACTCTTTACTCGCGAATTTAGAGTAGGCACTCAGTGAGGTGAATAAAAACAGCCTGTCGGAAGCAATCACTCACAGCAGACCTGTGACCTTGAGCACTCACTCCAGTCGCTCGAGTATCAGAGTAGGCGCTCCAAATTTCTGGTGAATAAAGGTAAAGCAGGCACTCTTTCCGGTAAGCGCCTGCTCATGTTTCCTTGATCTAACTCGGTAGGTGACTCCAAATGATAGTGTCAAGTTCAATAGCATGGCAGAGGTAATGGTGGTGGTTAATCGGAAAAGAAAATTATATAAACTTGGCAGAGAATCATCTCAACTTGATTACAGAGTGTTATAAAGGTCCAGTAAGGAGCATGCTGAAGAACCTCCGTGGAACAGACGGCAGCGCGCCAGCCTTTCACCTTTGGGTTCCGTGGTTCAAATCTCGGCCACTCCACCTGGGATTTGTGCTGGACAAAGCGGAGGCGGGACAGGTTTTTCTCCGGGTACTCCAGTTTTTCCTGTCATCTCATTCCAGCAACACACTCCAATATCATTACATTTCATCTGTCAGTCATTAATCATTGCCCCAGAATAGTGCGACATGCTTAGACAGCCGGCACGATTCCTATCCTCACCGCTTCATTCATTCATTCCATTCCTAACCCAGTCAGATGACTGGAAACAGGCTGTGGATTTTCAAGGAGCATGCTGAATGGTTATCGGAGCATTTCCTTGGGCATGCCAAAGAAACAAGACTTGGTGCACTAACAAATGAAGAAAAAAATGTAAATCTTCTTGCGTTATGTTGGTGACCCTGGGTTTCAGAGTGGAGTTGGTGAAGACACCTCGGAGAACTGTGTAAAAAACATTTTTGCAGGTTTTGATATGAACAGAAATGAAAGCAGATTATTAGATAAAATTCCAACAAATGTTGCTTAGATGCAGGAAACCAAACCAAACCAAACACCATGGCACTACAGCCCTTAAAGGGTCTTGGCCTACCAAGCGACCACTGCTCAGCCCGAAGGCCTGCAGATTATGAGGTGTCGTGTGGTCAGCAAGACGAATCCTCTCGGCCGTTATTCATGGCTTTCTAGACCGGGGCCGCTATCTCACCATCAGATAGATCCTCAACTCTAATCACATAGGATGAGTGGACCTCGAACCAGCCCTCAGGTCCAGGTAAAAACCCTGACCTGGCCGGGAATCAAACCCGGGGCCTCCGGGTAAGAAGCAGGCATACTACCCCTACGCCACTGGGCCGGCCTTAGATGCAGGCTAAATGGCAAGAACGTTTGAGCTTCCCTTATGCTGTCGGAACTGCAGACTGTACTCATGTACAAATTCAGAAGGCACATGTTAATGGGAATGACTACATTTATAGAAAAGGCGTCCCTAGCATTAATGTACAGGCCACTTGCATTGGAAAGGAAGAATTCAACCATTGTAGATGTATCACGGCCTGACTCTGTCTTTGACGTCCAGCTCCATAGCTAAATGGTTAGCGTGCTCGCCTTTGGTCACAGGGGTCCCGGGTTCGATTCCCAGCAGGGTCGGGAATTTTAATCATCATTGGTTAATTTCCCTGGCACAGGGGCTGGTGTATGTGTTGTCTTCATCATCATTTCATCCTCATCACGACGCGCAGGTCGCCTACGGGAGTCAAATCACAAGACCTGCACCTGGCGAGCCGAACCCGTCCTGGGATATCCCGGCACTAAAAGCCATACGCCATTTCATTTCTGTCTATGACTCGCGAATTTGGAGGAACTCCGATGTTTGCAGAATTATGACGCCTCTGTAGGAAGTTGAAGGGGTGACAACTTCTGCAGATCTTACAACTTGCTTACATCATGCCAACACAGATAGGTCTTATGGCGACGATGGGATAGGAATGGCGTAGGAATAGGAAGGGATCGGCCATGGCCTATTAAGGTACTACTCCAGCCTAGTGTGAAAATGGGAAACCACAGAAAACCATCTTCAAGGCTGCTGATAGTGGGGATCGAACCCACTATATCCCGGATGCAATCTCACAGCTGCGTGCCCTTAACCACAAGGCCAACTCATCCGGTCCTGCAGATCTGGTTCCTTAAAAATTTCATTCAATTGTCAATATATTATTTTCAACATAATTAATGTTTATCAGTTACGTTATAGGCCTACCATTTTCCTCGATTATTAATGCCGTAATATTCAGGCTATGATTTCCTACCTTTCAGACAGCCGATGGTAGGGTTATTCTCCCCCTGCATCAGATTCATCAGCCGCTTCTCCCATTATTTTAACGATATGCATTTGTTTCCCGTACGCCTTAATTCTACTTTATATTTCAGTCTTGTTTTCATATTTTGTAATTTTTTAGTAACACTTGTTACACGAATTATGTTGCACATGTGGATTTGGCCCTGTTTTACGGCCGGATGCTCCTCCTGACGCCAACCCTAGATGGAGGTATGCAATCACTATTGCGTATTTCTGTGGTGATTGGTAGCATAGTGTGTTGTGTGAATATGAAGAGGAAAGTATTGGGACAAACACAAACACCCAGTCTCCGGGCCAGAAAAATTAATCAGTGGCGATTAAAATCCCCGACCCAGCCGGGACCCTCTGAACCGAAGGCCTCAATGCTGACCATTCAGTCAATCAGACAGTTGTTGGACGGAAATGTTTAAGTTAAATTTAGCGAGTAGTTCACACTGAACTGCATTTATTGCACTTGTTTTCTTGGCTTCTTATCCGGTAACTGTGACTTTGAAAACATAATTGTATGTTCCTTTAAATTAAAATGGAGATAAAAGCGGACTGGAATTCCACACTGTCGTCTGCCATGTTAAGCATTGAACTACCCGGAAGTCATCGAAGTGTTATCACAGTCTAAGGTGTTATATACATGGCACGTGCACGACCTTGATCAGTGACACTGAGTGGCTGCTCCAGACACTCGAGTGTACGCTGTGCTTCTGCTCTATATTTTTATTCACCGCAAATGCGGAGTGGAAGCTTATCGGCAGGAA
Source organism: Anabrus simplex (assembly GCF_040414725.1). Taxonomy (NCBI): domain Eukaryota; kingdom Metazoa; phylum Arthropoda; class Insecta; order Orthoptera; family Tettigoniidae; genus Anabrus; species Anabrus simplex. The sequence continues at coordinate 313,778,980 of NC_090270.1, forward strand.
GACACTCAGACACTCAGCGAGCACACGCTCACTCGCTTACACTCATTTTTATTCACACCACCCAATACGCGACACTTACGGATTTCGCCTTGCTAAAATGGGAGACAATTCGACGTTGGCGCTCCTAGTGACTTGACTTGAACAAATCGCACTAAATTCAAATATCAATGGAAATGTATATCCGGAAATGGATAAATAAATTACGTCTAGAAAGAAAGTGGTATTGAGATATTAACTTCGAAGTTGCTAAAGCAATTCTGGATAAATGAATGAAGAATTATTTAAAAGGTTATTATTCAAAGACTGAAATTAGACACATAAACAAGATATGAAATGGGCTGCTGTGAAATGGCTTGATCTTTCATTTATGGATTACATTTTAGCTTTAGCATTCCTGCCTGAACTTTTACGGTTGGATTTGCCTTTTTTCTCATTTAGAAAATATTGTATCATCACATTAAGACACTTGTCAATAAAAATATCGGCACATTCCTTACACACATGATGCAATGAATTAACATTTAAAAGCTGGACAATTTTCCTTTTAACATGAAGCCTACTAACGGAAAGAAAATCTATAAAATTCCGGCTTTAATCTGAGAAGAGGGATTAAAGAAAGAAAATTATGAAAATGTTGCCGATAGTGATGCTTTGAGGAATATTTACGTACAATTAGAGTAAAAATGTAACATACCCTTGGCTGTATAGTCGAGGATTTTTAAAGTCGCTGGCCTGGAAATAATCTGAGAAGATCTTATAATTCTTATATAAGCGTAACGTCCCTTCTTTCTTGTACACCTTATCCAAATCACTTCTGTGACATTTCAAAACCCACAGATCACACCTATAACAACACATCGGTATTGAAGGTTAACTGCTGCACTATACAATAAAATATGCGTACCGGTATTACATTTTATGCCAGTTAAAATATGGATCGAGCAGATCAGAAGATTATGAAGTACTATAAAAATCTCTGTCACTGGAAGAATATATATGCAAACACAATATAACTTACATTTTCTTGTCACGAGGGAACCTGAAGAACGACCGCGCTTATTTCTCTACTTCGTAATTACTGCAGCCAAACACAGCACATACCTTTCCCCTCATGTTGAGAGGAGATATCAAGGAATGACACACGCTACTATTTAATTATGTCAACTCACTGAAAACGCATAAATAACACCAAAAACTTCACACAAAAATACACGTGCTCTTATGAGAGAATCAGTACTGTTCAGGTCTATCCGCTAGAGTGAGCTCCAATAGCTGTCCCTCGATATCTCGCTCAATGTCGCGTATTGTCTCTACTGTATTTGCTCTTACTCCTCAATATAAATATCGTTTTCGGTTGGCTACTTTGCCTTATGTGTGTAGTGATTCTGATGGCGACTCTAATCATGTTTTTTTTTTTTTTTTTCCATGTCCTGTCTATTTACATCATTGCCGTAAATTTCTCCATACTCTCATACAGATGAAAATTCCTTTTCCTACAAGTATTCCTTGTTTGTTATCTGACCCTTCCCCTGGCACGATACAGGTTCTTGAAACTGACTTGCAACTTATTAGGTCGTGTTACGTACATTTAGTACGTGTGAAGATGTGTTAAGTACAGAACAAAAATGGCCAACCAGACACCAGTGGGATCCGAACCCACAACCTCCCGATTTTGCGTCAGTTGCTACCACTGGTATCTGGTTGGCCATTTTTGTTCTGTACTTAACATCTCTTCAACACGTACTAAATGTACGTAACATGACCTAATAGGTTGAATGTCGGTTTCGATTACAATGCGGTCGTGAAAATTCAATATTCATCATACAGGTTCTTAATCAATTCCTCGATGATGCTCAGTTGACTTTGTGAATTTCATTCTCACTCCTGCTTCCATTCGAACTGTGTGTACGATCCATGCTCTAAGTGACTTCTGTATCTCATAGTAATACTGCTCGGGGAGTGTTCATTCTGGTGAAAGAAGAATTTGTAAGCTACGAAAAAGTTAAAGATGAGACACATGAAATTCTAGGTGTAAGGCTCATTTCCAAAGATAATAGGCAACTTGATATATTTGGAGTGTACAGATCGGGAAAGGGTAGCACTGTCGCGGATTCAGAATTGTTTGATAGGACAGTCAGCTATGTGGGAAACGACATGGAAAGAAATGTGATTGTAGCGGGAGATCTGAATTTGCCAGATGTCAATTGGGAGGGAAATGCGAACAACAGGAAGCATGACCAAAAAATGGCAAATAAGTTAATATGGGAAGGACAGCTGATTCAGACAGTGATGGAACCAACCAGAGGGAAAAATATCCTGGATGTGGTGCTGATAAAACCAGATGAGCTCTATAGGGAAACTGAAGTAATAGATGGTATTAGTGATCATGAAGCTGTTTTTGTGGTAGTTAAAAATAAATGCGATAGAAAGGAAGGTCCTAAAAGTAGGACTATTAGGCAGTACCATATAGCTGATAAAGCAGGCATGAGGCAGTTTCTAAAAAGTAACTAGGATCGGTGGATAACGGTAAATAAAAATGTAAACAGACTCTGGGATGGGTTTAAAGAATTTGTTGAGGAATGCGAAAGCAGGTTTGTACCTTTAAGGGTGGTAAGGAATGGTAAAGACCCACCTTATTATAATAGAGAAATAAAGAGACTAAGAAGAAGGTGCAGACTGGAAAGAAGAGTTAGAAATGGCTGTGGAAGTAAGGAGAAATTGAAGGAACTTACTAGAAAATTGAATCTAGCAAAGCAGGCAGCTAAGGATAACATGATGGCAAGCATAACTGGCAGTCATTCAAATTTTAGTGAAAAATGGAAGGGTATGTATAGGCATTTTAAGGCAGAAACAGGTTCCAAGAAGGACATTCCAGGAATATTTAATGAACAGGGGGAGTGTGTATGCGAGGATCTTCAAAAGGCAGAAGTATTCAGTCAGCAGTATGTAAAGATTGTTGGTTACAAGGATAATGTCAAGATAGAGGAGGAGACTAAGGCCACAGAAGTAATAAAATTTACATACGATAACAATGACATTTACAGTAAGATACGAAAGTTGAAAACTAGAAAAGCAGCTGGAATTGATCAGATTTCTGGGGATATACTAAAGACAATGGGTTGGGATATAGTACCATATCTGAAGTACTTATTTGATTACTAGCTGATGTACCCGTGCTTCGCTACGGGATTCTCAGAAAGACTGACTTGGTGGTTTTCCTAACTGAATTCAACATAGGTCATTACAAAAATGTCAGTAGGAATGTAGGGATTAAAAGCAATATTATCATATTAAATTATCAAATGAAAAACCGCACACTTTCTCATTTTCAACGAACAGTACTACGGTGCTGATCTAACAGTCCAAAGTTCCAGAGCTAGAACAACCAGGTCGCAGACTGTCATGAACACTCCTCTGTCATTATTCCATTAAATATGCACACTACTCATTCCAATCAGTGCCTCAGAGTAGGGATTGAATAGCTCGAATGCTATGATGAACCAGTGTGTTACGTACCAGTAGTATCAGAAAATGTATGAACCAGAGGAATGTCATGCTAAAGAAGAAAGTTCTCCTACATCCCAGCTATTTCCTGCCAATGTTCAGTCAGGCTGTTATACTCGGTACGCAGTAGTAATCCCATCTATCGGAGTTGAGCGGCACCATAAGAAACGAAGAACATCACAGCAAACAATGGTCAATGTAAAGTTATTGTTGATCAGTGTTAAGCGCTTTGGATATTGTAGGCCTTCTGAAATACCACTCTTATCATAGTTGGTACAGTAAAACAGAATGAAACATAAATGATCGGAAATTGTATCATCTATAACTTTTGTTATGTAGTACCGTACTTTTCGATAGCACCAATAACATAGGTACCGGTATTAAAAATTAAATTTTAGGCGCCTTCCCCTAAACTATCATTTCATCTCGGGGAAAATAAAATTATTTACAGCCTAGACTGTAGTTTCTTATCCCCGACTCTATATAGCGGTTTTCATTAAATTCTGTTAACCCATTTTCTCGTGGCTCGGCATTGATATGGACTCTGCAACAAAAATACAAATTCATTAATATCTGTGGTATCAGAGCTGGTACGGTAAAAATGTATAAGACATAAATGATTGGAAATTGAATTCGATATAACTTAAGTTATATAGTATCTATCGATAGGACCGCTAATAATATAAATATTCGATAATTAAATTTAAGGCCTTCCCCTAAACTAGCATTTCACTCAGCGTGAATAAAATGATTTAAAGCCTAGATTGTAGCGGCTCATCACACGACTTTACATGCCGATTTTAATTAAATTCTCTTCAGCCGTTTTCTCGTGATGCGTGTACATACATACAGACAGACAGAAATTACGGAAAAGTAAAAAGTACATTTTCTTGTTACTATGGACATGATCGATACAGAAATACCATTCTTTTCAAATTCTGAGCAATGTACAGACAAAACTCTTATTTTATATATATAGATTGTTTGGTCGGAGGAGCTGTACCAGATGAATGGAGAGTTGCTATTGTAGCCCCGGTGTATAAAGGAAAGGGTGATAGACATAAAGCTGAAAATTACAGGCCAGTAAGTTTGACATGCATTGTATGTAAGCTTTGGGAAGGCATTCTTTCTGATTATATTAGACATGTTTGTGAAATTAATAACTGGTTCGATAGAAGGCAGTTCGGTTTTAGGAAAGGTTATTCCACTGAAGCTCAACTTGTAGGATTCCAGCAAGATATAGCAGATATCTTGGATTCTGAAGGTCAAATGGACTGTATCACTATTGACCTGTCTAAAGCATTTGATAGGGTGGATCATGGGTTGCTATATTTCTAGAAAATAGATCTCAGAGAATTAGAGTAGGTGAAGCTTTATCTGACCCTGTAATAATTAAGAGGGGAATTCCTCAAGGCAGTATTATTGGACCTTTATGTTTTCTTATATATATAAATGATATATGTAAAGGAATGGAATCGGAGGTAAGGCTTTTTGCGGATGATGTTATTCTCTATAGAGTGATAAATAAGTTACTAGATTGTGAGCAACTGCAACGTGACCTCGAAAATGTTGTGAGATGGACAGCAGGCAATGGTATGTTGATAAACGGGGTTAAAAGTCAGGTTGTGAGTTTCACAAATAGGAAAAGTCCTCTCAGTTTTAATTACTGCGTTGATGGGGTGAAAGTTCCTTTTGTGGGTCATTGTAAGTATCTAGGTGTTAATATAAGGAAAGATCTTCATTGGGGTAATCACATAAATGGGATTGTAAATAAAGGGTACAGATCTCTGCACATGGTTATGAGGGTGTTTAGGGGTTGTAGTAAGGATATAAAGGAGAGGGCATATAAGTCTCTGGTAAGACCCCAACTAGAGTACGGTTCCAGTGTATGGGACCCTCAACAGCATTACCTGATTCAAGAACTGGAAAAAATCTAAAGAAAAGCAGCTCGATTTGTTCTGGGTGATTTCCGACAAAAGAGTAGCGTTACAAAAATGTTGCAATGTTTGGGTTGGGAAGAATTGAGAGAAAGAGAAAGAGCTGCTCGACTAAGTGGTATGTGGAAAATTCTAAATTCCCATGGAGGGAATTAGATATTTTTCACCAATAGAGCATGTCCAAAATATATCAGACGTAAGGCTTTTCAGGCATTTGCTCTATTAACCAGCATTTCGTCTTAGGTCTGACACTAGGCTCTTCAGAGTGGGATGTGTCAGACCCTACCCACTGACGCTGGGTGTATGTAGGTGAACTTATCAGAAGCCTACATAAAAGGTACAGTCTGATAACTGCATACGGGAGATAAATCTCCACAATGAAATTATTGCCCGCCTAGCAATTCCGAATGGAAAATTCTAAATTCCCAGGGAAGACGAAACGCTGGTTAATAGAGCAAACGCCTGAAAAGCCTTACGTCTGATATGTTTTTGACATGCTCTATTGGTGAAAAATATCTAATTCCCTCCATGGGAATTTAGAATTTTCCATTCGGAATTGCTAGGCGGGCAATAATTCCATTGTGGAGATTTATCTCCCATATGCAGTTATCAGACTGTGCCTTTTATATAGGCTTCTGATAAGTTCACCTCCATACACCCAGCGTCAGTGGGTAGGGTCTGACAGATCCCACTCTGAAGAGTCTAGTGTCAGACCTAAGACGAAACGCTGGTTAATAGAGCAAACGCCTGAAAAGCCTTACGTCTGATATGTAAGTGGTATGTTCCGAGCTGTCAGCGGAGAGATGGCGTGGAATGACATTAGTAGAAGAATAAGTTTGAGTGGCGTTTATAAAAGTAGGAAAGATCACAATATGAAGATAAAGTTGGAATTCAAGACGACAAACTGGGGCAAATATTCATTTATAGGAAGGGGAGTTAGGGATTGGAATAACTTACCAAGGGAGACGTTCAATGGATTTCCAATTTCTTTGAAATCATTTAGGAAAAAGCTGGGAAAGCAACGGATAGGGAATCTGTCACCTGGGCGACTGCCCTAAATGCAGATCAGTATTCATTTATTCATTCATTTATGGAATCGTATAATTTCTCGTGCGTTTTTCAATATTAAATGTGTAGTGACTGGGTAAAAAAATATAAAGAGCCCATAAGCATCAAGAAGAAGAAGGTCAGGGCTATGTGCCGCTCCAGAAGTGGAAATTACGTTTCTTAAATTTGTCGATTTCCTGATAGGGAATCGAACCCACGTCCTGGGTGAAACAAGTACGCCTTTACCGCCTCGGCTAAGCAGCCTCTAGTGATACCAATTGATGTTGTTATTGGCTTTACGTCCCACTAACTACTTATTTAGACAGTTTTCAGAAACGCCTATATGCCGGAATGTAGTCCAGCAGGAGTTCTTTTATGTGCCAGTAAATCTACCGACACGAGGCTGGCGTATTTGAGCACCTTCAAATAGGCCTTCCACAGGACTGACCCAGGATCGAACCTGCCAAATTCGGGTCAGAATGCCAGTGCCTTCTCGTGGGAAAGCGATGGTTGATACGGTACCGGTAATTCATAACTAATGTCAACTCCTCGTCCTTCCATATTGGCACATTAGATATGTTTTCACAAGGGATGGATTGTGATCACAAAGCTGTTAGTTTGAAATTTCACTGCTCTATGCAAAGTGATCCTCAAATAAAATTATTTTCAAAAGGTTCATCTCACAGCAAAAAATTATAGGTTTTATTTCTATGCTTGAACTGGTTGATGGGAATCATTAATAGGGGCATCAAAAGATTGGGTTGGCAAGAAATTTGATCGTTTCCTTTATATATTTTTATTACTGTTTGAGGATTGTTTTCCAGTCATTTAAAAGTCAATAATATTATACATTCAAACCTAGGTTTACAGACTTGAAGTGGTTTACACCAGAGCTTTGAATAATGAGAAATCATCTTTTGCTTTACTATAGAGTTTTTAACAGTAATAAAAGCCCAGAAACATCAAATTTATACACAAATACAAGGTGTTGGTACAAACAAGCTACGGCATAATGTCAGCTAAACAAAAAGCTAATGAATGTTATATTGAAAGTACAGGTACCGTAATAAAAGCAAAGCAGCTTGGGAAGTAGGGGTAATCAATAAAGAGAGCAATAGGAGTGTTAAATATAGTAGGGCCAAAGTTGAGATTACACTAGATGAATTCAATACCAGTAACTACCAGTACATCATTCAATCTGCAAATAATTATGAGAATATTCCCACCACTGATAAGGATGCATTGAGCTACCTCATCAACAGCAGAATATTTGTTCCTGAGCAGGGCAGGTATGGAAAATAGTGACAGAAAATGAAATTAAGTGTATAGTGATCAATTTAAAAAATTCTGATAGCAAGGATGTATATGGTATATCAAAAAAACTTCTTCAAGACTGTAGTTTCATATATTCTGAAAACTTTCACTGTTACTATAAATGTTTGCTTACAGACTGGGGTTGCCCATGTAGCCAGAAATATGCAAAGGTAACCCGTTTTCAAAAAGGGCCCTATAAACGACCCCAGTATTTTCCGAGCAGTTTCAGTTATTCCTATTTTTTGTAAACTTCTAGAGTACCGTATGTAATGACACAACAAATTGTACTGTAGATCCTTTTGAATCTAATAGCCTTCTGTGCAAGAACCAGTTTAGCTGTCGCAAAGGTAAATCAACAGTTAAGCAATAGAATCCCTCTTGCAACATGTTATTTCTGGTTTAGAAAAAAAAGAAAGTTGCCCACATCACTCTGTGTAATCTCAGCTAAGTGTCTGTGATTGTGTCCCCCATTCACTTTTAATTTCAAAATTGAATGACTATGGTGTTAACGATGAACATCTGAACATTATATTTTCCTACCTGAACAAGTGAAGGCAAATGGTTGAAGTGGGACAAATTCGATGAACTGAACTTTGTAATCAAAATGGAGTACCACAAGGCTCAGTTTTAGGTCATTTTCTATTTCTTGTTCAAATAAATGACTTACCTAATAATATAGGATCTAATGCCAGTTCAATTGTATATACAGATGTTACTATAGTACGCGAACCTTTTCTTGAGCCCTGAGCTCCATAGTGTTCAAGAAAAGTTTTGCGTACTATACTTTTTTAAATGCGGCTAAAACAGTTGAAGAACTCAATGTGCTGTGTATGCAAATATTGAACAAGACAGCTTTGTTATGCATACCAAACCCGAATCCACCATGAACTCATTCAAAACTATCCCTTGAGTAGTCAGCATGGCTGTTGTGATCTCCACCAATTAACAGATGTTCACTGGCATCAACAAAGTGGATATATGATTCCAGTTCTATCCAAAATCCATCTTGTTCCTCTACTGGGCACCCTGCCTGTCATACATAACAAAAGACAACGTATACTATTGTTGACCCAGTGAATAACTCAGCTGTCAATCAAGAGATCAGATATACATCTATGTAGGTGATGTTATCTCACAATCTCTTGGAATGGCAATTGCCACGCTATTTCGGTAGAATGTGGTGGCATAGTGTAAGAGCTTGTATCCTTGACCATTGTCACAGGCTTTCATACATTTCCACTTTGTCTGCTGAATACAGGGAATATCTGCCTACCTTAGCTTGAGTGATTCGTTCAATTCACGCAATGCCCTCTTCTTGAGAAGTAAAATTTCAGATATCCGACTGGAGTGTCTCCAAAGTAGAATTGAACGGTTACGTCCAGTCATTTTTCCATTGTTGATCGTTGCATATTTGGTAATTTAGTCTTGCTTCTTTAACCTGCTCTGGCATTGGGCAGGTAGCCTTCGCACATTTCTCAGACTGATTGGGTGGCATCGGATTTCTGAAGGCTACAAAAAGATAAAAGAAAGAATACTCCATGTCAAACGATGTTGGCATGTTAAAAATCTAACGTAACATACATATTTATTAAGTTGTTGATATGGTACATGTTTCGCTCCTTTTTCATGAGCATCATCAGCCAATTATTATTTACTTCAGGTTATATAAGATCATGAATCTATTCTATTGGATTAAGATTATGCTTGTAAACCTGACTGACAAATCTCATAATATTTTACAAGTCATATAACAATAAAATTATGTCTTTAAGTTAAAACATATTCGTCTAAAATCTATCTAACATTTTATTGACGAAACTCATCTGGTGAACATCCTTTAAAATTATTTTAGAAAACCTTTTGAGATCTGGCTAATTGTATTGATATGATTGTCGTTGAAACTTTGTTAACTATATTAACAATTTTCTACAGTTGATAATTGCCTTTGTTATGAACATTTAACTTGTTGTCGATGTTGCTGGAGTAACATTTATACAAAATGTATTGGCATTAATTTTATGTTGTCAATATGAGAATATTGTTCATGAACAAACTTGTTGGTGAATAAACACTTTCTAATGTGATGTAGAATTTGAATAGTCTCGTATGTTCCAAATTGGGCTTGTTGTTATATCTGTAATGAAAGATAAAAAATATATGTTTATGGTTTTGATTATAATTCTGTATAAACTTCTTATCGAAAGAATTGTCACTTACTTTTCTTTCTGCTGCGTAATTGTCTGGTGTTACTGTTACTCCTACCCTTTTGAGAACTACTTGTTGTTCTGTTTGCACTCCTTGTATTATATGAGTGAGTGTGGATGAGTTTACGTTTTGGCAGGGAGTGGGAAGGGGAAGTGAAGGTAGGCGGTGCATTGATGGCTGCAATGGATTGTGGGGGGGCTGCCTAGGAGAAGTAAGGGGAGGAGTTGAGTTTGTTTGCGTCAATAAGCCATTAACCTTTGTCCGATTAAAATGTTTATAGAATTTATTTATATCAGATTTAAGCATTTGTATTACCGTAGTTCCAGTAATTGTACTAAGATGGGGTTCTTTATTTCAATTTCGTCATTTAGGTTTTTATTTTTGTTGTATTGCTGCTCTAAATGAATGTATACGTTTTCTAATTCCGTCATTTATTTTCCTTTTTATAATCTTCATAAAATTCTTAAATCCTTTTCAATAGTTGTAAAACTGTGTCCAGTTTCTAGCATGTGTGCTCCCATTGCAGAATGTTTCTTGTGTTTGGCTGCATTTACATGTTCGAGATATCTTATCATAAAGCTTCGGCCAGTTTGGCCAACATACGAAAAATTACATTCTGCACACGTAATGTAACGGTTCAAATCCTGTTACAAGATCATATCTGTATTTTTATCATTTTATCTGTATTATTATTATTATTATTATTATTATTATTATTATTATTATTATGTCCGTATTATTATTATTTTATCTGTGAGATTACTATTATTTTGTTATAATTATTATTCAATTCCAGTACGCAAAGCTTGTCGCATGCGTATTTGTAATTGAGTGTATGCATATATACGTATATGTAGATTATCATTAAATACCTGTACAGTGAGAGTTTCGATGTATCAGATGTGGATGTGACGTCGTTATATTGTTATACTACTGGCGATTCTGCCAAGTCATCGCCACTTCATGGCTACGTCATCGTATTTATTCTGGTGCACGAAGAAATTCAGTACTTGTTCTGAATGACAGCATATCATAGGTTCATTTTGAGAAGAGTATGCGCATTTAAGCCAACGGAAATTATTACCGGTAAATGTCAGGAGTGTAACTTTGTGATATATATTTGTATTTTGGGGATATGTCAAGGGATTTGAAGAGGGAAATTAATTTGAGATCGCGTACTATCACTAGTGAACCAAAGATGGACAAGGAAGACAATAACAAGTCATGTGACGACGAGGTCATTGCTTCTGCGGACATCCAAGGTGAAATTCACAGTAGGGAGCAGGTGAATACGATGGGAGCTTCTGAGGAAATTCAGGAAAGTGCAGAAATTGAAAAGCACACTGAAACTCAAAAGGAAATCGCGGGGGGAATGAACCGAGATATTTTAAATTTTTTTAAGGCCGAAATGACCGGGCTCAAGGAACAAATAAATACAAGTAGTGAAAATAGTAATAAACGAATGGAAAAGATGAGTGAAAATAATAAAGAGATGAAAGAATTAATTAGTACTAATAATGAAAATAATAAGAAAGAGATGAAAGAGATGAAAGAATTTTTTAGGAGCAGTAGTAGTGAAAATAATAAAGAGATGAAAGAATTAATTGATAATAGTAATGAAAATTGTAATAAACAGATTAACTCTCTAAGTAGTAAAATCGAAGAATTGATAAATGGTAACACTGCGATTAATGATAAAATAGATGGGTTAAGTGAATCACTAAATTCTAAAATAGATACTAAGATAGTAGAGGTAACTAATCAGATATCTAAGTTAGAAAATAAGTTAAATAAAGAGTGTGTTGACCTTAGGGAAGAAATGGAGTCGAGTCGGAGCGAGCTTCATACTCAAATTGAGCATGTCAAAGGAACATGTACAAACAAGATCGTACTGTTAAGTAATGAAATTTTGAGTAATCGGGAAGAAATTCATGACGTAGTCGAGAAAAGATTGGACAAGAGTTACAATGCATTTGGGGAAGATACGAGGGAACAGATTAGTAGAAATGAGCAAATTGAAAGCAAACTTGTGGAGGTCACTGAACTACGGAATGAACCTGAAATGCTATCACAGCAGGTGAGAGAGAGAGAGAGAGGAAGAATTGCAGGAAGACGTGAGAATAGTGGAAGAGAATTCTGAGAGAGCAGCGGAAGAAGAAGAAGTTGTGAACTGCCAGGGAGTGATACGGCAGGAATTTGAATTTGCAAGTGAGTCGGCGGGTGAGGTGATAGCGAGTGGTTTGTTCAGTAGGGATAGTGATTTAACTGGGTTTTCTGGAGAACAGTTCACTTCTATAGAATTTGTAAAAGTAGTTGAGAAAAGATTTGCAAGTAAGTTGAGGAATAATATTATTGAATGGGAATATGTGTTGGAGATTTTGTCTAATGTTTTTATTGGTGAAAATAAAATATGGTTTTGAGTGTACTGGGATAATATGTCTAATTTAGGAGAGATTAAAGAGTTCATTGACAGGCTTTGGAAGGATGTGTGGAAGGGCGCGCGCGCGCGCGCGAGAGAGAGAGAGAGTGCATGATATCTGGGGAAAGTAGTATAGTAGAGAGAGGGGGGAAAATGTCAGCCGTGTATCAGATGAGAAGTAATGATCATGATGAGTAGAGGATTAAGAGTTATGTTGATGGTGATAGGGGTCAGAGGAGTAACCAGAGAGGATCGGAAGATGGGAGGCGTATGAATTTGAGTTATGAGAGAGAGGTTCAGAAGAGTAATCAGAGAGAATCGGAAGATGGGAGGCGTATGGATTTGAGTTATGAGAGAGAGGGTCAGAAGAGTAACGAGAGAGAATTGGAAGATGGGAGGCGTATGGGTTTGAGTTATCAGAGAGACTATGATAGTCTGAATATGAATGTTATCCAGGTGTCGTTATCGAGTCAGAGTATTTCAGATTCACAGGGAATCGGATAAATTAAGTGAACAGTCCAAAGGTAGAAGATGAACAGGTATGTAGTATAAGTAGTTATGTAGTGAAAGTAGATTTAAGAGTAGTGTGATTGTGACCTAAGTAGTGTTAAGTGAGATATTTAAGTAATGTCGTAGTTGTAGATAACGAAGTAATTAATGGTAGCAGTAAGTTAGACGTAAGAAGTGTTCTGGTAAGTGAAGGTACTATTAGATATTATAACAGCCGTTGGGTAAGTCAAAGTGAGTAAATAAGATAATAGCGGTACCAATCATAATTGAAGATAATTGTAAGTTTCAGCATGCCTTGTTGTACCAAAGCTTGTGTATTCAGATGTTTTAGGAGCTAACTTGGTTGCAAATCATGGAAGTAGAGTAGACTTTAATTTAGGTAGTGTGTGTTTGTTCTATGAGAAAAACTAGCAAAGAAGTACATGTTAATTATGATGGTCTGAGGTAAGTGTGTTGGTGACGTGTGCTCTTTGAAATATATGAGAGGTAAGTGAAGTTGTTCCTAGTGAGAGGAAATGTTTTGTTGGGTGTGTTACGTGCCTGTACGACCAGTATCCGAGGGATAGTCGGTATGAGGCAGTGACATGAGGTAATTTGAGTGAATTACAGGAGGAGTAATTGTGTGCGATGTTAGGTAAGCATCGAGAGGTATTTAGTGGTAAGTGAGGAAGAACACGTATATGAACATAAATTTGTAGTACATGACCATTTATCATTTGTGGGAGGTAAGTACCCCATTCAACTTGTCTTAGAACAAATAAACATTATGCTGGATTACGGAATAATTGAACCATCTTGTAGTCATAGTATTGATTCTTTAATTATTGTTGCCAAGAAGGATGTGATTTATTGATATATGTAAGTCAATGAGGGCAAAATTGATTCAGTTTGAGTGACAGAGTGCTACTCAGAGTTCCATGTCATCATCTGCAGAGGCGGGAAATATGTTGAAGTTATTTTTCTTATCAGGGGTATTTCACTATTGTGAACCGTATCGGGGAGTGTGCATATTCTTATAAAGATCAGGAAGGGGATATTGTCGGTATTTATAGTATTATACGTATATGTAAAGAAGTACTTCACGTGAGATTTGTTGAGATAAGAATAAGATGATTAATTTGTGTGAGAAACTGGCAAAATAAAACTAACATCTGCGATTTGCGTGTGAACCAAGTGTTGTATTGGTGCATTGGAAGAATAAGTGCTACATTGTCATGTTCTGTGTGACAAAACTGAGAACAGGACATTGGACAGTTATCTGCGATAACAATATGCGAGAAAAGTTCTCATATAAGTGATATTTCACAAAAAGTTTTGATATGTTAAAAAAAAGAAGAAGGTAGTGTAATCATTTAAAATTATTTGTATGTGTTAAATTGAGTGCTGTACTCTTTGTGATTTGTATAAGAGAAAAAGAGAATGGGACACTGAACAGTTATCTACGATGGCAATGTGCGAGAAAAATTCTCATATTTGTGATATTTTATAAAATGTATGGATGTTGAAAAAGAAAATTTATGTTGTATACTCATTTAAAGTGTTTATCTGTGTCAGTGTTATATATATAATTTTGTTCATAAATCAATCGATTCTTTGTTCTTCGATTTATTTATGAGGGAGGCGAATTGTAACGGTTCAAATCCCGTTACAAGATCATATCTGTATTTTTATCATTTTATCTGTATTATTATTATTATTATTATTATTATTATGTCCGTATTATTATTATTTTATCTGTGAGATTACTATTATTTTGTTATAATTATTATTCAATTCCAGTACGCAAAGCTTGTCGCATGCGTATTTGTAATTGAGTGGATGCATATATAAGTATATGTAGATTATCATTAAATACCTGTACAGTGAGAGTTTCGATGTATCAGATGTGGATGTGACGTCGTTATATTGTTATACTACTGGCGATTCTGCCAAGTCATCGCCACTTCATGGCTACGTCATCGTATTTATTTAGCAATGCGCTCAGAGAGTCGGCCGCCCCGGGCTATTTCACCACTGTATGTAATATCTGTCGCGTAGGTGGGAGTATGTCATTGTTATTTCTGGAGATTACGTAGCTGTGTCAACCAATGTCTATATAAGGTGGACGCATATTGTAGCGTCAGTCATTACTTAAACGGAAGCAGTACAGTGAAGAAGTCTACTAGATCAAGAGGCCTTAGTTGGTCAGTCAACGAGTGTGAACGAGAGATGGTGAAAACTTAGTGAGCCATTAATTATTGGTCATTGAGAGAGTGAGACCAAAAGGTTGGTCGCTCACTCAGTTGAAGACACGGACGCAAGGGCTTACCATGGAGTCAGAGAGGGCAACCTTGGACCTGCCAAGAGGTAATACCATATTGACTTACAAAGAAGTCAGATGATATGGAGAAGAAGCAGTCACAAGGATGTATCACCAAGTTAGGCGTGACACATCTACAGTAAACACCAGATCAAAGGAATACGTCGTAATTACACTAAAAGTGTTGAAGGTACAGTCAAGAGAATCAGTGAGGGAAATATTTCGTATACATTGTTAAATGTCCGGTCAAGAAGAATTCAAATTCATGCCTAGTTTCTTTCAGTTGCAATGTCATAATTTCATATTCTCATCTGTTTTATCGCAACAAGACTCACTATTTTTTGATATATTATTTAAAGAATATATATATTGTTCTACCAAACGAATTCATAGTTTTATTTCAATGACAGTAAAATATTTTAACCTCAAAATCAATGGGGAAACCGAACGCCAATCTCCTTTTCCCAGAACTTATATGGTATGTTGTCAAAAGTAAGCTTATTACCCCACACCCTAGAGATAGTCAAGAGTCTCATTCTATTATTGCTGCACTGAGTGGTAGCTGGCGCCCTTCAAATAACGTATGTGTAAGTAAGCAGGTAACTAGTAAGTGTGAGTACAAGGTCCGATGAGTGTGTATTTTATTTAATGAATGTTAATTTTCAGAATTTCCATTCTAAATGCAGATATTTCATATTTTTCAAGTTAAATGCAGATTTATATAATATTTGTAAAATTAGCCAGCAATTTAGGAAAGTCACAGTAAGCCTATATATTCCAGATCCTTGATATTGATTACTATTTATATTAACTTTATTGTGGTTGAAGAAAATATTTCGGTTCATGTTTTGGGTTTTGAAGGCCATGTTAATATCTCGTTTTTTGATGCTATTAGTGACTTGGAATATAGCTGGGTTGGTAAATGTAAAAGTTGCAAATTTGGATTTTGTATTTTTATCTGGCATGAAATTTGTGGCCAATTTTATTTTCACCTTATTAATGATCTTGTTGACCATCTCTATTTTATAACCGTTATTGAGTGTCAGGTCCTTTATGAAATTAAGTTCTTTCTTTAAACTCGTACTTGTTAGTGGAATTTTTAGGACTCTATAAACCAAACTCAAAAATGCCGCCTGTTTGTGAGAATTGGGGTGGAGTGACTCGTTTTTAATCGTTATTGGAGTAAATGTCGGTTTTCTATAAATCTGGAAATCAAATTTATTTCCTGCTCTCTTTACATTTATATCTAGAAAACTTAGTGAATTGTTACTTTCGTCTTCGTTAGTGAATTTTATGTTACTGTCTAATTTATTTAAAAACTTCAAAATATTATCACTATTATTCAGTTTACTGTCTATTATAACAAATGTGTCATCCACGTATATCAGCAAAAGGTTTAGTCCTATGTTTTTCAAAATTTTAACATGTTCTAAATGATCCATATTAATGTTAGCTAGTAAACCTGATGCAGGGTCACACATTCCCAAGCACATTTGATGATATATTTTTTGATTAAATGTGAAGTAGTTATTATTTAAAACAAATCTCAATACATTTATGAATTCTTCTATTTCACACCTACTTAATTTGCTGTGATTGAATAAATTAAGTTTGATTATATATATATTAATGGTTTCATTAATCGGTATGCAAGGGTACATGTTAGTAATATCATATGCACACATTTTATGATGCTGTTGCAGTTCGAATTTATTAAGCTTATCACAGAATTCTATTGAGTTATTGATTGTAGAATTATTGTAAAATTTATAGTGCTTTAAAAAAAGTAATGTATAAATTTAGAAGTCTTATACATTGGGCTATTCATGCAGTTGATTATAGGTATGGGTATATTAGGTTTATGGACTTTGGGCATGGCTCTGGCTGTTGGTATCTTGGGATACATATTTATCAGTTTCTGACACTCTAGTTCATTAAAGAGGAGAGACTAATTTTTAAGCAATTTCTTTAGATTCCGTTGAATTTTTACTGTAGGATCTTTCTGTATTATCGAATAGGCTCCATTCGAAAAAAAATTATTCTGTTTTCTTAATGTAATCATGCTTATTTAAAATAACTGTAGTTTCCCCTTTATCAGCTTTGGTTACTATTGTATCATAATATTTTACAAGTCATATAACAATAAAATTATGTCTTTAAGTTAAAATATATTCGTCTAAAATCTATCTAAGTCTAACATTTTATTGACAAAACTCATGTGGTGAACATCCTTTAAAATTATTTTAGAAAACCTTTTGAGATCTGGCTAATTGTATTGATTCAATATTGCTTGACTTATATGACTGTCGTTGAAACTTCGTTAACTATATTAACAATTTTCTACAGTTGATAATTGCCTATGTTATGAATATTTAACTTGTTCTCGATGTTGCTGGAATAAAATTTATACAAAATCCACAATACATTGCAGCCATCAATGCACCGCCTACCTTCACTTCCCCTTCCCACTCCCCGCCAAAACGTAAACTCATCCACATTCACTCATATAATACAAGGAGTGCAAACAGAACAAGTAGTTCTCAAGAGGCTAGGAGTAACAGTAACACTAGACAATTACGCAGCAGAAAGAAAAGTAAGTGACAATTCTTTCGATAAGAAGTTTATACAGAATTATAATCAAAACCATAAACATATATTTTTCATCTTTCATTACAGATATACCAACAAGCCCAATTTGGAACATACGAGAACAATTCAAATTCTACATCACATTAGAAAGTGTTTATTTACGAACAAGTTTGTTCATGAACAATATTCTCGTATTGACAACATAAAATTAATGCCAATACATTTTGTATAAATGTTACTCCAGCAACATCGACAACAAGTTAAATGTTCATAACATAGGCAATTATCAACTGTAGAAAATTGATAATATAGTTAACGAAGTTTCAACGACAATCATATAAGTCAAGCAATATTGAATCAATATAATTAGCCAGATCTCAAAAGGTTTTCTAAAATAATTTTAAAGGATGTTCACCAGATGAGTTTCGTCAATAAAATGTTAGACTTAGATAGATTTTAGACAAACATGTTTTAACTTAAAGACATAATTTCATTGTTATATGACTTGTAAAACATTATGAGATTTGTCAATCAGGTTTACAAGCATAATCTTAATCCAATAGAACAGATTCATGATCTTATATAACCTTAAGTAAATAATAATTGGCTGATGATGCTCACGAAAAAAGGAGCGAAACATGTAGCATTTCAACAACTTAATAAATATGTAAGTTTTTATTACATTTTTATTGTATTGAATAGGTGGTAATTAACAAAATTATAAGAATTTGTATCATAAGTGGTATGTTCCGAGCTGTCAGTGGAGAGATGGCGTGGTAGGGCATAAGTAGACGAATAAGTTTGGATGGTGTCTTTAAAAGTAGGAAAGATCACAATATGAAGATAAAGTTAGAATTCAAGAGGACAAATTGGGGCAAATATTCGTTTATAGGAAGTGGAGTTAGTGATTGGAATAACTTACCAAGGGAGATGGTCAATAAATTTCCAATTTCTTTGCAATCATTTAAGAAGAGGCTAGGAAAACAACAGATAGGGAATCTGCCACCTGGGCGACTGCCCTAAATGCGGATCAGTAGTGATTGATTGATTGATTGATTGATTGATTGAATTGAAATGGCAAAATGTTGAGGGAAGGCAGGGATGAAATAGCTTCACAAATGAAATGGCTTTACATATTACTATGATTTTCAGGAAGGTACCTTCTGATTGGATGAAAACAGTAATTGCACCCATCTAAAGCCAGTAAAGAGGAAGGATTGCAACAGCTATTGAGGTTTTTCAGTGATCTGAATATCAGGCAAGGTGTTTCACTGACATTTTGAAAGGGCGGGTGCAATCAGTGGTTGAGAGTAAGTTGGATGAAAACCAGTGTGGTTTCAGATCACAGAGGGGCTGTCAGCTTCAGATTTCTAGTACGTGCCAGGTAACTGAAAAATGCTATGAGAGGATTGGATAGTTATGTTTATATTTCGTAGATCTAGAGAAGGCATATGACAGAGTATCAAGGGAAGAAATGTTAGCTATACTGAGGGAGTACAGGATTAACAGTGATTATTCTTCTCCTTATTCTTAGGACGCCGTCTCCCTAGGAAGGTTAGCAATTATATTGATGATTGGGCTATTGCGAGGATTGATGATAAAATGAGTTCTTGGTTCAAGATGCTTACAAGTTTTAGATACATCTGTAATCTTTCACCTTTGTTGTTCATAGTTTAAAGCAGTGCCTCTCAGGATGCATGCAATGTGCACGGTGCAAAAGACGATTTCGCTTGGTTGACCAGAGTGCAGACCCCACTCCTCGATTTGGAGCAATAGCGCTGTCTCTCTTTTTCCCCCACACCTGTCTTGCTCGCTCCCTGGCTCCCTGTTCATCACATGCTCCGTAGCGCTCCAAATCAGAGCTGAATTGAGCCGAGCTTAGCCGAGCACCCCAGAGACGAAGCGTTGGTCCGAGCCGAGCAGGATCGATGCACTGTGCACAGGAACTCTGCGCCGCTGTCTGCACGCGTGTGATTTTGGGCGTTTGAGAGGCCCTGGTTTAAGGTATAAACTGGCAGTGAAGGATTCAGTTAGGTGGAAATGTAGTAAACAGTTTGGCCTATGCCAACTTGGTTTTAATGGCAGACAATCCTAAAATCTTGGAACTTGAAAACAGATGATGATTAAAGTGATGTCAGTAGGGAAGAACCCCCCAGGATGCCTTTTAGTCAGCTCTTTTTCAGATAAGACAAATTAAGACCACAACCACTATGATCTCAGTTCTAGTCCTCTCACAACAACTATCACCAAAAGCCTACCGACTTAGTGCAGCTTATACTGGTTGGACAAAATAAAAATGCGCCGGAAAATGTTTACAATAGGACTAACGGGGGATTGATCCTGGAAATGTGCTCATCTGAAGGAATGAAAAACTGAGGATCCAAAAGTCCTGACTCCACTTTCATAAACCACCGGCAGGCCTTTCAGGTTTTCCTTCACCCGAGCAATGTTTTCTGGTGTTTGAACTCTTTTCAGATAGTTAAGGTTTTTATTCGCTACAGAGACCATTTCATGCCATTTTGCATTGCAGACTTTACTGGAGGTTTTTCCAAAACACTTCCAGTTTTAAACTCTTGAGCAAACAGTTACGCACAGGTTTTCCACGAATTGTGCTTCACGTAATACTCGACAATGAACACATGCTGTTTTATCGTGAGTACCATTTTGTGTTGCATTCAACTGGTCACTAAACAAGTCTGGTTCCTCACTCACTCGTAATAACAGAACGACATACTCGGGAGATGCACACGCGCAGACACGTGACAGCAACCAATTGGTGCATCAAAATCAGAGTTTCCAGCATTCTGTGTGATTCGTTAACAAGGGTCGATTCTGCATCAGTCTTACAAAAATTTTCTGAGCCAGTTTTATTTTTCCCACCCTGTATAAATTATAAGTAACATGTTAATTAGTGTTAGTGTGTCCTACATTACTCATAACTTTTAAAACAAAAAAATTCTAACGGGTAAATGGAACTGAGGTTAATGGAAAAAATAGAGCAGGAAAAAAGATCATTTGAAGAATGCTTTTGTAAATTTCATTAAATGATGAAAATTTTGTTGGTGCCACAAAATAAAAACCTTTATTCTGAAAAACCAATAGTTCTGAAGACAATAGATACTTTAAATATGAGGGCTGTATCTTTATTAGTGGCAACACTGTTGAATGGACACCAGGAAACAGGACAAATGTTTCTTGCATATACACACATTAGGGTGGTACCTAATCTGTCTCACAGTACATCGACTTGTCCAACTAATGCTCCGCGCATGCGCTGAGAAGAATAGCATTATCTGTGAAAGATGTAAGAAACTGATCAAACTGTTAGTGCCCACAGAAGTCAAAAGTTCATCAGAACACCAGCAGTGTGAAGGTGATTTTGGTGTAAAACTGTGATGGCACTATATTAACGCACATCATATGCCAAGGACAGACTATTAATTTTTGGAATACCACCTGCGACCAGCATTGCACAAGAAGCAACATTTTTGGCAGACGCCTCTCATCATTTTGCAGATGGCTGTTAGAGACTTGATGGGGCTCGGAAGTGTTATATCATCCTCCATACTGTGCGAACTTAACCTCTTGTGGCTTTGATTTGATACCAAAGATGAAGGTACTGCTATTCCCAAAGTTCTGCAAGAAACAAACTGCTCCCTTTGCATCATCCAAAGAATAGGTACTGCTACCACGATACTATGTGGCTTCCACATCGCTGGCAACAGGTTCTGCACAATGTTGGGGACTACACTGAGGGATTCTAGACATTTCATGGACATTTCTTTTGTGTCAGTTATATATTAATGGTTGCCACTAATAAAGGAACAGCCTTTGTAAAAGAGATTTTGGCAAAGCAAGTCTCACTATGGTTCTATACTTGCTAATCTTTATATTGGCTTTTGGATTAATTTCTTAGCTGAGGAAACACGGTAAACAAAAGTTCTCGAGTAATTTTCACATCTAGCTTGCTGGTCATCTAAAAATATTTCTTTATCTTCCTGAATCTAGAGCTCTTAGTAACAGAATATATTATACTGGTAAACTGAAAGTGATTTAAATAATGAAAGATCTCTCTTTTATAGTTCCAACTGTACAACTCAATTCATTAATCCAAAGGCTGTATTGTAATAATAGTAAGGGGTTCTATGTCCCTTAAAAATTATATCGTTGGCATTCTGGCAGAAGTTACTAAGTCAAGAAACATACTTTTGAGATATAATGGGTTTGAAGAAATCAGTGAAATCACACTTTTTGGGCTAGTTCATTTTGCAATGCCTTCTACTATGTTACATATTAAGTGATTAAGTCCACTTAGTCAATTTTGTCTGGACGTCAATCTTCAAAAATGGACTTCACATTAGAGGATAGGGTACCCGTACCCCCAAAATGGTTCATTCTATTAAAACAACGACCACGCCATCGTGTAGAACGTGTTTTCTTTACCCCATTAGTGCATTTAACTCAAATTCGTAAAAAAATTGACTTAGTCATTTCTGCTTGAATGCCGACGATATAATCTTAGGAGATCCAGATACCATATGTTCAGAGTTGAGCTAGTTTACACAGCCAGTCTAGGTTATGCACCTCAATGTATTCCTAACTTTTCCCACACTGTAAGTTAGCCAAGTTCCCTTAAGTTCATGGAAAATGGAAAATTTAGTTTTGCAAGTCATCAACATTTCTACCCAACTCTTCTAAATGATCCTCCTAAATCTCAATGTAACATTTTCCCATTTATTATAGTTTTTCCTGTAGTTTACACAACAATCAAGTTCATAGATAGTTCAGGATTTTTATGAATCTTCTAATACCCAGGCTGCTCTGAAGTAGGGAAGAGTTAAAAAACCAACAGAATTTTAACATTCATCTCCATATAACAATTTATACTAAGAATGGTCCATTATCACAAGCTTCTTAGAGTATTGCACAATGAAAAGAATCAACCATCATACGATCAGTAATGAACAACAAACTTTTATTTCCCTATCATCTATGATAAATATGATTGCTAGAGCACAAACTCTGACAACTGTACAGATTTATTCCTTGAAAGTACCAATATGATTAACACATTGCTCAATATACAAAATAAATCTTTCTAATTCTGGTGACCAAGAAATTTGCTATCAGGAGTGCTGGATGAGAAACTACTAGTTGTTTTAAATTCCATATCTTACTGATTTTGTCAATGAACAGAGAAAAAATGAAATAAATGTTGATATAATACTGTAAGTTAACTTGTAACTCTCAATGACAGACACTCTACAAATTTGTGTTCCATGGGAAATTTATTGTTTTGTTATCTTCCAGCCTCATCTGATAACAAGAATTTCTTCTTTCTTACAACTTTTATAATTCAAAATAAATCAACTTCTGAAAAGATATTGATTGCTCTAATCTATAAGTATATAAATGAAATACTGTATTTACGCAAATAATCCCCGCATATTTTTTAAAAAAATTGAGGCACGAAATTGGGATGTGGGTTTTATTTGCGTCAATGTTGGCAACACGCTCCTGGCTCACCTAGTTTTCGATACTGGGTGTACAGTTATGTTTTGTGTAACTGCAGATGGAAAGAAACTGCCCCCATTTGTCATATTTAAGCAGAAAACAATTCAGACTTTAAATTTAAAACTGCCTTTACATTTAAAAAAATACTATTTTACTCAGTAAATTAAATTCAAAATTTCTCCATGTCACGATAGAATGCGCCTTCTGGAACACGCATGGGTAGTTTTCCGCACTTTCACTCACTTTGGTGTGTTGAGTTTGTTTCATAATTGCTAAGTTCGAGTGAAATCGTAATTCTTTTGTATTCAGCGTTTTAAGGAACGCCACAGTATCACATAACATGCAGTGTGCGAAAAAGCAGAATCCGCGAACATTGGCGATTTTATTTGGCAATGCCGACAGTTGGCGACAAAGAGTGGCTCATAATTATAATCAATTCGTACCCAACGAACAATATTATCAATGCCAATGAAACTGCATTGGTTTTTTTATATGCCTAACCCAAATGGACTTTTTAAAAGGAGATGGGGTCACTGTAGTGTGTTGCAATGCAACGGACGCAAAAGAATTCCTCCCCTTGTCATAGGGATGGAAGTTTTAAGGGCATCGTGTACTTTCCGTGCATCTAAAATCCATACAGTACAGTAATCTAACGAATAAAGTATTTGCACAGGGGAGCCAGCATAGACTTCTCG
Organism: Anabrus simplex; assembly: GCF_040414725.1. Lineage (NCBI taxonomy): Eukaryota > Metazoa > Arthropoda > Insecta > Orthoptera > Tettigoniidae > Anabrus > Anabrus simplex. The sequence goes on from NC_090270.1 coordinate 313,803,013, forward strand.
TCTTTGAATAACTTTTTTCTTTCATTGTGTGAGGTTATGTTTGTCAGTGAGTATCCAAGTGCATTATTTGAATACTGTAAATGCACCTTGTTGGATACATTTTGGAAAAAGTTCTCTTCCATTGCATTTGTGAGGTTTAAACTGTAAATCAATGTTAATTGCATGCAGTAACGGATCTCAGAATATTCTTTGACGCGGCAAGGATTGGCATTTCTGAAGTACAAGTTGGCAGTTATTTCGAAATCACGTAATTCAAAGTCCGATTTTTGCGTCCCAACGACTTTGAATTAATGAGGTTTTACTGTGATGAAAAACTAACATCCGAGTTCGCCGGTGTGTCTTTTTGAACTGTTTACATTGCATGAAAAAGAATTATCCACCACCGGTCGTGTTAATATCCACACAAAGAAAAGATTGCGTGTGAAAAGTGTTTTAGACGTGGTGTGCAACAAATTTATAAGTAATTTAAGAGACGATACTAGTAATGCAAGAGACAAAAAAATCTTTCGATCTACAATGAATCGAGCCTACTGCAAGTTCAGATTAATGAAATACCTAGGCCTACTTGATAATTTTCATTTTCATATATTTTACAGCAGTAAATGTATTTCTCAAATATATTCAGGCAAAGCAGCTATATCCGTAAATTTACACGTTCATATTTGCTAAAGACCACGTGGACCTCGCGGAGTGATATGAAATGTTTGTTTATGCCTATGTTACTTTTTCAATGGAAAGAATTTTAGTTCATTTAATTTTTTTCAAAATGAGCCTTCCAAAAATTAGGGTGTGGGGATTATTCATCGGCGGGGATTATTTGCGTAAATACGGTAAGTTTGGTCTGTTCTTTGGTCAGAATTTTTAAAAATTTGTATTTTATTGGTCATGGCCAGAATAGGAAGGAAATGCTATTTTTAAATTTCCACCATGTCTTGTCTATCTGGGAACTAAATGAGAATTTATTTCACTGTTTCATGATTTCAGACAACTTACAGAGGAGTAGCACAACAGTTCCCAAAGATACTTCCAGTTACAAATTTTACATCACCTGATATAAAATAAAGATTTTAAAGTTTAAGAAAAATTACATACATGAACATTACAGTATATTGCTTTACAATTTACAGTTTTTTTTTAAATATTTGGTCTGACACCCCATTCTGATGATGGTTGAAGTACATGGCTAATGTAAATTTACAGCCAATCCAAAGTAAATACCAATGTAAATATTTTATATTACACAAAAAGGGAGCATATTTTTGACAAATATCAGGGTGAAATGTCATCTATGAACACACTGAATATTAAGGCATAAATATAGAAGAAATATATGAACAACAACATACTGCCATAATGTGTGATAAGTGATGACAACTATATAGAGCATTAGTTGCTAGATGTAACAATCTAACATTACTGAAAATTCACTTTAATGAATCAGCAGAGAAAACTTCACTATCATCAGGTCTATTCTATCCTTACGAAGCTGACATTCATGAAACTGCTAAGATTATAAAAGGTCACAACTGAAATGAAAGAATCTGTTGAGAGTAAAAATACCATTAACTTCACACTTTATCACAGCACTTCAAACTGATTTTTTTTAAAAAGAGCAAAATAAGATATTAACAAGGCAGTATGGTGTCATAAGGAAAGTTAAAAATGAGATTTTAATCTATAACAACAGTGTATTACCGGGAATTGATTTGAAAGATTTAATTTCAAAATCAAATTTCTTCATATCTACTGGCAAATCCTTTGTACAAGAATGTACAAATGTTTAACACAGCTATGTTTTTTATAAAAGCCAGTCCGGAAGTAATGATACAGCACCTACATAAAAAATTGAAGTTTTCCATCTCCATTAAAAAAAAAGCAAAAAAAGTAATCTGACACAAACACGATGGTATTGAGATGATATGGAGGATACAAATTTGTATGCTTGATTTAACCAGTGGCAATTGGAAAGCTTTGAGACCATGAAGTTTTCTGTGGTGAAGGGAAAAGCCATACAGGGTTTAGTTGTCCTCTCACAAGCATACAGAAAACTACCACACAGATATTACTATTTATTCTGTACCACACCGGAGGATGTTAGATTTTATAGTCACTATTTGATGCATTTCGAGAAGCAGGAATAACAGACGTAAATACCTGCCCCCTTCTCTTTCAATACCCTACTGACTTCAGCTGATTAATCATCTGGAGGTCACTAATAAGTTGAGCTAGAACAGTACTGCATCAAGCAACTTATGGTAGACAAGGATCGCCTGTAGTTCAGAATATAGTACTGGATGCATAATTTACAAATATAGTTCTCCTTTTAATACTGTTTTGTCTGCTTTTTAGCAGACCCCTAATGTTACAGTTCAAGCTTATATGATTAGTAAAATATACATCATGTGGTACTTTGCCAGCAAAATACTAAGGATAATGAAAATCTTTTCAGGTTAAAAACTTCTTTAGTTTAATGCTGTCATAGCTAGGCATCACAAATTGTAAATATAAATTTAAACGCAGCTTTGAGCCAATTAAAAAAAAAGGAAAACAGGACAAACAAATATGATAAACTATGCTTTCTTGACTGATTATACATGCTCGAACATGATAAATGTTCATAAAATCATCACTGGTAACAATATAAATAATACAATGTGCTCAACTACTGTAATAAGGGGAAATGTCGTAACTTAGAGCTATAAAACAAACTGCAACCAATTAAGACATAAATACAGAAGAAAGATATGAACAACAACATACTGCCATAATACGTGATAAGTGATGACAACTACATAGAGCATTCGTTGCTAGATGTAACAATCTAACATTACTGAAAATTCACTTTAATGAATCAGCAAAGAAAATTTCACTATCATCAGGTCTATTATACACTTACAAAGCTAACATTCATGAAATTGCTAAGATCATAAAAGGTCACAACTGAAATGAAAGAATCTGTTGATAGAAAGATACCAATAACTTCACACTTTATCACAGCACTTCAAACTGAGTAAACTATTGCAGAATTTTCATCCTTTGAATTATTGATTTATCCTCATACACCTTTCCACCATAATGTATATCCAAGTTTAATAATATATTCTTTGAATCACTGAGTTAGCATATTGCTTGAAATAATAATATAAACATCACATACAATTTAAAAAATTAGACAAAATATACTCGACCTGAACTACACAGGTTGATAAGGTAAGTGTGCAACACAAGCTTTAGACGTCCTTAAAGTAGGATATGCCATGGAAATGTTCATGCTAAGAACAGATATAAAAGTACATTAAAAGCAACTTGGAGGAAGGAAAGACGTTATTCAGTCATAAAAATGCTGTCTTCAACTGATGAGGAAGACCTCCATCATAACATTTTTGAATAAAAATTCTGAATAATTATTTGTCATAAAATATAAATAGTAATACCCTTGAATTACTTTATCAATAATACCTGACAAATTACTAGATGTGCCAACTTCCAAAAATTAAAAAATTGGGAGATTTTCTTTTGCTATGTGTCGTGACCTGTTATGACATATCACTGATGAAGTAACTTGCATCAGGCAGTGGAGATGAAATTCGTAAGAGGTATCAAGAGCAAGACCAGAAAGGACAGAATTAGAAAAGAAAAGATAAGGAAAAGGATAGGAATCTTGAAACTTCAAGACAGGATAGAAACAACAAAGCTAAAGTGGTACGGGCATATGATGAGAATGGAAGAAGAGAGAGTGCCAAAAAAAAAAAGTTTTTTCAGAGAAGTTAACGGGAAAGAAATCACGAGGAAGACCTTGAAAGAGATGGATAAATACAGTGTGGGAGTGCATAGAGAAGAGGGGAGGAAAATCAGAGGATGTACTTAAAAAAGGAGAAGAGTGGTGGAGAGACACGCAGCGATGTAGGTCCTTGATTCACAACCCGACCAGGGAAGCTGGAAATGGGAAATGAAGAAGAAGACTATCCCATAATATCATTTTTTGTTGTTCCTATACAAATATTAAAATACTGCTGATATCTGAGCTTTAAACATATGACTCTTCTTCCTTCAATGTGCTAAACTTAAGTGACTGATGCTGATCACTGTTCAACACCGTAGGTGACTTGACGCTCTTTTGACCTAAATTTTTGCACAAAGCACTGATTTACTGAACAGATTTTTAAGGTTTAAGTTTTTCCAAAGTTCAGAAAGTTCTGATCTGAACTGTGTTGTTGTCCTTATAAATGTACTAAAAATTGTCTCCCACTTGGCATTCCTATGGTAAAATGGCAAGCATCGCCTTGGAGAGTGTCATATTTAAGAACACTATCAGCTGATTTTATCTGCCCTACCAACGAGCACAAATTAAGGGAACCGGGTAGTGTGGAATGATCAAAAATAGCATTTTTTGTTTTTAGGTTCAAAAAATTCTCCATTCTTTCCCGATTACAATAACATATAACACTTGGGTATAGAAACCATATTTGAGGTCATTATTGATAGTTTAATGTAACTATGCATACCTCAATTACGTGTAATATTTCTTGTTCTACATCGTGTAACTGAAATTGGGAAAGTTTGTTATCTTGGGAGATTCTTCTGTTCATCACATTGGCTAGCCTGAGCACCCATTAATAATTGTCAGTCGTTTTACCGCCTTTCTAATGTTTATGTTAACCTGATGTTTACATTGTGATTGTGCTCGTATTCAAACTTCAACCTCATTTTTCGCAAAACACAATTGCTGATCGGTTATGTACCTTTTTCTCGGGAACTAAAAACTGTACAATCATGAAATTTCTACCACATACTGTGCAAGTACCAGTACAGAGCCTGTAGCAGAATCGCTTTGAAACCATTAGTAGTTATTGAGACAAGTTATGAAGTATAACCAAAAATGCCATTACAAAATGCTCAAAAAGTTTGCACGATTAGATTTTTGTTTAAAAATCACCCATCAAGCCCATCAATGTAAATCTGCTACAGGCTATTAAGCACACATTTGCAAGTACATACCCTATTACTCATGGTTCTGAGTCTTCTAGATCACAAGAAAATGGTACAAGAAAAAACAGCCTCCTTTAAAATTTAACCTTACGCCACTGCTCATAGTTTTTTCAATCATCACAAAATTCAACTGATGTATACACTTAAGTTATTGTAACAATTATTCAAAATCTCATAAACATAGCTCAAGTAGTTTGGGAGATATTCAAGATTTATCGGGAACTAACGTTTACACTACCCGGTCGCCTTAATTATCTACAACTACCGATATGAGGAAAACTGCATAATGTTTAAATTAACAGAATACTAATAATAGTGCTATTTGCTTTATGTCCCACTAACTACTCTTTTACGGTTTTTGGGGACGCTGAGGCGCCGGAATTTAGTCCCGCAGGAGTTCTTTTACGTGCAAGTAAATCTACCGACACGAGGCTGACGTATTTGAGCACCTTCAAATACCACCGGACTGAGCCAGGATCGAACCTGCCAAGTTGGGGTCAGAAGGCCAGCGCCTCAACCGTCTGAGCCACTCAGCCCGGCTAAAAGAATACTAAATATGCTCAAAAATCAAGGGATCAGTTTCATATCAGAAGGGTGGGAGGAAGAATGAAGAACTGCGAGTCCTCTGCTTAAATTGAGGGAGTTGGCATGTCTGAATTAGTTTAAAAATCAAATAAAGTTAACAGTTAATCTCCCAGTCAATACTTCAGTTTTATTACAATATTATACACATGTGTGTGATTCTTTAGATCAGTGACATTAAATATTAACATATTATCACATATATTTTAATTTCAAAATTTTATTATGTAGGTTTACATATCAATGTTTCTAATTTATTAATATCTATATGATGATACTATTAATTAATATTTAATAATGGTGTAAAGAATCATGCTGAGAAGGCCCTTAATGAGGGTGAAACACGTATGCATAATATTGCAATAAAATTAAAAATCACCGATTGATGGATCAACTGTTAACTTTAAGTATGATTGGTCAAAACAGATTAATACGACTTTCTTCTTTTAAAATTAAAGTACTCACAACTTCTAATTTTGTTATTTTGCAGAAACATTGACTCTCAAGGTAACCTGATACACAGAAGAAAAATCTGTAACATCTGCAGTATTTTCACTATCCTGATTTCTATGACGGCTCAACATATTTTATGAGTTGTCAAAATAAAACAGAATTTATCCAGCTACATCATTCTAAATCTCATCCATGTGTAATGCTTCATCTGAAGAACATTTCTCCCTCAAGTACGAATGCATTCTTCATACCCTCTATACAGAGATTATTATCTCTCTCTGTCCTGCTTACCATTGTAATTATTAATTACCAATCTATTCGAACCAGTATTTGATATGAACTTAGCCCTATTTTATGGCCAGATACCTGTCAATATCCAAACCCTACGTGGAGGGATGTTTTCACTACGGCACATTTATGTATTATCCGAGATTCGTACACGGTGAAACCCTCATTAGTGCGTTCCTCATTAACATGTTTTCCTGCTTAGCACGTCGTAAATTCAAAGTCCCAATTCTCATATTAAATCTACATTAACAATACCTCATTTATCGCGTCATGAATTTTCCCTATAACCGCTTAGTACGATCACATTTTTCCTAGACCTGAAAATGTTATCTGTCGTCCCTTGTGGAAGGAACGTGATTTCCAACTCTGGTAAGAGCCGTCAGCGCAGTTGCGTAATAACGGGAAAAGGCCTTGAATTCTTGAACTTCACCGCACCTTTAGAGAGCAAGCCTTAGTCTCAGAAATGCTCAGTTTTGCTTGCCGGTTAGCAGTCAGACTGCAGAATAACACAATGAGCCTGTTTGTGCTTGTATTTCACATTCCATTCATTAGTTAGAAACATATTTTGTATTTAGTTGTACAATGAAGGGTAGCGAACATTTGTCGCGTGATAGCCTACATCTGGAACATAATCGTGTGAAGTTGACCAGCACGGTGCATATTCGTCTTGTGATAGTCTAATTATGGATATAGAAAATGTTGTGAAATTCCTTACTAATGAAGACAAAATTAAAGTGTGTCAGCAAGTCAACTCGCATCCACATCTTTAAGCGCGCAGAGTTGGTGTGAATGTTGAAACTCGTACCTTCCAGTTGATTGAAGTTGTGTTTGATTCAAAATGGTGGCCAAAGTAATTCTGTTGGAGTCGCACATGGCTGTGTATAACCTCCAATTTATTGTCTAAGTGTGTGACCAGAAAAATAATGTTTAATAACCCACTGGTCTGAAATAAAAGGCTTCCACTAACATTTGTTTTAGAAAACAGTGTAATCTGCAAAAATACTTTGATATTTTTATGGGCCCCGTTCAAATGTTTTCATATTTGTTTGGTATTTTTAACACTTTTCAGTGCGCTATTCTTATTTTATAAGCCTCAGCAAAATAAGTTTTCATACTTGTTCCCTTGTGTTTTTCACACCTTTTAATACTCTCTTATCATAGAGTTTTCACTCTACCCGCAGATATATGACGTAAAATACCCTTATGTCGGAAAAAATTGTATCTAGTGTTTCCATATCCCTATTGGATACTTTTTATTTGTGTATTCAGTAGTACGGTTTCTTGCTTAACACGTTATTTTTCCTTGTCCCCTGCAGAAACATCTTAATGAGGTTTTACTGTAATAATAATAATAAAATTATGGGCAAAATATCAAAACTTATCAAGATAAATATTGGTATCAACTGTATCCTAGAGCAAATTGTAAAAATTTGGAATGAAAGATAAAAGAACATAACAGTTTGTCAATAACTTTGTGGAGAAAGAACAAAGGAGTCGAAAAGAACTGTCTGGCATTTGCAGATGTTTTTGCTATACTTTCAGACAGATACAACAGCACAAATCAATCTCTTGGAAGAAATAACCAACAAAACAGGTTTGAGAATCTCTGTAGAAATAAAATTTATAACAAACATTAAAACAAAAAACACTCCAAAATTTTTGACAGATACTGGTCGAATTGAGAAAGTAAAGAAATTCTAATTCCTGGGAGAAATAATTCAAGGAAATTGTTAGGAAAAATCTGCTGTAGAAGATAGAGCATATGGCATCACTAAGAATTTTACAACAAGAAACCCTTATCTAATTTTCAAGAACCTTAGGAAGAGAAAGTCAACAAGAAACCGGATACAAGAGGTCAAGAAAGAAAGGAAATAAGAGAAGAGGAAGCTATGAAAAGAAGAAGGTTTTAAGAATGGAAGGATTCCAAGGAAGAATGGAAAGGAAAAAAGGAAACCCAGTCCGAAGTGGTCTTAGGAGAGAAGAATAAAGCATGAATGAAGCAATACTGGAAAGAACGGAAGAAGAAACAACAAGGAAGGATGAATTGAAATTGACGTGGTCCCTAGCAGGCCTCACGGAAAAGAAGAAGAAATATCTGTTACTACACAAATGGAAATTTGAAACGATGAAACTTTGCAAAATTTATTCTCTTCCATGAAATCTCACAGATATGAAGGAATTAAATTATAAGGCTTCCTAAGAGCCCACATTGTTTTCCATTCTTGGTTCCAGAGGAGCATATCAATTAAAATCAACAGTAGGATGTACATTCAACTGCACAAAAATTGGCAGATAAGGAGATATTTAATTTTATACATTCTCGAAATGACAGGATATTCATAAACTGTGGATAGCCGGTGGCTGAAGAGATAATAATTTAAATCCTACCACCTGCAACAATATGTTCATGTTGATTTTGAGTCATCTTTTGCAACAGGCAATTTCTGAGCAGAATTTTTGTGCAGTTGAGTGTACATGTCATTTACTTATCAATTTGGAATCACTAATTAATTTCATTCTTATGAACAATCATCTATACTATGTGGCAATAAAGGAACGTTTAGATAATCAAAATCACAGGCTTTCAACAAACAGAGGGATACCATGACCATAAGACTTTTAATTATGAATATAACACGGTACAAGTTCCCAGTCCCAATAGCAATATTTACGAAAATAATATGGTGCAAGTTCCGAGTCCTAATAGTAATTCATCACTGCAGTTTGTACCAATATTATTAATTATTTAACAAGTCTGTGGGATTATGCCTTGAGTTGCACATTACTGAATCTTCTATTGTAGTCATAATTTGGCTTATAAGCTTTATATTTGTATTTTCTTTCCATATTTACCACTGTGGAATCAATAGGTTCCCAGTGATTAATGCACAGAAGAAATACTTTATTACTAAATTTACTCGTTGTTTTTGGGAGAACATAATATCTTGTGGGTTACCATATTATTATTCTTCAAAGGAGAATGGTCAAAACAACTTGGAAACAAGACAACAAAGACAATAACAGGTGGGGCATGGGATGGCTTTGGACAAACAAGTGTATCACTCATGGGGTGAATTTATGAGGGAAAATTATGAATCTTATGAAACTGTTCACATGTTAAAAAAACATAAAAATCATGATGTAGTATTAAAAAGCCAAAACTACTCTTCACTTTACAGTTTCTATCAGCGCATGTCCAACAAAAAGGTATTGGTTTCTGAATGTGTCTTTAGGTGTTCACTATCAGATCTCTTCAGCTTACAAGCTAAATGAAGGTCATGATGCACCACTTTGATGAGAGTCCACACATCTCACATCACTCCATCATCAGTCTTGACCAAGCTTCTCAATTTCATCCACATCTTCTGTATCTAGCAGCTGGATTTTCTTACCTGTAACATACAGTAAAGACATGACATTTGTTGCTTTAATTCTTGAAATTAAAACTATGTAGAAAGGGGCAGAAAGAAAGCAAAGGATATGGACCTATACTGCAATCATCAACAAATTACAGGATTTTACTCTAGGCTCTCCCAGAAAAATATTAATGAGGCAAAATTAAGAAAGCAGGAGGAGCATATGCAACGAAGATTACTTGTCCACGTGAGGTTAACTGAGGATCTGTTTCATGCAAGAGGCAACAATCAACAGTTTGTCCCTATGGAGTAAATCTGTGATGAATAACACTTTGAAATAGAAAATAATTGAGCCTAACCTTCACATTTAACCTCCTGATTAACCTCTCTTTGGACTCAGAGAATTTTTTCACACCCATTGTGATGAAATGGCATATGACTTTTAGTGCCGGGAGTGTCCGAGGACAAGTTCGGCTCGCCAGGTTCAGGTCTTTTGACTTGACTCCCGTAGGCAACCTGCGTGTCGTGATGAGGATGAAATGATGATGATGACAACACATACACCCAGCCCAAGTGCCAGCGAAATGAAGCAATTAAGGTTGAAATTCCCGTCCCTGCTGGGAATTGAACCCGGGACCCCTGCAACCAAAGGCCAGCATGCTAACCATTTAGCCATGGAGCCGGACACCCATTGTGATGACCCAACTGGTTTCAGCATTGTACATGTACAGTCATTCTTCATCATTTTTTAAGGAAAATTCTGTTCTTATTTGTGTGATTCAAACGTTCTTGGTAGATTATAACAGGATTTCCTTTCTGCACTGCGAACAATATACATAGGAGGAATTTGAATCCAACGTGACATATTCCCAACTTTTCTGTCAAGATTTCATGACATTACCAACAGAAATATTACACTTCATTGCCTTTTCTCAGACAGTCGAAGATGTAGTGGAAAATATTATTCTGTTAATTCTCATCAAATGAGCAGTGTTGGTTGAAATCAAAGAGCATCCTCAATGGTCACCTTCAGCTGACTCCCAACAGATTTTTAATCGTGTAAACTTCCAATACATCAGGTATGGCTTAAAAACTGTTCACCAAATGCTTCTGGCAACACTTTAATTTCTGTATGGTAAATACCTGCTCTTGTCTGCTCCATGTGCCAGCACTAACTTAAGAACGTAAGTTGAGAAATGGAAGGTGCTATTAATGTGCTGTTTCCACAGAAATGGAGTGTAAAAACCAATAGGGCAATTCAAAATGGAATTCGTGATCGTTCAGGGGCTAGCAACTTGTTTCCATAGGGTCCCTGGCCTGTCAAATGGATGTGGGACTCTGTCACTCCTGTAACTCCAAGGTTTACTTAAAACATTCTGAGCTCAATAATTACCATAAAGTAGGATGTTACCCTAATTACACATAGCCCCAGCGAGAATTTCTCCTCTAATGGCTGGGATTTAAATTTTAATAAAAATTAAAACGTTGAGAACATTTGGGCAGTACACAGAAAATTAAGTTCAAAACCCAATTATAAAACATATTGTGCACCTGCTCTCTTAATTAAGAAGCCACGGAATGGTAAATAACTTGTTTTTCAAATTCTTAGACAAACTCCTGTCGTAGTGCAAGGGCACCAGCCACTGTTTCATGGTATTGTAGCAGACAAAAAAAAAAAAAGGAAGACATACTTAGGGACAATGAATACTTTTCACTTATATTTCATTCATTTTCTTGCAGCAGCGATGTTACAGACAGTGGAAGTGACATTGTATTCTAGGACGATGAGAGTGATTCTGACTCTTCCAGCACCAGTTTACCGAGCATGAGGATGCACTTGTGAATGGTTGGCTGTTCAGAGTTCTCTTGCATTATCGTGGTGATAAAGTAGTTAAAACCTATTGAAATTGTTTAATTTTGTGTGTGTGTGTGTGTGTGTGTGTGTGTGTGTGTGTGTGTGTGTGTGTGTGTGTGTGTGTGATTCCATTTCATGCTATTTATATATTGGTGTTCAGTGTTTGTTGGTAGAAATTGGGAGTAGTGATATGTATTTGAAGTTTATAACAAGTAGTTCAGTTGGTGTTAAGTAGATTACATTGTTTAGGCAGTGTAGGCTAGCTTGGTGTACTTTGTTTCGAATTTACGTTTAGGAAATAATTTAGGTAATAATATTAACTTGAAATTTTTATTTTGAATATCTGTAGGTTTTTTGGTATAATACTTACAAAGGCAGATTATCATAAGGAGTTGTAAATTCCACAGCTTTTCCGGTATTTCGTATAGATATCCGTTCAAACTATCACGAAGGTAATAATTCATTCAATTAAATAACATGATACGCCTGTAAACATTCATTCAAACAGAAGTTAAAGAGAATGTATGGTATTTCACTGGATAATTACTCAACAGTCTTTGGATTGTTGATGAGTTTGCTGCATTCCGACAAGATCAAAGAGTATATGGTAGTTGAATAAACAAATACAAGAAACAGCTGATTACAGTATTCCAATAAATTGTAGTTCTAGGTCCCCGGCATACTTTATACTCTGTACCTTCGTTTATTCACTGAGTAAAAGTTAATAATCAAATTCCTATATCCTAATAATACTCCAGTTCAAGTCCCCGACGTAGTTTTGACAGAAATTATTCTAGACAAACTCTTATTTTTCAGCATTTATGGGCACCTTTATTCTCCATCCCATGTTGTTGGGAAAATAATAGTAACTACCAGCTGTAAAAATCATATAATTACATTTCAGTTGAGAATTGAAGTGGAGATACGGTGTATTTAGATAGTCTCTTGCCTGCTATATCTTTGTGTGTATCTATCAGAGCATAGTAGGATAAAATAGCTGGCCTTTACTGTAAAGTGTGCGGAGGAAAGGGAACCAGGCTAGAGTGTTATCCAGTAATTAGGTTGAAGCAGATGTTGAAAGTAGAAGAGTAGGAGGAGGGAAAGGAGAAGGTGGCAGTATTTCACATTGGTACCAACAATGTAAGGCAAGCAGGTATAAGTACGAACACAGTTGGGGATGTGTGGGATCTAGTTAATGCAGCACAAGTGAAGTTTAAGGAAGTGGAGATTGTTATCAGTAGAATACTGTGTAGGAGAGATACTTACTGGAAGGTGATTGGGGATTTAAATGAGACTATAGAGTGGATATGTGGGAAACTGGGAGTGAAATTTCTAGATCCTAATGCGTGGGTAGGAGAAAGGGATCTGCATTCAGATGGCCTTCACTTCAACTGCAGTCATACGTGTAAGTTAGGAAATTTGTTTAGAAGGGTTATAGGGAGGTACATTCCGGGAAATGGCGTGATCCAGTGAGCGGTGATAAGGGTACAGGGAACTGGAAGTCAAGTAGGAATGACATAAAAATATTACTGTTGAACTGTAGATGTACTGTAAAGAAATGAATAAAATTAAGTAATTTAATAGACATATACTTATCAGACATTGTAATAAGAGTTGAATCATGGCTGAGAAATGGTATAATGGATGCAGAAATTTTCTCATGGAACTGGAGTGTGTATCGTGGAGGTAGGATAGGAATGGTAGAAGGGGGAATATTAATTCTGGTGAAAGAAGAATTTGTAAGCTACAAAAAAAGTTAAAGATGACAAATATGAAATTCTAGGTGTAAGGCTCATTTCTAAAGATAATACGTAAATGATGTCTTTTTTGCAAGCTGCTTAACGTCGCACTGACACAGATATGTCTTATGGCGACGATGGGATAGGAAAGGGCTAGGAGTGGGAAGGAAGCGTCTGTGGCCTTAATTAAGGTACAGCCCCAGCATTTGCCTGGTGTGAAAATGGGAAACCACGGGAAACCATCTTCAGGGCTGCCGACAGCGGGGTTCGAACCCACTATCTCCCGAATACTGGATATTGGCCGCACTTAAGCGACTGCAGCTAACTGAGCTCGGTGAATGTACAAACAGGGAAAGGGTAGCGCTGATGCTGATTCAGAATTATTTGATAAGATAATCAGCTCTGTGGGAAATGACATGGAAAAGAATGCGATTGTAGCAGATCTCAATTTACCAAACGTCAATTCTGAAGGTAATGCAAACGACAGGAAGCATGACCAACAAATGGCAAATAAGTTAAAATGGGATGGACAGCTGATTCAGAAAGTGCAGGAACCAACTACAGGAAGAATATTCTGGATGTGGTGCTGGTAAAACCAGATGAGCTCTACAGTGAAACCAAAGTAAGAGATGGTATTAGTGATCACAAAGCTGTTTTTGTGCTAATTAAATATGTGATGGAAAGGAAGATAATAAAAGTAGGACTATTAGGCATTACCATATGGCTGACAAAGCAAGCATGAGGGAGTTTTTAAAAAGTAACTATGATCAGTGGAAAATGGTAAATAAAAATGTAAACAGAATCTGGGATGGGTTTAAATATGGCCAACTGAATCCCTCGCTGTGCTCCTTATAATGGCCTTGACAATCTCTCGCGAAGCCCAGCATAAAGCTGTAATTGGAAAGTTTCACCACAATGCCGCTAGGGCGCTGGCCTCCTAAGTCACTGACAGGAAACTCTATATCGCAAATTACAACATTTCCAGTTTCATATATATTGTTTTGCTGTTGTAAATGTTGGTCAAGTGTTCGCAATGAGGTGTTCGTTGGCTTGTTTAATTAGTTAATTTTTTTTATTATGCAGTGTGATTTGGTTTTTAAAATTGTATTTACAAGTCTAGGAATATGCAATATTGTTGTGCACCTTTCTGTATTTCGGAGAGAAATTTTCTGCACACAAGAAAAAATGTAATGAGCGGTTCAAAGTGGTTTCTCGCTGTAATTTCAACCTAAATAAGAATTCTAATTTATGTGCTAATTCTTTTTCTTTTTATTGTGTAGTTTAGTGTTTTGTTTTTCTTTAACTGTGTATGGAAATATTCAAACATGTATTGCTGTGTGCCTTTTTGTACTTCGAACAGGAAAAAAAGCAAATGAACACTATCATTTCATGAATTCCCTGTAGACCAGGACAAAACTAAGGAGTGGCTCAAAGCAATTTCTCGCAATAACTTTGTCCCGAACACTAATTCTGCTTCTTCTGTTGTTTTTAGCCTTCATTTCAGGAAATCACTTCAAAGTTTACGCATTTTTCAGATATCACCTATTGCCTCGTACTTCAACGAACAAGGTGATGCAAAGTTGAGAACACTACATTGAAATCTATGAAAAAATAATTTGATGAATTCTGATACAGTTGAGATTTACTTAAAAATTCATTTTCAAATATCAGTTTCACTGTAGAACAACTAGCAGAAAGTGGAGACATGCCTGAAGCAGAAATGACGTAACAAGCACAAGGATGACTGAAACATCTAAGTTTGTATTATAGCCACCAACAACCACCCTTGAATTAGCACTTTTATCTTAGTTTTCCGTTTCTATTTTCGGGTATTTACTATCCCTAAATTTTCTTTGATTGAATAATCCTTTAGGTCGAGTCATATTTGCCACATGACAGCAACATAACATATTTTTTCCAAGATAACCTGAATTTTAACATTTAAACACTGGCATGTAGGAACCATTACTGTTATGACAGTAAGGCCAATGTTTGAGGCTAAGTGTTATCTGTGCAATGAACAGTTTTGCCAAGTATTTACTTAAAATACTTTTCTCTCACTAATTTTTTATTGAAAAAAGAGCTAGGTATAAATGAAATGTAATCTGAAACTGTATATATTGAAATTTAAACATATTTCAGTCAAAATATTTATGTTATCCATACATCAAATATTTAAGTAGAAAAAACAAGACTTTTATATTTTGACCACGCCTCCTTCCCGACATCAGCACTTGAAGAATTTTAAAACTCTAATTGAACAATTAAATTTTAATCTCAACATTAACATCAGAAGACAAAAGTATTGTGGTAAGTTCTGATATGCATCTACACTCTATGGATAATAAAAGCAATTACTATTATTCCTCACAGTTAAGGAACGTCAGTAGGACTACTCCCTCTCTCTGCAGTTTCATTTCACGATGTTATTTTGGCAAATATCAATGAAGATAGCCTTTAGGAATAATAATTTTAACAGTATTAGTCAATGTAACATACATTGAGTTTGTGATTTTTAGCATTTGCGATAAATGCGAAATATGCCGAAACTTTGTCAGTGTATGTGCCTTCATCTTATATGACCCGTACGGGTGGTTTTTAGCGGTTTCGAATTCGCGATAAAATGCAAAATTGGTTCAATGCGAAATTATACAATTTATGCTAAATAGATGCGAAACTCTCAGTTTTATACGAAATAAATATATATTTATAAACGATGCATTTTTCTTAAAAATAAGATAAAAATGTTGTTATTTATTTCAGGAGAAATAATTATTACGGCGCCCATTGCGATTGTAAAGCGGTAACATGCTTTGACAGACACTTCCGTCTTGGTGCACGGAACATCTATAAGTTCATTATCACAGTTAGCTGGTTGGAGAGATTTATTCTCTTTGTTTTGCAGCCTAACCGATTGATGTCAGATGATACCTGACGCTATTTTCTCTGTGTAAATAGTAACTATGAGCTGAAATACGGAAAATTAAAAGCACCTCATTTTGCCGCTCGTTGTAAACAATCATGGCGGCATCCAAGCGCGGCATGGACGAGTTTATTCGTAACTGGCTTGAAAATAGGATGTTGAAAGTGGAAAAGATTCTCTGGAGAGTGAAAATACTTCTTCTTCTTCAAATGACAGTGATGAAAGTGATTCCGATTTCAGTTCCGAGATGATAGTGCCAATTGAAACTACGTGACAAAACCAGAATGCAACAAGAGCGAGTGAGAAGTCTAGTTTTCCTTTTTTTGGGGGGGGAGTTGCTTTACGTCGCACCGACACAGATAGGTCTTACGGCGATGATGGGACAGGAAAGGCCTAGGAATGGGAAGGAAGCGGCCATGGCCTTAATTACGGTACAGTCCCAGCACTTGCGTGGTGTAAAAATGGGAAACCACGGAAAATCATCTTCAGGGCTGCCGACAGTGGGGTTCGAACCCACTATCTCCCGGATGCGAGCTCACAGTTGCGCGCTCCTAACCGCACGGCCAACTCGCCCGTTGAGACGTCTAGTAAAATGATACTTGGAATTATGATCTTGTTGACAATAAGCCTCTTTCTGTAACATGTAAACCAGTTTTTGAAATTCACTCTATAGTGAGGAGGGGGTTGGGTAATAATCCGAAAGAAATGGACTTAGGGAATGAATTTCTAACCCCACAGTTCTGGGATCATGTTACTAAGGAAACCAATGCCTATGCCTCTACATTTCTCGCTAATTTATCTGCTTCCCTTGAAACCAGTAATACCTACGAACAAAAATATTGGTTTCCTGTTACTATAGACGAGCTAAAAGCTCACTTTGCTTTGTATATTCTTATGTGATTAATCAAATTTATGTTTAAGTGACGAAAAAATAAATAGTATGTAAGGGAATATTTCCTTTCACAAGTAGGCCAAAGGGCCTGTGTGGAATTTCTTTCACTGCCTAAAGAGCACTGCAAAGACCAGTCAATCAAACAGCAAATACACTTTCAAGCACCATGTTCATTCTCTTTGTGTGTTGACCCTTGATCTTAGTCGGTTATTCTTGACATTGGTGTTGAGTAGTAGTTCTGTTTAAAAGTACGGTAGCGATTTATTTTATTGTCTGTTAGCCATGGGTGGAAGCGAAGTGACGATCAAACAGCATGCCGAAAGTCACAAATCGGGACATTTTTATGTAAGGATACAGATGGTCTATATTGATGTGCCAACTCTGCAATCAAAAACTTGAAGAAAAAAAATGTTTTGCAGGCCTTCCTTTGCCTTGGCAGCACTTCTGTCCATTTGGGCCTCTACGAACAGTGTCGATGTAGAGTTTTTTTTTAGCAAGTAAAACATAATTGTAACTGATAGGCGGTCTCAAATGAAGGAGGACACCTTTTAAACAATTGGCAGGTTGTACTTAAATCATCATTGAAATTCCTCTTCCTTGTAGGTGTGTTGTACTGTGATAAATAAATACGTTCAGAATAGTATTTTTCACTTTGAAATTGTGTTTGTAAATTTGAAAATAAGCATATTCCTGTGTGTTCGTTAATACTTCTTGCAGTCTTATGTTGATGTTTGTCTTGGTTTCCATAGTGAATTCAAAACTGCATGACGAGCAATGTGTGATTAAACAGTATGATTTTACTCCCAACCATTGTGTGTGCAATTCAGCAAATTGTGCCTATTTTTAACCAATTTGCTACAAAACGCTAAATTTGAGAAGTTTAGATGCTACAAAACGCTAAATTTGAAAATCAAAATGCTAAATCTCTGATTTTTAAATGCTATAAACCACGAACTCTAAACATACCCCTCCATTACTCTAAATTAAGATAAATCGGCAATCAAAGTCAATATCAGAACATCAGCTGGAATACACCACCTCACCGCAATTTCATTACTGACATTATTTTGGTGAATATCAACTAAAGTAGTCTTTAGGATCAATAATTCTAACAGTATTAACCTATGTAACATTTTCCATACCTCCAAATTATGATAAATCAGCAATGAAAGTCAATATCTTTTCCATAGAGGAGTATGCATTTCTACCATAAAATCTTAGGTCGCCAGTGCCACGTGTTGAGCTATGAAACTACTCAGATTACAGTGTGTGGACCCGATTGTCAAGGCCAGTAAGAAGCTATCAAGAGCGACGCAACAAGTCAGTCATGGTTTAAAGCAATTGCTGAGGAATGTGAAAACAGGTTTGTACCTTTAAAGGTGGTAAAGAATGGTGTACCTTTAAAGGTGGTAAAGAATGGTAAAGACCCACTTTATTAAAACAGAGAAATAAAGAAACTACAAACAAGGTGCAGATTGGAAAGAAATAGAGTTAGAATGGGAGGAGAAACTGAAGGAGCTAACTAGGAAATTGAATCTAGCAAAGAAGTCAGCTAAGGACAACATGATGAAAAAGCATAATTGGCAGTCATACAAATTTTGGTGAAAAATAGAAGGGTATGTATAGGTACTTTAAGGCAGAAACAAGTTCCAATAAGGACATTCCAGGAATCATTAATGAACACGGGGAGTGTGTATGTGAGTATGTAAAAATTGTTAGTTACAAGGATAATGTCCACATACAGGAGGTCACTAATGCTAAAGAAGTATTAAAATATACATAAGATAACAATGACATTTACAATAAGATACAAAAGATGAAAACTAGAAAAGCGGCTGGAATTGATCAGATTTCTGCGAATATATTAAAGAAAATGGGTTGAGATATAGTACCATATCCAAAGTACTTATTTGATTATTGTTCGCATGAAAGAGCTATACCAAATGAATGGAGAGTTGCTATAGTATCCCCTGTATATAAATGGAAAGGGTGATAGATATAAAGCTCAAAATTACAGGGCAGTCAGTTTGACATGCATTGCATGTAAGCTTTGGGAAAGCATTCTTTCTGATTCTATTAGACATGTTTGCAAAATGAATAACTGGTTTGATAGAAGGCAGTTCAGGTTTAGGAAAGTTATTCCACTGAAGCTCAAACTTGTACGATTCCAGCACGATACAGCAGATATCTTGGATTCAGGTGGTCAAATGGACTGTATTGCGATTGACCTGTCTAAGGCATTTGATAGAGTGGATCATGGGAGACTACTGGCAAAAATAAGTGCAATTGGACTAGACAAAAGAGTGACTGAATGGATTGCTATATTTCTAGAAAATAAATATCAGAGAATTCCTCAAGGCAGTATTATTGGACCTGTATGTTTTCTTATATATAAATGATGAGTAAAGAAGTGGAATCAGAGATAAGGCTTTTTCTGGACAATGTTATTCTGTATAAAGTAATAAATAAGTTACAAGATTGTGAGCAACTGTAAAATGACCTTGATAATGTTGTTAGGTGGACAACAGGCCATAGTATGATGATAAACGGGGTTAATAGTCAGGTTGTGAGTTTCACAAATAGAAAAAGTCCTCTCAGTTTTAATTAATGCGTTGATGGGGTGAAAGTTCCTTATGCGGATCACTGTAAGTGCCTAGGTATTAATATAAGGAAAGATCCTCATTGGGGTAATCACATAAATAGGAGTGTAAATATAAAAGCGTACAGATCTCTGCACATGGTTATGAGGGTGTTTAGGGGCTGTAGTAAGGATGTGAAGGAGAGGGCATACAAGTCTCAGATAAGACCCCAAATAGAATATGGTTCCAGTGTATGGGACCCTCAGCAGGATTATTTGATTCAAGAACTGGAAAAAATCCAAAGAAAAGCAGCTTGATTTGTTATGGGTGATTTCCGATGAAAGAGTAACGTTACAAAAATGTTGCAAAGTTTTGGCTGGGAAGACTTGGGAGAAAGAAGACGAGCTGCTCGACTAAGTGGTAACGCACCATGAGGCACTGTAAACATGATAACGAATCTTTGAAATTCAGGTGGGTAAAATATCTCTGGTTATCGAAACTCAATCTTAATCTCAATACAAGTGTCAGCGGATTTCTACTTTTTTTAAACTTAAAATGGGAGCTTGATTTAAAATATCCTTGAATCTTTGATAGAAAGGAAATTATTACCATCAATACGTTGATTTCATTAAAGTGAAATGTGTCTGTGGATAGATGAAGACGGTAGATCTTCGATTCTTATTGAGCTAAATGTATCCATCGAAAAATGATTGTTCTCCAGAAATAACTTAAGACTACAGTGTGCAGTGTTTTCCAAGTCAGGCTTATTCTAACAAATTGGGTTGGTTGTGTTAAAAACTCCTAATATAGGGGATTTCTTCTTTGTTATAGATATTTATGAGTCCTTTTTAATGTTCTACTTTGATCTACTATTGGCTAGTTTGAGGGTATGTAAGTGTTTGCTAAAACCTTTCTTCCTGCATAATTGCAATGGCTGGGAAATAATCTATAATTATCAGCTTAATTGTCCGTATTGATCGGGAAATAATCTGTTAAATTTTCAAGTCTGATGTATTTTAGAAATCTGGCTCAGATGAAATGTAAGTAATGCAATACGCATAAACTAGAACCAAATGTTCTATGTAAAATTCTTCCCTGAGCTACCTTAGAGAAAAAAATTATGATATTCTATTTGATGCTTTACAGTTGAAAACTTGTTTGTTTTCTTGTAATTGTGTCAGAATACATATATCTACCCTAAGTAAAACTGGTATCTGGTACAATTGTTGATCCTCTTATGGTCCTGCTTTCATGGTTTTTGTCTTTAAATTTATCCTAGGTGCCTCCTTATGCTGTTAAAAAAATTTGTGCCGGATTTTCTCATTAAAGCATACACCGATATATTTTTCTTTTGGTTTTGCTACCATCTAAGCTTGGCCTCTCCTTGCCTAGCATTTCATGATTGCTTCCACTGCCCCAACTTCAACTCTGCATTTAATGTATCCATCTCGACACTTCCGTCATTTTGCTCTCCACTGCTTATCGGAAAAGAAATTGTGATTTAATTCCCCCTCTGCTAACTCTACTCACTTCATAATAAATATCACATTGCAACAACAACAACAACAACAACAACAACAACCTGTAATATTATCGGCCAACATTTTTGTTTAATGATAAAGGATGAATATGCTTATTTATTTATTCATTTTATTTCATTTTTATTCACTTCTGCTTAGCAAAAATAAGGACTGCTTTCAGAATGATGATGTAAATCAACTTGCCATGTCTCAAATGTGGAACTTCTTAGTTAAACTTTCAGGAACATTTTAAGGGAACTCTCATCTCACTGATTGTTGGTAAAGATTAAAAACTGAATGCAACCTAAAGGAAAAATACAATTTGGTACAATAAGGATAGGGTGATACTGCAATTAAATAACTTCACGGAAAAGCCAACATATCTACCCAGCAAAAGAAAATGATCTAAGAGAGAAGAAGTTGCAGTATGATTTTTAACAGTAGTTGTACCCTATTTTACACTCACCAAAATGATCCTCTATTTGCTTAAGTATACTAAGGGCTTCTTGACCTTCTATGAGGTTTATGGCAATACCAGCCTTGCCAAAGCGTCCTGTTCTTCCAATTCGATGCAGGTATGTTTCACAGTCAGCTTTACGATTTTGTGTCATGGGAAGGTCAAAATTCACCACAATTGTTACTTGTTCTATATCAATCCCTAAAAAACAAGAGAAATAATATATCATCACATGTTAAAGAGATAAAACATATGGCTACATAAGCACAATTAAACTTTAAAGTAGAAATAACAGGAATGTACTAATATTACTCATAGAACAAAGAAACTCAAAATAATAAACAAGAAGTTCATCCATCCATTTGAGAAAGTTCACAGTTTTTACTAACAGTTGACATCATAGTCATTGCAACGGTACCTTCAGTTTTTGCTGGAATCCAAATGATGTTTTCAAACTGGCAAAGAAAACAAAATTTTGGAAGAACACTCCACAACCAGATGAACTACCTTGGGAAATTTTGAGTGGAACATATCTTGGATTTGCTAAGAGCACAGCAAGTGATAAATTTAAGACAAGCAGAGTTAAGTCTAGAACACTTCTCTTTTGATTTTCTTTTGGTCTATGTATTTAAAAAAAAAATTATGTTAAGTGAAACCATCCTTTAGTTTTTATTTGAAAAAATGTCTGCAGACAATGCTGTAGCAAGTATGAAGTCCTTTATCATGTGCTAGGCAGCTGTCCGATCAGAGAACTTACCAGAATCAACGGCATAATATTCGTGAGATGCTAGCGAACGCCCTTCAAGCTACTTGAGCCGTATCCTGCTGGCCCATAAGAGATTCAGGTCATTATTTGACATAATATATAAATTTTATTGATATGAATTTCAGTCATATATGGTAAAGTAATGAAACGCAGGATAGCTGAGACGGGAAGTCGATGGAGCCATCAAGTCGCTGGATATTGCCCAATACTTCCTCGGGACTGTGAGAATGGCTTAGCGTCACTAGGAGTTGGCATATCTCGGCACGTGTACGATGCTGACCATGAGAAATGTTCAGCCAATGAGAACGTGAGGATATGGCAAATGTGGAGTCTGCATCGCGCGAAGTGATAATCCCAGGTTGACCAACATGTACAGTTGCTTGAGACATATTCTGTTATTTGATGGATTTCCACAGGTCTATAAGTGAAATAATATTCTGGTATACGATATAAAAATTATAGGAAGAGATTTGATGTTATTTGAACTGTGTTTTATTGATATGTAATAATTACTATTGTGTCATTATAAATGGCAAGCATTCTGATTGGTGGTTTGTCTGGACAAGCGGGAATCCTTTGGCTACAACGGCGTTACCCACGCTTGCTTAGCATCCCAAGCTCTGGAAAGCGTCACCCTGGTCACGCAGTTTGGATAGTGAAGAAGTGCAACTCTGATCGCGGATACTGACGTGAGGTGGACGTTGTTCGATGTGCTGCGAGAATTGTACTTAAAAGTTGCCACGTGAATATATCAGCACCAGTATATGGTTTTTAAGACCAATAGACGGTGTTTCAGTCATGCAGTTGAATAAATTAACTGATGCAGAGTTAATTGCAGATCAGTATATCGCAAAGTTCACTATCAATATATAGACTGTGATAATTAGCCGCAGTTTAGAAAGTGGAGGAGAGACATTCCGTGGTCTCAATTTCATGTCGGTTGCGTTTCACGAGGAACTCTCGATACGTACCGCGTGCCGCTCTCAATAACTGTGTACATAAACCCTCAAGTGTAAAATTTACAGTGTATTTATATGTCAGTGTGTTGGCTGAGTTTATAGCCAAGAAAGAGTTGTTCAGCACATGCAGAATTGAGCGGTGAAGAGATATTCATCCAAAACCTTCTGTGTTGCAGTGTTCAATAACTTTCAGCAAGAAGATGGCTTCGCCTATGGAAGATGGAAGTGTATTTCTATGTGTTGAAGCAGTGATCAACATGGAGTAGACACCTAAGAGGCGGGGATGAGAGCCGCTGCCATGTATCCAGAGAGTCGTCCAAGATAAGGCGCATGTATTAATTATGGAATGTTATATGGGTTATGTTAAAATACTAGTGCAGTTTAGAATAGGGATTTTAGTTAACATAAAGTAAGCCTAACGGCATGTGTTTATTTCACTTTTATATTGTTGTATATACGGATAAGAGAGAAATGCATGTTCTCTATATTTTCATTTTGATTTATGACTAGTTAATTGGGATAATGAGGGATTTGTTAGGATTATTTGTTGTTCATTTATGCATGATAATTTAGTTTAGTATTATTACGATTTTTCCGTGTATATTAGTGCTAGGAGGATTAGATTGACAAGTTCATCCAATTTCAAAGTTAAACACTTGCTACGTTATTTTATTTTGATTATTCAGAGAGTTAGTAACAGTTAAATTGCATGACGCATGGTATTTCAGAAGCTGTACGTAAGGAGCTGCATAACAACGTTGAAAGAATAGGATCTTCGAATTTAGGTTGGAATCTGTTTTTGCCCAACGATTTGCAAGGGAAATGAACCCGGTCTCATAATGTAAAAGGCTGATGTGATGTGTAAGAGATGTGAGAAGTTATAATGCATGCAGAGTTATAAAGTGATTATGCAGGCCGATTGCATGCCTGATAAGTGAAAGAATAATGTGCAGTGGATATGTACCTGCTATTGTCTTCTGAGAGTATAGTAATTATCAGAATTGACGGAATTGATTCCAGACCAATGAGTCTGATGTGTGTTAAACTGTCGAAGCATGCTAGGAAGGAATATGATTGTACTTGAGTTTCCGTATAGCCGACGAAAGATGATATCGCATTGCAAGCTGATATATTGGCTGTGTTTATTTAGACGGCGTGAATGAGATGGTATTTCCATGTTACAATCTTGGCGGACAGAATCCAAGCCTCAGTACAGTGTTGAGTTCCAACATTTCCTTTCACCTCATAGCATAGCAGGAAATAAGTGACGAATGACCGCACTGTTGAGTGCGCAATTGCAGCAGAAGAAGGCAATGTTGCCCATTGCTTTCCACATGAATATGATGGATAATTATATGTTTTCTCTTACAGGATGGTGTTTTAAGATGTTTCTTGTTGTTCGAATATGTTGTCTTCTTGTTAAATGGGAAACAGCCCGAGTGCTGAGTTATATTGATGGTCAATCTAGTTCTCACTAGATCCTTTGTGGTGAACCACGATTCACATAGTCAGTGTAGTATGTAAGATTTTCTCTTTATCCGATGTAAATAGATGTGATATTTTGCTTATGGTTGTTCATTGTATATACAGCGTAGGGAAATGCCACTAGTATTTTTCATAATTTATATCATGTCCCATTGCGTCTTAATTTTCTTTTTATCTTAATTTTCCGTTCATCGTAACTTTCTTTTATATTGTAATTTTCCTTTAACATTTAATCTTGCGACGACTCTAAATCTAAATTAAATCACAAATCCGTATCAATGTGATATTTCAAGTGAGACTCCATTCAAAATAAATGCGTATCAGTCTATGCGTACATATGTTATCCGAAAACATGAACAATGGACAATAAGAAGAAGATTATTCCTCAAAGTATTCAAGTATTTAATGTGGTGCTTGATACTTCATTTCACATTTATTTCTTTGATCAATTAACGTTTTTAATGTCCAGTTTTTTTTTTAATTTTGAGTTTTTGTTAATGACATTTTATGATTTAATTTATTTGATTTTTATTAGTATGATTCGGGGATATTTGTGAATAAACTCATCCTACCCCATATTATTGTTTCTCATTCGAGTTATATCTCCATTTTCCTGTCATTTACTTATATTTAAGTGAAGAACTTCGACTTATAGCCTGACCCAATGACGACCAACCCACTCTCTGCCCAACCCTGAGTTAGTCGGATGTTCATACAGGAATGGAGGCATCGTCCTAGAGGGTATTTACCCCTGGGTACGGTACATACTGGAATAGAGGTTTATGAAGAGATTTAATGCTTTGCCAGTAAAGGGAGCAATTGTCATATTGACAAAAATACAGATTAATAGAATGAAAGATGAGGCAAAAAATGATCACCCAACAATTAGATTCCAAGTGTCAAAAATCACTGGAGGTTGGCAAGGAGAAGAAAGTATTTATGAGCCCACAACACCATAGTTTTTGGATAAACATCACTAATGTACCATCAGAGTGACTGGTCTTCTCCTCGGTTAATAAGGTACCATCTCTAAAGTTTTCATGATTTGCTAGGGTGCCACAAACTGATGAGCAAGCTGCATGATTACATTGAAATCATTATTGTAAAGCACTCAGTAGCTATACTGAGAAATCATTTATATATCAAATCAAAAAAACAACAAAACTTCCTGCAATAGAATGAAATTCTAAAATAGTGTTATTATGAGTCTCAATGACAAGCCCAGCTTGGACCAGATAAGTAAATAAAATAATAAAAATATATAGGGGTCAGATGGTATCATGTTTGTTTTTCCAGTACAATAAGATGCAATATATAAAGTTACCAAAAATGAGGATTACAGTGTATTCCCATTTTGTGACTATTGATAAAATAGTATTTTATAAAGTCAGCATCCAAGATTGTGTTGATATGAGAGAGGCTAAAGCCAATCCATTTCATGGAATAACATTACATTCCAGGGCAAAATTCGAGCATTCTGGTACTTCAAAATCTGTTGTAACTGAAGGGATATTGAACTCATGCTTGTTTATAGGCTGTTTGGTTGGTGAATCCTAAGCCTGAATGCTGTTTGTGCAACATCAACAGAAGATATATATTTCAAAACATTTTGACAGAAGTCTTCTTTTTAAATTTATTTTTTATTTTTAGATTCAAAGTTTGAGGTGTTTTTGTGAAAAAAATTGCCTAGTAAGTAAATACTTTTGGAATATACAATTTACTGAAAATATCATTAACTAACACCACACAATGTTTCAAACTTCTACGTCTGTACCTGTATCCTGAACACTGAAGAACATTCAAATTGAACACTACATAGATATTCAACCATTTTTAGGTCCCTAGCCTTTGGTCACACGGCAACTTCCTTTTAAGCCCTTTTGGTCTGTGATAGTGCTCTAATTGTCCCCAACACTTTTCATGGATTCCCACAATGCACCCTGGGCACCAGTGTGATGATCTTCCCCGCTTTTTTGTTGGACCACATGAAACACATTTTCGCTTTTGACATGCAGGCAATTTTGCATAGTAATGGCTACTGTCTCCAGACGGTCCAGGTGATGGCTTCAGAGGAATATTAGGCCTAGCTGGGGTTGGTTTCTTTGCCAGTGTCTCCACTACTTCAACAATGTAGTCGTGACAATTCATTTGGAGGCAGATGTCAGTGTTGTTACAGTAGGCAATGTACGAATTTAGCATTGTCATGTCAAGCAAATTTTGAAGGATTTTTCTCCAGTATCTCCTTGTAGCATGTTTTGCAGCAACATGATGCACCTTCTGGTCCTTCAGGTCTACTCCACCCACGTGTTTATTGTAGTGTTTGGCAATATGCAATGGTTTGGATACCTCCTTACCATTTTTTGCCTTCACCAACACAGTTTCAGCATGACATGCAGTGGAAAGGCTATATACAGGCTTTCTGGATTTCTTCTCTTTGAATCCGCAAGCTAGCACCTCCCCCTTTCTATAATAGAGGACATCACCAGCTTGCAGTTTTGTTTTCATGAGCTCTTTAGCAAGACCCTTAGAATATGCTCAGACTGTTCCTGTGAGCATGACCCCTTTCTGATGGAGAACATGTGCTAACTGATACTTTGCACAGAAATTGTCAGTAAACAAATGGTACCTCTTATTATATAGGTTGCATTTACCAACAATTTCAGTAACTACTTTCTGTGCCATGCCATCTGGGTCACATGAGGCAAAAAAGTACTTGCCATTGTACAGCTCAGTATGCAACACATATCCAGTTTTGCTTTCACAAATGTTTGGAGTTTTTGATGCCAAATCGAGCATGTTTCTTGTTTGGCATGTACTATATGAAAGCAACTCTATTTTTCATTCCAATCAAGGATTCATCTAGTGAGACTTCCTGTGCAGGAATATACAATTTCTTCCACAAAAAATTTAGGAAGTCTAGCAAGGGTCTCACCTTGTGCCAACAATCATACCCAGGTTCATCCCTTGGAACTGCTGTGGCATTTGAATTCAAATGTACCACTAGTCTGTTAATTAATTGGAAGTTATTCCTGGACATTGCATTTGAAAATAATGGCATATACTGGGAAAATCTAGTATCCCAGTATTTCTTTTAATCATTTTTGGGATTTAAACCCATATTCAAAATAATGCCTAACCACTTTTTTAGTTTTTCCTTATCTACAGATTTGAACATATTCAGTCTGCTGCAAGGATGTGTCTCCAGATAATCCGAGTGCTATTCTAACAATTCAGCAGCATAATGATTTGTTTCACTAGCTATCATCCCCCACAATTCTTCAGGTAAAAAAAATAAAAATAAAATAAAAATAAAAAATAAAAAATAAGATATAGCATTTGAAATTTCGGGATGTTAGCTTGGAAGCCAGTTTTTCTTGGCATAAAATCGATACCATTTTTTACAGGCTCTGGTCCGCTAACTTTCTGCCAAGAGACATCTGAATGACTAATTGTATCACTGATAGGATCAACTCAAATACAATCTATAATACAACTGAGGCGTACGTGCAGTGGTATATCTTCATCAGGGTTTTCAAATGATTGGACATCCCTAAATCCACTTGCTTGGGCATCCCTAGAATCATGTATGCTGTTATCATCTTTAGAATCACTGCTATTAATTTCACCGTCTTGCACATCACTAAAATAACTCTCATCTTCCAATAAACTACTTATTCTCTCAAGATCTCCTGCAATGTTTTCAATTTGGTCAGCCATATCTGTTTACAATGACCACATGGTCAATGCATCTTCAATGAGTAAATACAACAGAAATACATATCCTATTAGAGTAACAACTTAACTACACGCAATCACGAAACTTCCTCGCCACCGTCTGCTCCCAAGAATTGTGAAAAGATGTCGCTATATGTCTGAAAACATGCTCATAGTCAGAGTCAATTTTTTCGGCCCTGGCACTACAAAGCAAACGGAAGAGTTGAAAAAATCGACTCTTGGCACTTGTAGGGTTAAACATCAAATCTGCCAAGCCTGTTCACGTGTAAACACCAATATCAAGCACAGACTGCGGTATTGCTCATAACTCAGTCAATTTCACGTTATCAATTGCAAAAATGAGACTAAAATTGATTGATGAAGGAAATTAGAGATGGACATGGCTTATTAAACTCATAATATTACTATGTCTGGTTCCATGGCTGAATGGTCAGTGTCTTGGCATTCAGTCCTCAGGTTTGATTCTCAGCCAAGTTGAGGGATTATAATCTTAAATGGATAATTTCCACGGCTCAGCAATTGGGTGTTTGTGCTGTCCCGAATATTCCTGCAACTTACATATCACACATTAGACCAGGCCCTCTCAAACGCCCAAAATCTCACGCGTGCAGATTGAGGCGCAAGAGCTCCGTGCACTGTGCATCGGAGCGGCTCGGTTCGACTCGGGCCAACGCTTCGTCTCTGGGCTACTCGGCTAAGCTCGGCTCTACTCGGCTCTACTCAACTCAGCTCGGATTTGCAGCGCTACGTAGCAAGGGGGGAAGAGGGAGACAGGGGGAGCGAGCGAGACAGGCGTGAGGAAAGAGAGAGTAAGCGCTATTGCTGCAAATCGAGGAGTGGGGGTCTGCTCTCCGTTCAGCCAAGCGAAGTCGTCTTTTGCACCGTGCACAGTGCATGCACCACGCGCATGCACCCTGAGAGGCCCTGCATTAGACAATCCACCACCAAAATTACATGCAGTTTCTCATGCATGGCAGATGCCTTCACCCTCATTGGAGGGTCTGCCTTCACCTCCTCCTTTTCCTTTCCATCATAATACTACATAGAAAACCAGTTTATTCTTCCTCAACAATATCCATATTATCTTGAACAGTGTTGGCAGTAAGCCACTTATGTCCAAATCATGAGTTCTACCCCAAGCTATGTTAAGAGTGACTCAAAAGAAAGGCAATTTTTCACAGTACAGGAATCTTTCACATTTGCACCCGCAGAAGCCAT
This sequence comes from Anabrus simplex, assembly GCF_040414725.1. NCBI lineage: Eukaryota > Metazoa > Arthropoda > Insecta > Orthoptera > Tettigoniidae > Anabrus > Anabrus simplex. The sequence goes on from NC_090270.1 coordinate 313,832,809, forward strand.
TAGCATATCTTGAGACATTAAACATTCCATCACACTTACATCAATAATTCCTGGTAATACTTTGATTTTCACATGCCCTATACCGGCTAACTTTTAGAAATAAAAAATAGGGAAACATTAATTTAAAAAAAAAGACAAGATAAAAGCATACATATCTACATTTACAATGCGAATTGACCATCAAATTTAAAATCTTAAACTAAGAAAACATAAAAATGGTTACAAGAAAATGTAACAAACACGGAAGAAAATGCATAATAGTTTCCTTTATTAGACTGTAAAATGAAAGGAAATTCAATTTTATACGTTTTGTGGCCGTAATGTGAAAAAAAAAAAAAAAAAAAAAAAATACAGAAACTGTCACCAAAACAACACTCTGAAATAAACTGAAATAGCAAAACTACCCCATACAAAACAGATTAATATGTCCCATACATTATTATTTATATTGCTATATTCACAGGGACGGTTAAAGGTCAAATATCAAAATTTGTTCAGGAAAAAAGGATTTCAAAATATGTGCCAAATTTCTAATGTATTAGAGGGTGCTCATGTTGGCAAAATTGATGGTGTTAGTGTTGGTGACATTCCTCTCTAACTATGCACGTCTGACTTCCAGTGATGTGGAGCGATCATTTTCACAGTATTAGGCATTCTTTAGAGATAATCGGCATGCATTTGAGATGGACAATTTGGAGATGACCTTTGTTGTTCACTGCAATTCTGAGACTACTTCTAGCAACTAATATTCCAGCGTGTGATGGGTGAGTACAAACTGGTACCATTTTTTCAAAGATGATAGGTTGCTTTTGCCATACTTAAACAAAACATTACCTTTTGAAAAAAATAGCCATTCATAATATTTACTCTGGCATATCAAAAATTAATATACCATACTGCACGTTTCCATACACAGACACCAATTTGCCTTAAAGAGCACATTTAGTAGCACCATATTCTAATACAAAACGTTATACTTATTTACTTCTTATTTACTTGAGCGCGAGTAGTTATGTGAAATTTATAGGAAAATAATTTTAATTTGTTATCACATATTTAAAAGTTTTTCAGCACATAAAAAATAAATATTTTTCACATTTTTAGCACATAAAAATCTGCTCTGTAGTGCTAACTTACGGTTGTGAGACCTAGACTTTGGGAAAACAAGCACAATCAATACTAGAAGCTACGGAAATGTGGTTCTGGAGAAGCCTGACAGGGACGAGTTGGACAGAACAGAAGACTAATATCCACATCTTGAATTATGTTAATGAGAAACAGACCTTCATTTATTCAATAGAGCTGTGGAAAGCTAAATTTCGTGGTCACGTCCTACGACATACCTTTCTCCAGAATGTCTTCAAAGGAAAGGTCCTATGGAGGAAGTCGAGAGGAAGATCACGTCTCTCATACATTAGGAACATAATCACTCAGCTGGGTTTTGCTTCCTATGTCACGATGAAAAGGACTGCTGAAGACCGTGGGATGTGGCTGCAGCGACAAGGCTTAGCCTTTAGATAATGGATGGATGGATGCTAACATACTGCCTCGTATGCTCTTTGTTCCTCAACTCATATTTATAACCTGCAACAAGGAGAGTCTCTTCTTGCAACACCAGAACGTCGTTACCTTGGCCATTACCTTCATTATGTGTTTCATCGCATTCATTTTCACTGCTGCTGCCAGCACTGTAACTTGTTTCTGCACTGCTTTCATCTTGACGGAAGTCACGGCCTAACATCGACTTCCGCCCTAGGACATTACATTTGCGGTGGCAGGAAGTAGCAGGTTGTGTTGGGGGTAACGAGCTTCCTTGAGCATTTCCTTCTTCCTCATTTAGCACTGGTTGTCCACTTCATTTCTTTTTTGGATGTTCTTTCTGCACTCTATTTTGTAGGGTGGACCAAGGTATACCATACAAATCAAATGCTTTCCTATAAGACAACTTGCCACTTTTAACATCATGTATGGCTTTTTCTAATAGTTTTGGTTTGTAATTACACCTTGAAGTAGCTCCTTTCAGCCTCTGACAATTTCAAGGCATTTCCGAAATCACCCAGACTGATTTCAATTTCCAATAAAATGTGCATAAAACACTACTTTTCATTAAAACACACCAAAATTCCACAGCAATCGTTTATAAACACTTCAGTCAGCTGATCTCACTAAGAACCATAGTTATAATGCATTCCTTCCAGTCGCAACAATCAAAAGTATCATCTTATTGATAATGCATGAAATTTCAACACCACCACTACTGGAAATTTTCCGAAGTATGAAGCCGACTCGTAATAAAAAATGTGGAACGCGGGAAACATAACCTCAAGGTCAAACTAAAACACGCGCAGAAGAGCAAAGCAGCAGAGACTCGTTGCTATGGAACAAAAAAGGAAAATCTATCATACTGTCCGAAACCACCTCTGTGTTTGAAATGGCCCCATTTGGTGCTAACAAATTATTTATTTCTCTCATAGCACGATTTAAATACTTGATGCATACTGAAAATCTAGTCCTGGCAGCTCCTGCACTGTCTGAAACTGCACAGGTTTTCACCCAAGTTATTCCTTCTAAAATATCAGTGACCACTGACCAAAGAAATGCCTTAATAGTTGTTGCATTCCTTCCCATCTGCTTCCTTATACGATATTTACGCGAAATATCCCTGTCGCCGAATAATCCCCCCCACCCTAATTTTAGGAAGGATCATTTTGTAAAAAATGAAATGAACTAAAATTCCTTCCATCGAAAGAGTAACATAGGCATAAACAAACATTTCATATAACTCCTCGAGTTCCACGTGGTCTTTTAACAAATATGAACATGACGGATATAGCTACTTTGTCTGAACATATTTGAGATAATAAAAATGCATTATCACTGCTATAAAATATATTCTCCATGAAAATGAGCAAGTAGGCCTTCTTACGTGACAAGAATTTCATTAATCTGAACTTGCAATAGGCTCGATTCGCTGTAGATCGAAAGACTCTTTGTCTCTTGCATCACTTAAATCCTCACTCCACGTGTAAAACACTTCTCACACGCGGTCTATTTTTACTCGGAGAGTAACACGACCAGTGGAGGATAAGTCTTTTCATGCAATGTAAACATTTGAAACAGACGCACAACCAAACTTGTTTATTAGTTTTGCAATACAGTAAAAACTCATTAATTTGAAGTCATAGGGACGCAAAAATGTGATTTAGAATTACGCGATTTCGAATTAACTGCCAGCTCGTAATTCAGAAATGCCAACCCTTGCCACGTCACAAAATATTCTAAGACCCGTTATTGCATGCAATTAAACCTTTCAAATGCCATGGAAAATATTATTTCCAAAATATATCCAACATGGTGCATTTAAAGTAATCAAGTAGTGCACTTGGATAAATCACTGGCAAACATAACCTCATACAATGAAGAAGAAAATCAAAGAAGAGCACAAATTATGCTGGCTCCTTTGAGCAAGTGGCTTATTTTTTGGATTACTGTACTGTTTGCATTATTAGATGCCTTATACGAAAACATCATGGCTTATCAAAATTTCCCATGACGAAGGGAGGAAGTCTTTGACTTCCGTCTGCATTGCAATACAGTACAGTGACCACATCTCCTTTGATACCATAAGTCTGTTCAATCTTGGCATTAAAAAGAAAAAAAAGATAGTGTTTCATCGGCATTGACAATATTGTTCGGTGCGTACGAATTGATTATAATTATGAGCCAAGCATTATCGCCAACGCTCGCAGATTCAGCATCTCCGCACACTGCTTGCTACGTGATATTGTGGCATTCTTTAAAATACTGAATACAAATGAATTATTATTTTACTCAAACTAAGCAACTACGAAACACACTGTAGACTTAACAAACTGAGTGAAAGTGTGAAAAGATACCCGCGCACCGTCGGGAAGACACGTTCTATCGTGACGCCGAAAACATTTGAATTAAAATTACTCTGTAAAATACCAATTTTTAAAAATGTAAAGGCTGTTTTGAATTAAAAGTCTGAATTGTTTTCCATTTAAGTATGACATATGGGGGCAGTTTCCTTCCATCTGCAGTTACACGAAGTATAAATGTACACCCAACATTAAAAACTACGTGAACCAGAAGTGTGTTGCCAACCCTGACGCATATAAAACCCACACCCCAATTTCTCGCCTCAATTTTTTTTAAAGTTATGCAGGCATTCCTTGCGTAAATATGGTATTATACATAAGTGCATTTACTGCTTTTCTCCAATCAGAGTGTAACCTCATTGTCATCACTGTTCTCCTACAAATGAACATGGTGTGAGGCTTCAAGAGAGATTTCCTTTTAATTTGAGAATATTTTCAAAATATCCCTTTCTTCTGTTCAGCGATTCCCTAGGATCTAAAAGGAGTTTTCCCTTTCTCAAACGTTCTACCATTCTGAATTACAGTCCAGAAATATTACCCTGCAGCCTGACCAAGCAATTCCAGATTATTTCCAAATTCTTCCCATAACAACTTCTCGCACTCGATAGTTACTTGTATTGACCAATTCTTTCATCCATGTACACTAATCTTTTATGGAGCCATTTTTTTAATATACCTTTATTTTATGTTTCGAAACTATCATGACTTACTCTCTCTTTTTTTTTTTTTTTGCTAGGGGCTTTACGTCGCACCGACACAAATAGGAGTTATGGCAACGATGGGATAGGAAAGGCTTAGGAGTTGGAAGGAAGCGGCCATGGCCTTAATTAAGGTACAGCCCCAGCATTTGCTTGGTGTGAAAATGGGAAACCACGGAAAACCATTCTCAGGGCTGCCGATAGTGGGATTCGAACCTACTATCTCCCGGATGCAAGCTCACAGCCGCGCGTCTCTAGGCGCACAGCCAACTCGCCCGGTATATGACATACTCATTCTACCAAGATGTGCAAGCATGTTCATAAGTCTAGGTGGTAAAAGAACCACTTATTTCACAGCTTGATGCAGAAATTCAGCAGAGGAAAATGGCCATTTACTGAGATTTCCGCCAAGTGAAAGAGGCCGTTTAGGCAGGCTTCACTGTATCTCCCAAGCAAGAGAGAAAAATGACTAACATATTTTGGGAAATACCAGAAAAGGAGGGTGAGTGATTTTCTCTCCCTATAGTGTAGGGCACAAAAACAGACCCAAGTAGCTTACATTACATAACTGGAGAGAAGGGACAATCAAAACAGGCACATCCATATATTTGTGTTCTACTAAATGATGTGTCTGTATGCTTTCATGATGTTGACAAGTTAAGCAGTTCTCTCTCTAAATTTTTTCGTTTTCCAGCTTTATTCTATTCTATTTTATTCCATTCATCAATCAATTACAATCAACCACCACTGAACTGCATTTAGGCTGTTGCCCACATGGCAGGTTCCTTATTGGTTGTTTACCTAGTCTTTTCTTATAACATAGCAAAGAAGATGGAAATTAATCAGACATCAATAGGCAAAGCCATCTCTCCACTGATGGCTTGGAACATCCTGCTCAGTTCAGCTGTTTATCTCCTCACACCCAAGACTTCCTAGTCCAAAATTTGCAACATTATTGTAACCCTACTTTTTTGACAGAAATCACCCAGAAAAAATCATGTTGCTTTTCTTTGGATCTTTTCCAGTTCTTAAATCAAGTAAACGAATATATATGTACTCATCTCTTACCGCAAATATCTCCTGGGTATGACAAGCTACTTTGCCGCATCGTCTATTGTCGTCTTAATTGATGTTTTTCCCACACGATGGCAGCAAATACCACAAGCCACGCTTCTTGGAGCTTATTTGTTTTTATTTTAAAACTGTGCAGTGCTACTTGTCCGCAGTAGGCCAAACATGGCAGCATCTAGTTCAAAGTGTAAGTTCGAAATGCTCGAAGAAGACGAGATTATTCAACACTTAGAGAATGATTGTGATGATTTATCTTCTCAGAAATCTAAAGATGAGTGGTTTGATACAGATGAAGGTGAGTCTGATAGTGAAAGTGGTTCAGAGAATGAGAATGGAGAACAAGATGAACAACATAATGAATCGGATGAAGGCGAAGTGCTAGACATGTTTCAGCCTTTCTCGCCGCGTGGTGTTCACGTCAGAAATTCGTATTTTCTGGTGCTAGTGGTGTAAATGTGGACTTCGACGATGAATCCAATGTTTGGAAAATTTTGAACATTTCATAGGCGATATGTTTCAACTTATTGCTGAACAGACCAATGTGTACGCTAAACAGTTTTTAGAAGACCATCCGAACTTGAAACCACAGTCACGAGCGAGAGATTGGGTGGATACAAATCCAACTGAGATAAAAACTCTAATTGAATCAGTCTTTTTTAAAAGGGCGTAAGTCAGGGTTTTTAGCATTTTCATGTTTGTAACACTGTAGATAGTACAGAGGTAGGCCTATCATTCGTGTTTAAAAGGACGTCTGTAATGCTCCTGCTTCGTTGGTAACGGAAGAATGAAATATGTAATTGTTTTTAAATGGTCGGATGTCACTGACATACGCCTTTTTGAAAATGGACAGTTGACATGGAAACAGATGAAGAGTGCCAGAGTGGGCAAAAAACAACCCTGATTGTTGCTGCCTTGTGGAATGAAATCTACTAATATATTATTGTGCAAATTAAAGACTTAATTACCTGTAAAATGTCAGATGATAGCAGTGTAGAAGGTGATACTGAAGATGAAACTATAACGAGGAAGAGATCCTTCCAGGTACAAAAAATAACAAAATAAAAGCAGCTCGACTGAAGGGAGTAACCTATGTCAATCACAGAGGCAAGTCAATTGAGGCTAAAAAACCTGAATTCTCTTGCAGGTAAGCACGACTTAAGTACGTTTTATAGCATGTACCATCTATGTCAGTCCCATTATACAGAAATGCATTACCATATCACGAATAATAGAAATAAATGATATAATCTATTGACCTACCACATACATAACCTCAAAATAACGTAATCCATTTCTTATTCTGAAAGCAATTTTATTTATTTTTGCAGATGTAAGAAGAAATGTTTGGAGGTAATTGGAGAAGAAAACTGCTTAGATATTTTCACAAATTTTTAGAATATTCCTATCAAGAATGTCAGAGGTCAAGCAGAAGCTACCAAGAAAACAGGATAACCCTTTGGGACTACATTCTGCTACTTTTTTGTATCATGTACTGATCGGTTTACTTCGTCAAGAGGTTTACATGACAGGTTTCCTCACAGTTTTTTATATTAGTGAAAAATGAGTTCAAAGAATAAGGCTGCTTAAGCAGTGTGGTAAAACCCCAGAAGACAAGAGAGGTAGGGGAATTACACACAGTCTTTACTCATCTATTCAAGATTCAGTCATTCTCCTTAAAGGAGAGCCATTATATTTCTGAAAAGTTGTATTACCTTAGTGCAGAATTAGATGTGAAAAAATGTAGACATTGTTCTTAGAGAAGTATCCAGAATGTAAAGAAAGTTATGACTTTTACTGGAATTTCTTCAAAAAACAAAAAAACTTCTCAGGTAGATACCTGCTGTACCTGTGAAGAGCTCAAATTGAAACTCAGATCGCCATATCTTAATGATGTAGCAAAATGCACAGCGGCTGCAGAGTTGATGGTACATCAGTGTCTAAGTAAAATTTTTTACTCTGCTCTCAAGTATGAAGCATCAGATGTAGCAAAAAAGGAGATGGAGGTATTGGCATTGTCATTTGATTACATGCAGAACATTAGTATGTCAAAAGTGCCAGTTCAGGAACTATTTTATTTCAGAAAACTTACTTACAGTGAACGTTTTTTTGCATTCATGATATAAGAAAAGGAACCAGTTCATATTATGTTTACCACAAAGGAAACGGTAAAAAGGGTCCTAACAAAGTATGTTCCTTTTTGTTTCACTACCTAAACTCAGTGCTCAAAAACATCACAGAGCTTAGACTGTTCTGTGATAACTGTGCAGGACAGAACAAGAACCAGCCACTATGCAGATTTTTACTATCACTGACAGATTCTGGCCGTTTCCAAAAAAATCAGCAATATTATGCCATGCAAGGGCACAGTTTTATGCCCTGTGACAGAGATTTTGAAATCATCTCAAGAAGGCTTCGTCGATATGACAGAATTTTCACAATCCATCAGATTGTAGAACACATTGTACAATGTACTGTTAAAGTAGGCAATTTCACAGTAACAGAAATTGAAGCATCCCAAATCCTGGACTTCAAGAATTGGTAGGCAAAATATTATATTCTGAAGAAACAAGGAGCAAGCCTAGAACTGAAAGAATAAATTTTGCAATCAGTACCCTGTTCCACCTTGTGTACTCACATGATAGAGTTGGATATATCAAAAGATCCAGTGAAATTAATGGATTAATAAAACACACATTCTTTTTGGCATCTAGGAGAGGACCTGTCCCTTCACCATTGGCATTAGCATACCCTTCAGGAAACGTCCCAATTGAAGTTAACAAAATGCAAGACTTGAAAAAGATGAAGCAGTATATGCCACATGAACATATAGAATTTTATGAGGAAATTTTCAACTGGCCTACTGAGAATAATGGTGTAGATAGTGATTGAAAGGTAGTGAATTAGTTAATGTATTATTTTATAATGTAAACAACATTTTGGGTTTCATTAACATTTTGCTCTTTGTATGTGATTCAGAAAAACTTCCAGTGTAATAGAATGTTGTATTATTGTTAAATCATTAAGTTTATCCCTGTCCTTAAGGTAATCTTTTTAAAGGGGCTGATTTCATCCTGCTCTTTTTTTTAAAGTGTGGTATTTTCCATTACTGAAACCTATAAAAATACTATAGTGTATTATGTTCAGTAGCCAATTACATTCAAAATAATAAATATTCATTAAACGTAACTAATTATACTTTCAAAATGGTATCTTTATGGGTAGGTTCCCCTTGAAGTACTTTTTTCTATTTTCTACAAATTTACATTTCTTGACTTTCGCCCTTTTAAAAATGACCGATTCAACTGGAATTCTAATGCTGCAGGAGATAGTTCATAAGCCAAAAAACAGTATGTACTTCTCAAAACGGAAAAGTATCGCAACCCCTTACTTTTCGAAAATTATACATACATACATACATACATACTTTATCATTATAGACTGTTATGCCTTTCAGTGTTCAGTCTGCAAGCCTCTGTGAATTTACTAAACGTTGCCACAACCCTTGATTTGCAACTAGTGTTGTGGCCTAATTTAGTTCTATACCTCTTATCTTTAAATCGTTAGAACTGAGTCTAACCATCGTCGTCTTGGTCTACCTCTATTTCTCTTACCCTCCATAACAGAGTCCATTATTCTCCTAGGTAACCTATCCTCCTCCATCTCTGAGACAAATCAGTGCAGTTCTAGTGAAGTAAATGACGTAACTGACCGTGACATTAATGTAAAATCTTTCACAATGTCACTAGCATGATGTGTAATTCGTAAATATTCCTTTCTTTCATATGTTTTAATTTTAGGTGCAAACATATGAACAAAACACTCAAATTCCAACCAGGTAAATGACCTTGCAGTTAATGTAAAAATTGTTAAAAATTTCTCTAACATTAAAATTAATTAATTAACCCATTACCCCTCGAATTAAAGTTCTTTGTGTTGCCTCTACTACTCGTATTTTAAATGTAAATTTTTATCTTATATGACCTGTATTCATCTTTCACGATTTTGGAGATAGCACTTGCTTTTGAATGATGAAGTTAGCCTATACACGTTTACAGCAAGCTACACTGCAGCAAATAAAAGCAATATGTGGAATTTAAGACAAATTTTTTGCATTTTTATTATTATTATTATCATCGTTATCGCATACCGATTGGTTTTGTTAATAATTTCACCGTACAAATTATCGCTAAAAAGCAATTGAAAACTCTAATCAGTCTCTGGTTTCATACCTTGCGGTAGTTAGTAGGCTGAAACCACTGTAAACGGCGATTTCTTGAAATCTAGATCTGTTGATTTATAATTGTGCCAGCCGTCAGCATCAGGTACATGTTGGTTTACGGTACACAAACCAACGATCATCAGTTTGCTTTTAGGCATCGTGAAATGCTATTAGATGTATTCATTAGGAGCAGAGGTGCGAAAATACTGTGGTTTCATGTGTTGCCTGACATATACAACATATATATGACACATGTCAACCATGTTTGTTTACTATTGCTAGAGCTTTCGTGTGCATAAGTGGACAGCTGACGGCTACACTACCATCTAAATAATAGATTTTTGACTGTCAAATAGTATCTGAATTCTACAAAGTTCCACGCAGAACCAAAAGATGGCAGTACAGTATATCATCGTGTAATTTGTCGGCTAAGAGAAGGCAGACGAGCGGGGGGCGATAAAATGTCATGCCTGGTCTCCCCCGACGTGCGACCAGAACGGGAATATCGCAATGTCGGGCCTCACCCAACAAACGAGTGGTAAGGGTTAAAACTCCTTTATTTTACTTTTTGTAACACGAATGATATTACTGATATTACTAACTTTTCTGCCTATCCTGCCATGTAACAACAATCTGCTGAAAAAATACACAGGGCAGGTTACACCGAGCACATCAATAATACCGAGTTGAGGTTAACATGTCTGTGATTGAGTTCAATGTTGGTCTTCCTCTTCCCCGTCAAAAGTGGAATTTTTCTGACTTATATACTGTTGTGATAGGTATGTCTTTTTTAACAATGCTGATACTGTATTTTTGGCACTTTTCTGCCCACATTTCCATGTACCACGAGGTGTCCTGTGGTCAGCATGACGAATCCTCTTGGCCGCTATTCTTGGCTTTCTGGATCGGGGCCGCCATCCCACCGTCAATAGCCCCTCAACTGTAATAATGTAGGCTGAGTGCACCTCGAACCAGCCCTTAGATGCAGGTAAAAATCCCTGACCTGGCCGGGTATCGAACCCAGAGCCTACAGGTAAGAGGCAAGCACACTACCCCTACACCGCGTGGCCGGCACCAGGATCTGTTTTCTTTTTCTCATCATGCTATCTTGATAGATAGTCTAGTTCTCTTTAGGAGCATTACTGCCTTTATCCATATCACAGATTCACTTCCCCCCCAATTTTAACAAAAAAAATTTAGGGTGTGCTTTTTATGCAAAGAAAAATATGTAACCAAAAAATTATTAGATGTATTAACTCTGTTACTCATGTGGCGGGCCTTGCCCGACAACGAAATTATCACATACAGATCCTATGTCTGACACAGTTTTGTTTTCTGAATAACTCCTTTGTCAGGTTAAACACACATGAATCACAGATACAGTAAGCTACTGCCATCTTTTGATGACAATTTGAAGCCCTATATTGTTATAATCTCTTTGAACTCAGTCTTTGTGTAGAGTTCTTTGAAGACCATGCAAATTTGTAAATAGACGTTGCTTAGCATCATGGCGTCGTTCGAGGAGCATGATCAGCAATGAGGGGACTTTCAGACAAAAGTGATGTCGATTTCAGTGATAGTGGGAGCAATTTTTAATTAAGTGGTGATGAAGTTATTGCAGAATTAGACTGTGTTAGTGAATTCAGAGATGAAGGCCCCGATAACGAAAAAATATATGAAATGACAGTGCTGGTACCCCTACCGACGACTAGAAGGATTACCGTGACTCGGGCTTTGATTTCAAATGAATCCCATTCACAGATACGTCCAGTTACAAACCACACCATGGGACTAAACCTAAGAGTGAACTTGATTCTTTTCAGTAATTCACGACCGACGGATTACTGATGGAAATTGAATGCAAAACTAACTGGTCTGCCTATGTAAACATTCAGACATTTACGCTCCTAAATGGTCTAAACATTCATTCACACTTCATTTATTGTCATCGACAGCTTTTAGTGGCCAAGAAGTGAACGGACGACAACGGGATACTATTTTTCTGTCATGCATGTACAAGAAAGCCTGGATTACATCCTCGTGAATGTTTTGAGCAATTCCATAAAAAGCACAATTATCAATGAAATGTGACTGTCTGAGATAATTTTGGGGTTAAAAACGCTGAATACTCCACCAGAGTATTGTACAACCTTTGTCAGAAAAGTTCTGGACAAGTATTGTATTTCTGAGGTTGCAATGTGAACAAAATAACAAATGTTTGTTTGATGTTACCTGGTATGTGTACATTCTGAGACGGCCTTGGCCATGTTTTCACGCACACACACTAGGTGGCAGCGCTATACTTAGCAACACTCTGTTTGGTTTAGTGACGGTGACACAATGCACGCTGATTGTGAACAAAGAGTGACTATTATAAGTTTTGCGTTAAGCTTGGGAAAACCCCTACTGAAACGTGGACAATGATTACAAAAGCATATGGAGGCGATGCACTGTCAAGAAGTCGTGTGTTTGAGTGGCACAAAAGGTTTCGGGAAGGCATAGATTCAGTGCAAGATGATCCTAGAACTGGCCACCCGTCTACAGCACATTCCGATGTAAATGTGGAGCGTGTAAGGCAGTTATTGCAAGAAGACCATCGTGTAACTGTGCGTGCAATATCAGAGTAGCTTAATTTGAATCTTGACGTGTGACATAAGATTTTATGCGACGATTTAGGGAATGGAAAATGAAAGCAAAATTCGTCCCGCCCACCCTAACAGACGACGAGAAAGAGGAAGAGACAGAGAAATTTTAATGCCCAATGCTTCCAGATGTAATAATATGTCTTCGTATAGAGTTACTATTATCAATTATATCATTCAAGTTATTATACTGATTACTTTGCTGATAACTAATTTAAAAATAATACTGACAATAAAAGAAAGAAAATGATTGAATTTCCGTCCTCCAGTATACCTATTCCCCCTACCCCATCTTCTAAAGCTGAAACCGTGTCCATAAGCAACACGCCTCCTCCCCACTCCACAGCCTTGCCTCCCTCGAAGGTGGAGCAAGCTTCGGAACACACACATCATTACTTCACAAGACAGAAGGCTGCATTAGCCGTCGCTCCTCTTAAGGACACAGTAGATTTGTCGTCAACAACAAGGTATGAAACCACTCTTTTAAACACTAGATTTCCTTGTGCAGATTTAAAACGCTATTAAAAGCAATCCCCATTTTATTTCATTTCAGTTTTCGGGGAGGCTCTTTTAATAATAAAATGTAGCAATCAGTTTCAGTGATCCTGCATTAACTGAATTCAAGAGACACTTTTATAAAATTTAAATAAACAACATTTGCCTTGGAAAGAGTTAACGAAGAGAACATCCTTGTAAAAAAAAAATTGAACAGTTACAAAGAAAAATTAATTTTCGAAAACTTTTTATCAGTAGACAACTAGAAAATCATACATCTTAGTGGAAAAGGTGCTGGGGAAAAAACATTTTTTAACCCTGTTCAAATGACCAGATGTAGTTTTAATGTAGGTTCAAATAAGTACCGTATAATCCCGAATACCACCCGCACTTTTTTCCCCCAAAATGAAAAACCTACAACCTGTTCTCCAGCCTTTGACCGGGTCAGGGATGTAATGAATGGACCATATATAGGCTATTATTACAATGGGGTCGCCACTCCCAAGGTGATTTATTAATGACTGATAAATGCTATGAAATGATAATGGGGAGTGTTGCTGGAATGAACGATAACAGGGAAAACCGGAGTACCCGGAGAAAAACCTGTCCCACCTCTGCATTGTCCAGCACAAATTTCACACGGAGTGCCCGGGATTTGAACCACGGTATCCAGCGGTAAGAGACCAACGCGCTGCCATCTGAGCCACTTTGAAACGATATCCCCTCCAGCCCCTAAAACCATCTGATCCCGCCCTTTCTGTTGCCCCTCCCCCTCCCTAACACACTCCTTCCCTCTCCAATTCCTTCCTTGGCCAGTCGAAGCGACTTCCAAGCCAGTTCCTCTTCAACTCTGAACCAACCAACCAACCAACCAACCAACCAACCAACCAACCAACCAACCAACCAACCAACCAACCAACCAACCAACCAACCAACCAACCAACCAACCAACCAACCAACCAACCAACCAACCAACCAACCAACCAACCAACCAACCAACCAACCAACCAACCAACCAACCAACCAACCAACCAACCAACCAACCAACCAACCAACCAACCAACCAACCAACCAACCAACCAACCAACCAACCAACCAACCAACCAACCAACCAACCAACCAACCAACCAACCAACCAACCAACCAACCAACCAACCAACCAACCAACCAACCAACCAACCAACCAACCAACCAACCAACCAACCAACCAACCAACCAACCAACCAACCAACCAACCAACCAACCAACCAACCAACCAACCAACCAACCAACCAACCAACCAACCAACCAACCAACCAACCAACCAACCAACCAACCAACCAACCAACCAACCAACCAACCAACCAACCAACCAACCAACCAACCAACCAACCAACCAACCAACCAACCAACCAACCAACCAACCAACCAACCAACCAACCAACCAACCAACCAACCAACCAACCAACCAACCAACCAACCAACCAACCAACCAACCAACCAACCAACCAACCAACCAACCAACCAACCAACCAACCAACCAACCAACCAACCAACCAACCAACCAACCAACCAACCAACCAACCAACCAACCAACCAACCAACCAACCAACCAACCAACCAACCAACCAACCAACCAACCAACCAACCAACCAACCAACCAACCAACCAACCAACCAACCAACCAACCAACCAACCAACCAACCAACCAACCAACCAACCAACCAACCAACCAACCAACCAACCAACCAACCAACCAACCAACCAACCAACCAACCAACCAACCAACCAACCAACCAACCAACCAACCAACCAACCAACCAACCAACCAACCAACCAACCAACCAACCAACCAACCAACCAACCAACCAACCAACCAACCAACCAACCAACCAACCAACCAACCAACCAACCAACCAACCAACCAACCAACCAACCAACCAACCAACCAACCAACCAACCAACCAACCAACCAACCAACCAACCAACCAACCAACCAACCAACCAACCAACCAACCAACCAACCAACCAACCAACCAACCAACCAACCAACCAACCAACCAACCAACCAACCAACCAACCAACCAACCAACCAACCAACCAACCAACCAACCAACCAACCAACCAACCAACCAACCAACCAACCAACCAACCAACCAACCAACCAACCAACCAACCAACCAACCAACCAACCAACCAACCAACCAACCAACCAACCAACCAACCAACCAACCAACCAACCAACCAACCAACCAACCAACCAACCAACCAACCAACCAACCAACCAACCAACCAACCAACCAACCAACCAACCAACCAACCAACCAACCAACCAACCAACCAACCAACCAACCAACCAACCAACCAACCAACCAACCAACCAACCAACCAACCAACCAACCAACCAACCAACCAACCAACCAACCAACCAACCAACCAACCAACCAACCAACCAACCAACCAACCAACCAACCAACCAACCAACCAACCAACCAACCAACCAACCAACCAACCAACCAACCAACCAACCAACCAACCAACCAACCAACCAACCAACCAACCAACCAACCAACCAACCAACCAACCAACCAACCAACCAACCAACCCAACCCAACCCAACCCAACCCAACCCAACCCAACCCAACCCAACCCAAACCAAACCAAACCAAACCAACCGAGGTGAGTCTCTTCATAAAGATTTAATTTCTTGCCCCATTTCCACTATCCAAGAATAACTCTTTTTATTTACCATACTACAGGTCCCGCATTGGATCAAGAACCTTTGTTTTAAACATCTTCAATACATAGCTCCGGCCACAAGATCCACTCGCTCCAATATAACATGACATAACATATTTTTTGTGAAGATAGTTTATATAATTAAATTACCATTCGACTTACTGCCGCTTTTTTAACGCTCACAGAGGAACACCAACTACTCTTTTAACCTGTTATCGCATTGCACTCAGCACACAGTTCTCTGCATATGCCGCACAAAGGACTCAAATCTATAAAGAATTTCAAGGGTCAAAGGTTTAGAACTTGTTTTTCTACAAGGCTCCTCAGCATCAGTTTTTTTTATTTTTGACTAACAAGTTGTCAAACTTGTACAATTTGTGTATTTAAACCTGGATATTTAGCATCAATATGCTTTGTGTTTTAACTTGTTATAAACATTTTTAATTATGAGGGTCAATTTTATGTATTTTAACTTTACTATGTATCTTTGTATAATGACCCTACTTGGCTGATGATGACATCCATGGATGTTGAAACCGGTACCATAAACAAATGAGGTTGTAATCTTAACCAACAAGTATTGATAAGGTGGATCTTGAACAATCTAATCATTGCTTTGTAATCTCTATTCAATACGGACCAAATATGAAATTCTTGACTTTAAATCATACCAAAATTAGTGGTAATAGCGAAAAATTTATGATGCAATAAGTAAGATATTTTTGTATAGATTTAATACGATGAGAATCGGAACTTCAAATTTATAACTTGTTAAGCATGAAAATGTTTTAATGAGGAATGCACTAATAAGGTTTCCCTGTAAAAGAATTTAAATTAAGCAAATCGTAACTGTCAGCAGATATCGTATCAGAGTTTACATTTTACTCCTGTTGATTCTTTTGTTCCACTATGGTGGTGCCGTTGATGACTTAGAAAGCCAATCCTTGAATAGAATAAGCAACTACACACATCACATCATTGCCTTTGCTGGCAGGACCTCGTGTTTACAGTGCACTAAGTCTTCTGGTATGGGCTAGAGCAATTTTGTTACTTTCATTGATCTGTCTCTGTCTTATCCTTGGCTTTGACAAAATGAGAGTGACTGAGGTAGGAGCGATGCTAGTAATGCCATTCCTTACGCAGCCAGTCCCTGCTATAAATGGTGTGAAAATATTGATCGGTCGGTTGGTGCATGCATTTCAGTGGGCTTTGCAGACTGATATGTAATAGCAACTTCTGGCTCGGTGATGAAAGCAACGGGAAACTACCTCACTCCTCATTTCCCTAGTACGCCTCTTCAGTGATGCCTAGGCCATCTATGACAGCTCATGGCAGAACTGTTGAGGATCCAACCAGCCTTTGGGCTGATGACTAAACAACACACATCACATTTGACGAAAGGTGGAAGACCTAGGTCTTACTGAGAGAATAAAATGCACTACTATAAGCAACTCATCAGTAGTCTACATACCTCGTGACAACACATTGGTTGTTATTAGCACCTTCTCTTTCCCATCGCGGAACCTGTCCAGCACACTAATTCTCTGATCTACAGTGAGGTCACCAGAAAGAAGTGCTACTGCATGACCATCTTTCGACATTCTCTCTGCCAACCAAGCTGCTGTTCTTCGAGTCTGAAAGGTAACACAGATAAGTTTCAAATCATATAGCAAAGATTATATCACCTGATGAAAATTTGTATATTAACATAGAGATATTACATATCAATGTTAAACATTTAAAAACAATCTATGTCAGATTTTAAAATATGCAAATCGTAACTGTCAGCAGACAGCCGGATTGGAGTTTACGTTTCGTGCATGTTGTTAATATTTAGCTCATGAAAAACAAAGTGACATCATTTACAAACAAGGGTACTTTTCTTTGAATGCAATACACCAACATCATTAGCATATACTGAGAACAACAGAGGAGCAAGTACATTGCCAGAGAAGCAACAGGTGCCCATATGTCTTGGTGGTGGTGGTTTTCGGAGGAAGTAGAATTAGGCAATTTCTAATTGACACTGCTAAATTCCAGGCTGAGGGCAACACAATATTTTCAAGATGTGTTTCCATTCTAAATATAATAATATATAAAAGTGGAATACCTGCCACTGTGGATCAGTGGTAGAGTATCGGCTTCTGGATCCCAAAACGGCAGGTTCAAACCTGGCAGAAGTAGTCAGATTTTGGAGGGCAAAACAAAGTCCATTCGACACTCCATGCTGTACAATGTCGGCGTGTAAACGATCCCTGGCAACACATTTGTGCTTACCCACAAAAATAATTGAAAGTCTGCCATAGATGCCCAAGAGAGATTTGGTTTACTCTGCCATCTAGTAGGCCTAGTGTAAAACAGATCATAACCAAGCTCGATAGCTGCAGTCGCTTAAGTGCGGCCAGTATCCAGTAATCGGGAGATAGTGGGTTCGAGCCCCACTGTCGGCAGCCCTGAACATGGTTTTCCGTGGTTTCCCATTTTCACACCAGGCAAATGTCGTGACTGTACCTTAATTAAGGCCACGGCCACTTCCTTCTAATTCCTAGGCCTTTCCTATCCCATCGTCGCCGTAAGACATATCTGTTTTGGTGCGACATAAATCAAAACAAAACAAAAACAAACAAAAAAACAAACAAAAAACAAAAAAATCATATCATTACTTATGAGCAGCAAGACAGCCAGAGGGCATCAAATTAAAATGCCCACACATGGTGGCTGAAGCCATACTACTATTATTACTAATTTCTGTATTTACTCGTGTATTAGACCCCCTTGGCTTTTCGAGACGAAGAAAATGAAAAAAAGAAATCTCGCATGCAAGACCCCCAAACATAATTCGTCAGAGAACAACAATTCCGCTTCGAAGCTGGTACAAGCCTTAAGCAGGTCTGATGACATCACACAAATTTATGAATAGTTTCATCTGTACGACCCACGCAATGAAAACACATGTCAATGACATGTGGTACATCTGTGTTTCATAGTTAAGAAATGTCCGCCTCCGTAATGTAGGTCTACTGCAGCTCTGATGACGTCTATAGGTGAATAGTTTTGTGTCCGACCTACGCATTGCAAGTAAGCATCAGTCATGCACATGTCTGTGTTTTGTAGTTAACAATGTCTGCCAGTGTAATGGTTAGCACAATTAGCTGCCATTCTCAGGAGCACGAGTTTGATTCCCGGTACCGTATTGCCAGAGATTTACGAATGGCAGGAAGGTTGATTTGCAGTAAAAATGGTACTGGCAACTCCCTTCCACTGGGGCCTGTCTAAAAACGAGCTGCACTACCTTGGGATGAGGAAACCAGTTTACTTTAGTTAAGAAATATTCACGGTTGTTGCTAGGCCTATTAATATAGGCAGGCCAGATCATTAACAAAGTGATCGTTTAATATCTCGTAATTGGGGCCAATACAGGGTTTATGGGAGAGAAGTAGGTTTAAAATGTGATCAAAACAATCCAATCACAATTGTTTTACTCACCAATGTACCTAACAAATAATAATAATATTGATTTTTATACTTTCAATGATTTTCTGAGATGCCAAACAAAACATACTAGGAGTATGTGTTAATAAAAAATTAAAAAAGAGAAAATGAACATACAAAATTAAACATTATGATAATAAACGCATTACCACCACACCTGTAGATAACAATAAATGCGGCAAACTTTCCTGTTATTTATTTTTATTCTTTCCGTCGTGCAACTTTTGGCACTATCCAGGCGATAGCATACCTAAGCTAAATAATGCAGGTCTCTCTTATCTCATTTACAGATGTTTAGGTAAATCCTGATGTGATAAATGTATAGAACCAACATGAAATATACTTAAAAATAAGGGCCTGGCTTTCAACAGCTGCAGTTATAAAAATGCTTCCAGTCACTATGTTTTACATCCGGAAATACAAACCGCAACATATGCTAGTTATCAGGTGGTGATTTGGCATGCTTTCAACAACACGACTTTTTTCAGGAGTGGCTTCTACCACACATACACCTGCTGGGAATATCAGAGACCATCTCCAGAAACCATTTGGGAATAGCTTCACACAGTTTGGACTCTATAGCCGGGAACAAAACTATTATTAAAAGGTTCAAAGAGACGGGACCTCGAGACGAGATGGCAATGGAAATGACGTCACTTGGAATGACGATACGCCGGTAGCAGGAAAGTTAGCAGCGCAAGACAATTAAAATGAAAGCAGTGATCACAGGTTTACTGTGTGGTAGGCATACTGCTCAACTGACAGAGACAAATGACTGCCATTGAGTTATTTTGTAACAATATTGCATAATAGTGTTTACAGTGCACTATGTCTTCTGGTATGGGCTATATCAAATTTGTTACTTTTATTGACCTGTCTCAGTGTCATCCTTGGCTTTGACAATATGAAAGTGACTGAGGTATGTGTGATGCTAGTAATACCATTGCTTATGCAGCCAGTCCCTGTTATGAATGGTATGAAGATATTGCTCATAGGGTCGGTTGGTGCATGCATTTCAGTGGGCTTGGCAGACTGATATGTAATAGAGTGGCTGGCTCGGTGAGGAAAGCAACGGGAAACTACCTCACTCCTCATTTCCCTAGTACGCCTCTTCAGTGATGCGTGGGCTATTTATGACAGCTGTTGGCGGAGCTGCAGAGGATCAAACCAGCCTTCGGGCTGAATACCCAACATACATACATACATACATACATACATACATGATAATATGATACCCTTATCCCTTTTCTCTACGGGGTCGAGTATGAAGTAAGACGAATCTTCGTAGCAAGTTTTTACGACCATGTGCTCTTCCTGACGTAGACCTCAACAGAGGAATTAACGAGATGAAACAAATAATGTGATACGAGTAATCAAAACGGATTATATTTATGTGTAGGCCTAAAAGTCGTGTTCACCATTTATTGACTTTTTACATTGAAAAATACTGCCTTCCAAGGAAAATAGCCAGTATAACTCAAATACATTCATAGGTTTGTTAAAGAACAGTGTAGAATGTATGCATATACAATTTATAGCCTAGAAGTCATCTGTCCACTGTACAAAATTTGAGGTTATCGCATATTGGACCCCCCTTTACTTCTTTTGGCTGATAAAGTGGGGAAAACTGGGCGAGTTGGCTGTGCGGTTAGGGGCATGCGGCTGTGAGATTGCACCCGGGAGATAGTGGGTTCGAATCCCACTGTCGGCAGCCTTGAAGATGATTTTCTGTTAAGGCCATGGCCGCTTCATTTCCACTCCTAGGCCTTTCCTATCCCATCGTCGCCATAAGACCTATCTGTGTCGGTGCAACGTAAAGCCACTAGCAAAAAAAAAAAAAAAAAAAGTGGGGGAAAAAAGGGGTCTAATATGCAAGCAAATACGGTATCATTATGATAAAAATTGAATTTGGTGGCATTTAAAAAAATCTCAACAGCAAAATTATTTTTCAAACCTTTTTATTGCCATCCCTCTTCTCCAACTTGAGAGAAAGCTCCAAGTAAAGCAACATAAGAACAACTATGGCAAGATCAGGAACCTCTAAACTGAGTCGGATTTGGAATGACAGCACCATAACAAAGAACACCAAACTCCATCTGATCAATGCCCTTGTCTTCCCACTCGCAACATATGCCACTGAGACCTAGACCATGGAAAAAAAGCCGATACAAACAAAATCGAGGCCTTGAGATATGGGTGTATTGGCGCAGAGTCTCGTGGACCAAACGCTGCATTCATGCATTGATCCTGAAAGAGCTGGGAATCATAACAAAGACTTTTGAAGCAGATCCAGCTGGAATACACATCTAATACTCTAGACACATCACCTGAAGAGAAGGCACAAAATGATGGTCGAGGGGAAGATGGGCGGCAAGAGACTCAGAGGCAAGATACTGATGAAATTAGTGGACCAGCTGCAGCTCCAACTAGGGAAGTGATATTATTTTCCAAAATAAATATTACAAAGAAAATTCGGAACAAAATCCATCAATTCAAAAATCGAGTTGCAATATCTCCAAACCACAAAGTAGATGTAATTTGCCAATAAGGCAACCCAAGTGGCAGGCCAGAGAGAATAGGACAATTGACAGACTGGTGCTCCACCACACACTGACAAGGGGAAAAGACTGAGGAGGAGACTTCTCTCTAGCGCATATAAAGATGGAGATAAGGTTTATAAACAGTTATAAGCATCAGTTACAACTGAACGGTGACTAAAATCAACATGAGTATACCTTGCGTCTGCTTGTAACCACTGCATATATATCTGACAATGTTGCAGATCTGTGACATCTAACTTACTTATGCAGCTTTATATTCACCTTTATCAAGATGGTCTTTGCAATAGCCCTCTTACATCAACAGTCAGTCTTGGAGCCAGATTTTCTCTGTTATGTTCTTTATGCATTGCACTACGATGCAATAAGTATTATTCAGGATTCAGAATGTTTGTACTAAGATGAATACATTTATTCAACCAGGTGGCTGACCCCTTGATCCGTGATATTATTTTCCAAAATAAATATTACAAAGAAAATTCGGAACAAAATCCATCAATTCAAAAATCCAGTTGCAATATCTCCAAACCACAAAGTAGATGTAATTTGCCAAGGGCTTTTTTCTAGGTCAAGAGGCTAACCAAAGATATCTTAACATAATGCAACTTCCAGAATACAACGTTTAAGGCTAATAGAAACCACATGATACAAATACAAAATTAAGAGAAAGTTAACACGCTTTCAGACAATCGCGCCACATAATGGAAACAAAGGGGAAATCAGAAATACTTAAACTTGACGCAGAGGGCAGTTCAACTTGCTCCCACACCAAAAACACTTCTGATGCGGGGCAGAGGAAAACGAGTGTGCATCAAGTGATACAAGGTTACTGGAGGCAAACCCCGATGGAAATAAAATAAATCTACTAATTACACGGTTTACGAAACTAAAAGAAAAGGGAATGCCTTCAAAATCAAACAGGCAGGCCCAGCTGAAAAGCTCAGGCATCTAAATAATTGAGTGGCGAGTCTGGACGGGTAGGGGTAAACTCCTATGTGAAAAGTACAAGCAAACATTAAATATACATTAAGGTGGAAATTAAAACAACAGTGCTTACTGCAAGGCAGCCCATCCTGGGAGGGAGGATCCCCGATGTGCGCCTGATCGCTGGACTGACGAGAAACGGAAAGACCACGAAATCTTGCCTCACACACTTAAGAAGGCAAGGCTGGCCCTGGTGCAATCACCGAGTAACCAATCAGACCACAGAGGTTTTCCTCTCGCCACCCAGATCCACCAATCAAAACCCCTTACCAAGCCACAATGTTTTCACAATATTCCAGAACATCACCTAACCCTAATCGCGAACTTTCCATCTTCCAAAATTAGTAAAACCATGCTTCTAGAATCGACAGGGGCAGACACACCCTGACCTGAAAGTCCATGTCATGAAAATTTCCAAAACATTACAAAATATAACTCAGCAATAATAATAATTTACAATTTAGTAGTTACACTTCCAAATTTAGATAGATAAAAGGAATAAAAATAAAATATTCAACAATAATATTTTACTCCACATAGTAAACATTTCTTTGGAACAGGTCATATCCAAGATGATATTTTACACAACCTAGTAAATGTTTCTTTGAAAGAGAGATATTCCACAGGTCTCACTTACGTTACTCATCTCATTTGTTTTTCTGTAACTCAAGGTTCAAATGATATCTGAGAGATGGCATCACGGGAGTGACACCCATACGAAGTATCAAAAGAGATTTTGAGTTGGCAGCTGAACTTTGCCAACCAACAACACCATAATTTTCTTGCTTAGGCTTAATTTCATAGGCTGTGGTTGGTATTATACATGCTGAGGCACATGGAACAACATATTTGTAACATAACACTATCATCCTCCTCTGCGAACCATGTGACCTTGCCGCGGTGGGGAGGCTTGCGTGTCCCAATGATGCAGATAGCCGAGCCGCAGGTGCAACCATATCGGATGGGTATCTGTTGAGAGACCAGACTAACGAATGGTTCATCGAAAGGGGGGTAGCAGCCTTTCGGTAGTTGCAAGGGTGGCAGTCTAGATGATTGACTGATACGGCCTTGTAATAATACTCAACATGGCTTAGCTGTGTTGATACTGCTACACGGCTGAAAGCAACGGGAAACTACAGCCGTAACTACCACCCGAGGACATGCAGCTCTCTCTGTATGAATGGTGTACTAATGATGGCTTCCTCCCGGGTAAAATATTCCGGAGGTAAACTAGTCCCCCATTCGGATCTCCGGGTGGGGACTACACGAGAGGGGGCGATCATCAGGAAGATGGATACTGACATTCTGCAAGTCGGAGCGTGGAATGTTAGAAGTTTGAATCGTTGTGGTAGGTTAGAGAATCTGAAAAGGGAGATGGATAGGCTAAAGTTAGATGTAGTTGGTGAAGTATGTTGGCAGGAAGAACAAGATTTTTGGTCAGGTGACTACCGAATTATCAACACAAAATCAAACAGGGGAAAAGCAGGAGTTTGTTTAATAATGAATAAGAAAATAGGGCAGCGGGTAAGCTACTACGACCAGCATAGTGAAAGAATTATTGTCGTCAAGATAGACACCAAACCAATGCCCACCACAATAGTGCAGGTCTATATGCCTACTAGTTCAGCGGATGATGAAGAAATCGAAAGAATATATGAGGAGATAGAAGATTTAATACAATATGTAAAAGATGACGAGAATCTAATTGTGATGGGAGACTGGAATGCAGTGGTAGGCCAAGGAAGAGAAGGCAGTACAGTAGGAGAATTTGGATTGGGACAAAGGAACGAAAGAGGAAGTCAGCTAGTTGAATTCTGCACTGATCATAATTTAGTCCTTGCCAATACTTGGTTCAAACACCACAAACGACGGCTATATACATGGAAGAGACCTGGAGACACTGGAAGGTATCAAATAGACTTCTTTATGATTAGGCAGAGATTCAGAAACCAGGTGTTGGATTGCAAAACTTTTCCAGGAGCAGACGTGGACTCTGACCACAAATTGTTGGTCATGAAATGCCATCTGAAGTTGAAGAAATTGAAGAAAGGAAAGAATGCAAAAAGATGGGATCTGGACAAGTTGAAAGAAAAGAGTGTGAGGGATCGTTTCAAGGAACATGTTGCACAAGGACTAAATGAAAAGGCTGAAGGAAACACTATAGAAGAAGAGTGGAGAGTCATAAAAAATGAAGTCAGTAGGGCTGCTGAAGAAATGTTAGGAAGGAAGAAAAGATCAACTAAGAATCAATGGATAACTCAGGAGATACTAGACCTAATTGATGAACGACAAAAATACAAGAATGCTAGAAATGAAGAGGGTAGAAAAGAATACAGGCGATTAAAGAATCAAGTGGATAGAAAGTGCAAGGATGTCGAAGGCTGTATGGTCCTGGGAAAGGTAGATGCTGCATACAGGAAAATCAAAGAAACCTTTGGAGAAAGGAAATCTAGGTGTATGAATATTAAGCACTCAGATGGAAAGCCACTTCTAGGGAAAGAAGACAAAGCAAAAAGATGGCACGAGCATATCCAACAGTTGTATCAAGGTAAAGATGTAGATAATTTGGTTCTGGTACATGAAGAGGCTGTTGATGCTGATGAAACGAGAGACCCAATTTTGAGGTCAGAGTTTCTGCTATTTCCTTTACGTCGCACTGACACAGATATGTCTTATGGCGACGATGGGATACGAAAGGCCTAGGAAGGGGTAGGAAGCGGCCGTGGCCTTAATTAAGGTACAGCCCCAGCATTTGCCTGGAGTGAAAACGGAAAACCATTTTCAGGGCTGCCGACAGTGGGGTTCGAACCCACTATCTCCCGATTACTGGATACTGCCCGCACTTAAGCGACTGCAGCTATCGAGCTCGGTAGAGGTCAGAGTTTGACAGAGCTGTGAGTGACCTAAATAGGAACAAGGCACCTGGAATTGATGACATTCCCTCTGAATTACTGACTGCCTTAGGAGAAACCAGCATGGCAAGGTTATTTCATTTAGTGTGCAAGATGTATGAGACAGGAGAAGTTCCATCTGATTTTCGGCAGAATGTTTTTATACCTATTCCCAAGAAAGCCGGTGCTGACAGGTGTGAAAACTACCGCACCATTAGTTTAGTATCTCGTGCCTGCAAAATTTTAACACATATTATTTACAGAAGAATGGAAAAAAAAACAAGTTGAAGCTGAGTTGGGAGAAGATCAATTTGGCTTCAGAAGAAATGTAGGAACTCGTGAAGCAATCCTGACTTTACGTCTGATCTTAGAGGATCCAATCAAAAAGGACAAGCCCACATACATGGCATTCGTAGATCTAGAAAAGGCATTTGATAATGTTGATTGGACCAAGCTATCTATGATTTTGAAGATGATAGGGATCAGATACAGAGAACGAAGAATTATCTACAATCTATATAAAAATCAGTCTGCATTGATAAGAATCAAGGACTTTGAAAAAGAAGCAGCAATCCAGGAAGGAGTGAGGCAAGGCTGCAGTTTGTCCCCTCTCCTTTTCAATGTTTACATAGAACAGGCAGTAAAGGAAATCAAAGAGAAATTTGGAAAGGGAATCACAGTCCAAGGAGAGGAAATCAAAACCTTGAGATTTGCCAATGATATTGTTATTTTATCTGAGACTGCAGAAGATCTTGAGAAGTTGCTGAATGGTATGGATGAAGTCTTGGGTAAGGAGTACAAGATGAAAATAAATAAGTCCAAAACAAAAGTAATGGGGTGCAGTCGAACGAAGCCAGGTGATGCAGGAAACATTAGATTAGGAAATGAAGTCTTAAAGTAGATGAATATTGTTACTTGGGTAGTAAAATAACTAACGATGGCAGAATTAAGAAGGACATAAAATGCAGACTAGCACAAGCAAGGAAGAGCTTTCTTAAGAAAAGAAATTTGCTCACTTCAAACATTGATATCGGAATCAGAAAGATGTTTTTGAAGACTTTCGTGTGGGGCGTGGCATTGTATGGAAGTGAAACATGGACGATAACTAGCTCAGAAAGAAAGAGAATAGAAGCTTTTGAAATGTGGTGTTACAGAAGAATGTTGAAGGTGAGATGGATAGATCGAATCACGAATGAAGAGATACTGAATTGAATAGGTGAGAGGAGATCGATTTGGCCAAATTTGACGAGAAGAAGAGATAGAATGATAGGACACATCTTAAGACATGCAGGATTTGTTCAGTTGGTTTTTGAAGGAAGTGTAGGTGGTAAGAACGGTAGGGGTAGACCAAGGTATGAATATGACAAGCAGATTAGAGCAGATGTAGGATGCAACAGTTGCGTAGAAATGAAAAAATTAGCCCAGGATAGTGTGGCATGGAGAGCTGCATCAAACCAGTCTATGGACTGATGACTCAAACAACAACAACAACAACAACAACACTATCATATTTGTTTGCGAGGGAAAATTGGTTATATGGCAAGTACCAGAGCTTGGTACATGAAAACTTGTTGAGATTCCTTCAAGTTTGTCTTATAATGTTTACAAGCATGCGTCTTTCAGTACTCTTCTGGTCTTAATCGTGACAAGTTGCTCCGTAATTTTTTTATCAGCAGCTGAGAATGCTGAAACAAAAGCGTAATTTCATGGATGCATTAAAGGAAGAAGAAGAAGACAAAGTATTGTGTATTTTATGCAAAGGTGTGTTTTCTGTCGTGCATGGTGGTCAATCGGACATATCCCAAAAGAAGTATAAAGTGACAGAGGCTGCTAGGAGTTCAAGGTACAAGTTAACCTTCTTCATGACAACACAAAGGAAGGTCTTGCTGCTGAAGGAGGCTTGTTTACATTGGATACTGTTAAACATAACCACCCCTCCCAATCAATAAACTGCACATCAACGCTTATGTGTTGTTTATTTGAAAAGAAGTTTACATGTGGGAGAATCAAGAGCGAGGCCATTGTAGGTAATGTCTTTGCTCCTTTTACATTTTACAAAATCACCAGTGACTTGCAAAATGCCAGATTTGTATCAGTTATGGCTGATACTTCAAACCACAACCACTTTAAATTAGTTCCAGTATTGCAAATTATTTCATACCAAATAAAGGCATCCAAATTAAATTTATTGAGTTTCAAACGCTTTCTGGGAAAACAGCAGAGATGCTAACAAACCACATTCTTTGCATCTTGGAAAAATACAAGTTAACTGACAAAGTTATTGCTATCTGTGCTGATAACTATACAACACCAACTTTGGTGGGTTTGGAAGAAAAGACACCTACAAAGTGTTTTTCAAGTAAAGGACGGGGGATAAATGAGAACACTTCCCACACTGTACACAAAGCAATGTAGACAAGAGCAGACATTTTACATATTGATGCGGACACAATTGTTAATAAAATGTTCCAATATTTTCACATTTACGCTGTTTCGAGAGGCTGAATTGAAGAGCTTCTGCATGTTTGTGAATGATGTTAAATTCAAGTGGATATTGGGAAGTGAAAAAACAAGATTGCTTTCTTTAAAAAAAAAAAAAAATGCTGTTAACAGACTTATTCATATGCTAGATGCTCTCAAATCTTATATTTTTTCACAAGCAAAGTGTCTTAGTGCTAAGAGACTTTTTCAGTAATTCACAATCCCTACTTTGGATTCATTTTATTAATTCACAACTCAAGGCATGTGCAAATACAATTAAGAAAACTGAGAAAGACAATACATGTAGCAGTGAAGATGCAGATGAATTATATGCCATGAAAAATAAGCTCGTGTCCAGGAAGAAACAGAATTTTCAAACATCCATAATGATCTCTTCACTGAAACAATTAGAAGATGATGGTTGATCAATGATCATGAATTTACAGTCTACAAACAATTTTTACAACACTTTCCTCCAATACATGCAGAACTGGACACAAAACTTTGATAAACTCAAAGAACTTAAGTGGGTTCAACTGAATAGTCCACCATCATGGAACGAGGTTCAGCAGTGTGTTCAGTGGATGAAATGAAATGCATGTGGCAAACAGCAGGAATCACTAAGTGGGAACACAAAAGAAATACAGAAGTGCTGAATGATCTTAAAAGCAGATCTATGAATACCAGAAAAATTGGACAGAACAGAAACAGGATCCCCAAAGCAGTCATAAACTACTGCCCCGGTGGGAAGAGATCTATCTCTAGGACGCCCCAGGAAGAGATGGCGTGAAAATGCAAATCTTTTGTATAGACCGTAACTGTTCTTCTACAGGACTAATACAGGAAAGGATGATATCGCCCAATTATAGGATCCACTTTTTCGACAGACAATCAACACAACATGCCTGAGTATCCCTTTCTTCATTTTCAAAATCTGCTCACCCTACATATACTCAGGCAAAGTATCTACGCAAATTGCTTCAGCCCCATGCAGGACATACTGAATGATATGTTTCGGAATTTTGTTAAGTTTCCAAACATAACCCTTCAGCCCAATACACCTCTGGAGAATTTTGAAGTGGAGTCATTATTTACAAAAGTGCTCAATGAACCAGTCATGTCTCTCATTAAGCAACTTCTCCCTGAGGACATTACTGAACTATTTCTTCACTGCATGACTTCCAGCTATATCTTTTGGGATGGACAATTTTACAAACAGAAAAATGGTGTGGCTATGGGAAGTCCAGTTTTGCCGTTGGAGGCTCATTTCTTCATGGAGGTTTCTGAGGAGGAGGCTACTTCTTCGGCATCCATCAAATAAATGATGTGATAGCGGTATACTGACGATACATCTGTGGTCTGGACAGAAGGTCCTCAGTAACTTCAACTTCTCGACCAGCTAAATCAGCAGCATCCTTCAATTAAATTCACTATGGAGATGGATGGATGCCTTCCTTTCTTGGATGATCTAATGAGAAAGAAAATCAGATGGCTCCATAGGGCACACCGTCTACAGTAAGCCTATCCACACAAATTGCTATCTCCATTTAGATTCTCACCACCATCCAACACAAAAACAGGGTATTCTCATGACACTCACAATGAGAGCGAAATGAATTTGTGAGCCATCAACTATCCAGGAGGAGATGGACACACTCAAAGTAACATTCAAAGGTAATTGTTACTATTACGTATAGATTTATAGAGCCCTGCATCCCAAAGGGACGACTAAGCAAGCCTTACATAATGAATGTAACTTAAAAGCCTTTCACTCTGTCAAACACAGAATTTCAATACAGTGGAACCTCGATTATCCGTTCCTGGAAACTAAGTTTTTTCCCGGAACATGCGTTCAAATTACGAGGTCCCGCGAGCATCGTAATTAAATCACATTGTAAAAATCCCGCATTATCCATTCCTCGAAGAAACGATTTCCCGGATCAACCATTCAGAAATTCCAGTCTCATCAACGGTAAATCCTCGATCAATCATTTTAAAATAAAATATATCTCACGAAAGGATGGCTATGGCATACTTATGGATCTTGGCATTAATGCCCCGTCATTGTGATAATTAGAGCATGTACTGGAAAAGCGACCGGCAGTGAAATTGCATAAGGGACCATCTTAGCATTGCATTCGGGTGGTATTGTTTAAGAGAATCTCGGAAAATCATAAAGCAGAGAGTTGCCACAACAATTGTAAGGAGACACGGCACATTTCGAAAACTCTGCTTGAAGACGGAACGAGTTTTGTCAAATGTTCGCACTTATAAAACGTCCACATTATGTCCAGAGTTAGATGTTTATATTTTTACATTTTTTCGATCGTACTGCCGAACAGGTTTTCGGCACTTTCCTCAGGGCACTGTAGAGTAACTGGGATTTCAGGCAGGAATCAAAACTGCTCCTTTAATCAATCAATCAATCAATCAATCAATCAATCAATCAATCAATCAATCAATCAATCAATCAATCAATCAATCAATCAATCAACCAATCAATCAGTCAATACTGATCTGCATTTAGGGCAGTCGCCCAGGTGCCAGATTCCCTATCTGTTGTTTACCTAGCCTTTTTTAAATGATTTCAAAGAAATTGGAAATTTATTGAACATCTCCCCTGGTAAGCCATTCCAATCCCTAACTCCCCTTCCTATAAATGAATATTTGCCCCAATTTGTCCTGTTGAATTCCAACTTTATCTTCATATTGTGATCTTTCCTACTTTTAAAGACGCCACTCAAACTTATTCGTCTACTAATGTTATTCCATGCCATCTTTCCGCTGACAGCTCGGAACACACCACGTACACATTATATTTCTCATGTTAGGTCCGTATTGAAATGTACGTAAATACAAAGTATGTTACAAGTGTTATTTTTAATATCCACCTATTCAATACAAAGAGATCTAGTAAATTAAGAATTAAATCTTATTATAAAATGTTACAAGGGACACGTTTCACCCATATTAAGGGCATCATCAGCCTCAAACTCAAACCTGTATGGTGCATAATCAGGATCATGATTGTTCTTACAAGTCATAAAAAGAGGATATCAATGTAGGTGTTTGTCTAACATAAAATTATTAGAATGAAGATAGAAGGAAGATAAGAAAAAATAAACTTGATAGACTGTTAAAGATGTTAATTTTGTAATTTAAGATAAGGCAACAGTCTTCTTAAGTAGGTAGCTGTTCAGCTGTCTATAGTCTTATTTAACTGGCTTGAAGGAATGAAAGTCGAATGTGTTAGATAAGATAACAGTCTTCTTTAAGTAGTTGTGGGAGCAAGGAAGGGTATTTGGCTGTCTATAATTATATTTATCTTGTTTGAAGGAGCGAAAGTCGAAGGTATACTGACGTTGATAGAGCATTTTTGGTGTGAAGTCTGTAACAAGAGGAGAGTGAATGCTTAGGAAAAGTATTTTGAAGGGAATGTGGATGTTAAAAAAGAAAACATGGAGAATGTATAAACACTTACCCTTTCGTCTGTAAAGATGTAAATCAGTTATGGAAAGGTTAGTTGAAG
Organism: Anabrus simplex; assembly: GCF_040414725.1. Lineage (NCBI taxonomy): Eukaryota > Metazoa > Arthropoda > Insecta > Orthoptera > Tettigoniidae > Anabrus > Anabrus simplex. The sequence goes on from NC_090270.1 coordinate 313,864,489, forward strand.
AAAAACGTTATGTGTATGTTCATTTATTTCTTTGACTGTTATGGTGTTAATCTTCCAATAAGAGTATTCAAGGAAACACATTTATATTTCATTATAAATATTGAGCTGTTTTATTGCTCTACCCTCAACAGATTTTGGGCGCATTGACTCAGCGCTCCAGAAAGTGTAATCTTGTGAACTTGTGACATGCAGCTTGATACTATGATTTTAACCAAGGACATTCTAATAATTTTATGTTAGACAAACACCTATATTGATATCCTCTTTTTATGACTTGTAACAACAATCATGATCCTGATTATTCACCCTACAGGTTTGAGTTTGAGGCTGATGATGCCCTTGATATGGGCGAAACATATCCCTTGTAACATTTTATAAGATTTAATTCTTAATTTACTAGATCTATTTGTATTGAATAGGTGGATATTAAAAATAACACTTGTACCATACTTTGTATTTACATACCATTTAGTGGAGGAGCTCGTCTTCTTTCTCTCAGTTCTTCCCAGCCCAAACTTCGCAACATTTTTGTAACGCTACTCTGTCAGAAATCACCCAGAACAAATCGAGCTGCTTTTCTTTGGATTTTTTTCAGTTCTTGAATCAAGTAATTCTGGTGAGGGTCCCATACACTGGAACCATACTGTAGTTGGGGTCTTACCAGAGAGTTATATGCCCTCTCCTTTACATCCTTACTACATACAACCCCTAAACACCTTTCTTAACACAAATTTAGTATTTTAATATTATCGTACACGATTAACCTATGTTAAGGAGACCAGAACAGATGTTGCACCTTACACTGAAAAAGAAAGCCATGGGAAGTCTTGGGATTGCCTATTACTGCTTAGGTCCTAATGTAAGACTGGGAATTTTACATTTTTGTGTTAAAATACCAAAAAACCGCAGTCGTTTTATCTGCGCATGTTACATTTAAATGGTTTATATCATTTGCAACTCGTACTGACATGTGCAGCGAGAGCGCTTTCCAGATGACCTCAAGGTCACGAATAACCGTAATTTCTGAAGTTTTGATGATATTTCTTTTATCTTTCCAATTTGATTGGAATAGTGACGGGCAGAATTGAATGTAATGCGTTCGAGAACTTTTGAGAATTGATACATTCGAAACCATGTTTTAGAATTTAAGTAAAACTTAACCTTTAAAAGTCGATGTAGGCCTAATTTACGCGAACGCGGCACAAGATTTCCAGAAACTGCCTACGAACAGTATACCGGAGACCAAATTACAATGAAAGATTAAGAAAAGAAGGGATTTCACCATCATGTTGGGCGCCATTGTATCTAATGTGCTTTATTTTATTAGATGAGAGAATTAAGAAATACTTGTGGTCGACTGTCATTTGACTTGGCGTTATTAGATTTTTCGAAGAGTTTGGCCAATCAAAGTTGCTGAACTGAAAGAAGTTTTCACGGGAAACTGATGAAGATTCCCCTGTAAAACTGAATATAAAGCATCGAGATTATGAACTCGCGTACCGGTAATTAATGCGGTTTTGCGGTCTAACATGCCTGCCTCTCATCCAGAGGGCCCGGGTTCGATTCCGACCAGATCAGGCAGTTTTACTGGATATAAGTCTGTTTCCAGGTCCACTCAGTCTACGTGATTACCTTTAATTGAGGAGCTATCTAATGGTGAGATGGCGACCCCAATCTAGAGCGCCAGGAATATCGGCCGAGAGGATTCGTCACACTGACTATGCGTCACCTCGTAATCTGCAGGCCTTCGGGCTGAGCAGCAGTCACCTGGCAGGCAAAGTCCCATTGGGGCTGTAGTTTGGTTTGGTTTGGTTTAGGAGTTTTTGTAAGATTATAGTTATACATATTTCATTTTTGTGGTGTTTGGCCAAATTGTTGATGGTTTTCATTCATTCCCGGATTTTCCATTTTCCCATGTTGTATGTTTTATTTTCATGGTCCCTCAAAAAACAGAGAATCGAGGTTCCACTGTATAAATATTACACTATAACATACCTGTAAAAGAAACACCAGTATTAAACAAGGAATAAAAATACACACTATACACATTATAGGCCCACTCCATTTTTTTGCCTCTCGGCCACCACTCCTGTATAGTGTATGTCCTTTCCTCATTCTTTCTTTCCATACCTGCCAACTTTTGAAAAGGGCTATCAGTAAAACTCACGCGCGACGAAAAATCTAAGTATTTTCAACATACCCCGGCCTGACGAAAATAATACTACTTCTGGGCTACAAAATACAATAACTCATGCTTTAAACAGAATAGGCTATTTCAATGAAATCAAATCTACTTACATCATAGGCCAATGATTTGTAGATGAAAATAACAATCAAGAAGAAATCCATGTTAAAAAGCAGCTGGCGTGGTGAATATTAGTTTGGAGCATACTAACAGGATATCCTTGATAAATTACGCAGATACGTGATAATCCAAAAAGGCTTTACACAATAAAACTTGTTCAACATAACACAGGCAAGAAAAAATATAATACACACTGCAGATCGCATGCTAGTTCGACTTCAAAGTTGAAGTTGTGGCCTTTTTAGCTTCCTGCAAAACGTCTTGAGAAAATATTTTGTCATAACAGGGATCAGAACTCCTGGTCTTCAAAATAGAAATAGACTCCAGAGATTCACTGGACATGGATGATCTGAACTCTGTTCTATTTTTCTTCACAAGGCTGAAAACACGTTCACATACTGCATTGCTATGGGGTATGGTGAGAATAGAGAGCATTACCCTAGAAATTTGGTTATACTAAAGAAGTCCATCAGCTCCACAAATTCTTGATATTTGTGCCCAACTGGAATCACTCACTCTCAGCATCTTGATTTGAAACCAAAGTGTCATCTACCTGAAGGGCTGTGAACAGCCTCTGAAGCTCATTCACCACCTCATCTGTAGTTTCATTCTCTTCCTTGCATAAAATGATAGGAAATATTTCCAAGAAAAAACGAATGGAAGAAAACTGTGCATCTTCAATTTTGTCTAACCTAGCAACTTGAGCATGCTTTAACACAACATTGTTGAGTGGAAACTTGTTGAAAAAGTAGTCACAGGCAGTACAAAAGTAGTTTCTCACTGATGAAAAGAAAAGAGATTTATCTGTACCTTGGAGATCATTCACTATGTTAGAAGTCTGAATGCCAATAACTAACTCACCACCACTTCTTTGATTTTGAATCAAGTTGTACTCAGCTTCAAGCAATGAGGAGCTTTTGACAATTTTGGGCTTAACAAACTTGGTGAACAACTGCTTTAACAAATCCATTAGAAGTTCTAATAAAAAGTGAACTTGTGGGGAAGAAGTCTGAAGGGCAACATTGAATTTGTCAAATATAGGAATAGCCACATGAAGGAAAATGCAAAAGGCCTTGTTCAAGTTTGAGGATAGGAAAAACAATTTTTCCTCCCGTGTTGTAGCAGAAGTCTTGTTTTTTAGGATTTGTTTGTCACTTTTGGAAGAATACGCTATTCTTTTAGGGGCATGTGTAGTAGCAGAATCAAGAATTCTCTTCTTCTGATACTCTTTGGATCCACTTTGTTCAACTCTAGGTATTTTGGAAGATGACAAGCTTGTGGAAATGTTTTGGGTACATAATATTACTTCCTCCTTCAAGAAAGAAAGAAGAGGATCCCACTGGTCCAGTAGTCTATCCCAATATCTGCCTAAAGATAACCACCTAGTACATACATGTTTCAGAATTTTCTTTGCCTCTTTATTGTGCAAGTTCTGAAATTTCTGAAGGCGTTCTTTCCTTTTGACACTCTTCCCTAAGAAATAAAATAAATCAACATGGATCTCATCCACTTTAAGTGGTAATCTTCCAGCACCTTTTTCAGCTGCTAGATTAATCAGGTGGCAAATACAACCTATGATGGCAATACCTGGTTGAACTTCCTTCAGAACTGCTGAAACGCCATTTTTGTGTCCTATCATAACAGGAGCATTGTCGGAGCAGAAAGCCACAAAGTTTTCAATTGGTATGTTATGAGAATTCAGCTTTGATAACATCAGGTTACGTATGTTTCGCCCCGTTGAGTCCCCCTCTAACGCTGGTATGGATAGCACAGTGCTCACTACTTTTTCCCGCGGAATATCGTAGAATGTAACAACAATAGGATACAACTTGGCATTCGTATCATTGCTTTCATCTGTTGCCAAAGAAAATGGTCCATTCTGAAGGCAATTAACAACTTCAGATGATGCATTTTTTGCCATTTTATTCACAATGCACGCAGTTTTTGTGCGACCACAACTGTATTTCTTTGCAACTTCTGATGTGGGAAACATCTTAAATAAAGCACCAGCATGATCAGCCACATTTAAAGGCACATTGTGTTCCACCAAAAAGGAAGTAAACAGACACTCAGCCCTAATTACGCCACTGTCAACGTTTCCAGACTTAGCAAAAAAGGTGTTGATTTTCTTGTTATCTTCCTTCGATTTAACGTAACTTACGTGTTTACCGCACTTCACATGATTACTTAAATCGTTTCTTCCACCATGTGCAATATTAATATCACACCCACATACTATACAAAAGGCAAATTTTTCTCCCTTTCTTGATTTTAGTATGCACGGAAAATCAACAGAATATGATTCTTTAAATGTATGGAAGTACTGTTTCTTGTTGGATTTATTCATGATAACCTATAATAGGAATATGGCGTATGAAAATGTCCGAGAAAAAATGTCTCTCTATCCATTCAAACATCGAAAGGAACCTGGATCACTGAATGTCACATAAAGTTATAATAAACACTCAAGGCAGTCAAACACTTCATTAAAACATGGCAAAGCACACAAAGCCTTAAAAGATAAAATCAACACGACGCCAACCTCGTGAATGAAGAATGTGCACATGGTAAAAAAGATACAGACGTGGAACAAATGTAATTCTTCTTCTTCTTTGTAATTTAAGGGGTTTCGCTAATAGCGGTATAACCAGTCATTGGAACGAGTATAATTAGTCCAACGAATACAGGAAACTGTGAAGCACGAAGTTATAACACAAAACCTCGAACCCTTCATTAAAATATGTCATAACCTCAAAAGGCCACCAAAGAACAACAATCACGTGGTCAAAGAATATAGGTTAAATCACAAGCGAATGGACCATCATAATAGTTTGTATAAAAAATGATTAAGAAAAGGGAAAATACAGCCTATAACTCTCCGACACTTCACTTCACAATCCAATGAATGGAGTGGAACAAAGAATTTGCGGAGCAGAGCCTGTCGACACCTAAGATTCACACGGAAGAACTGTTATCCCGGCATTAAATTCAATTCCAACAACGGCACAAACATCACACAATTAAAAATACCAATCATATCAAAGAATGAGTTATCGACTATCGTGGACTTGCCTTCGACCAAAACAGAATACAATATATTGTAGTCGGTCTTGCCAAGACCGAGCATACTTCGACCCACGCAAACAATCGATTGTACGGAAGTGGAGCGATTATCTAATGTTAACATTTCAAATTTTTGTCCGCGAAGTCGTAAAATGACACCGTCCATCTGTAAAACCATAAAATGCATAGAAACCATGACCAACAAATGGCAAATAAGCTAATATGGGAAGGACAGCTGATTCAGAAAGTGATGGAAGCAACTAGAGGGAAAACTATCCTGGACGTGGTGCTGGTGAAACCAGATGAGCTCTATAGAGAAATCGAAGTAATAGATGGCATTAGTGATCATGAAGCTGTTTTTGTCGTAGTTAAAAATAAATGTGTTAGAAAGGAAGGTCTTAAAAGTAGGACTATTAGGCAGAACCATATGGCTGATAAAGCAGGCATGAGGCAGTTTTAAAAAAGTAACTATGATCGGTGGAAAATGGTAAATAAAAATGTAAACAGTCTCTGGGATGGGTTTACAGCAATTGTTGAGGAATGTGAAAACAGGTTTGTACCTTTAAAGGTGCTAAGGAATAGTAAAGACCCACCTTATTATAATAGAGAAATAAAGAGACTAAGAAGGATGTGCAGATTGGAGAGAAATAGAGTCAGAAATGGCTGTGCAAGTAAGGAGAAATTGAAGGAACTTACTAGGAAATTCAATCTAGCAAAGAAGGCAGCTAAGAATAACACGATGACAAGCATAATTGGCAGTCATACAAATGTTAGTGATAAATGGAAGGGTATGTATAGGTATTTTAAGGCAGAAACAGGTTCCAAGAAGGACATTCCAGGAATAATGAATGTTTTTTTTTTTTTTTTTTTTTTTTGCTAGTTGCACAGATAGGTCTTATGGCGACGATGGGACAGGGAGGGGCTAGGAGTGGGAAGGAAGCGGCCGTGGCCTTAATTAAGGTACAGCCCAAGAATTTGCCTGGTGTGAAAATGGTAAACCACGGAAAACCATCTTCAGGGCTGCCGACAGTGGTGTTCGAACCTACTATCTCCCGAATACTGGATACTGGCCGCACTTAAGCGACTGCAGCTATCGAGCTCGGTAATAATGAACAAGGGGAGTGTGTATGTGAGGATCTTCAAAAGGCAGAAGTATTCAATCAGCAGTATGCAAAGATTGTTGGTTACAAGAATAATGTGCAGATAGAGGAGACTAATGCTAAAGAAGTATTAACATTTACATATTATAACAATGACATTTACAATAACATACAAAAGTTGAAAACCAGAAAAGCGGCTGGAATTGATAAGATTTCTGGGGATATACTAAAGACAATGGGTTGGGATATAGTACCATATCTGAAGTACTTATTTGATTATTGTTTGCTTGAAGGAGCTATACCAAATGAATGGCGAGTTGCTATAGTAGCCCCTGTGTATAAAGGAAAGGATGGTAGACATAAAGCTGAAAATTACAGGCCAGTAAGTTTGACATGTGCTGCATGTAAGCTTTGGGAAGGCATTCTTTCTGATTATATTAGACATGTTTGTGCAATTAATAACTGGTTCGATAGAAGGCAGTTCGGTTTTAGGAAAGGTTATTCCACTGAAGCTCAACTTGTAAGATTCCAGTAAGATATAGAAGATATCTTGGATTCAGGAGGTCAAATGGACTGTATTGCGATTGACCTGTCTAAAGGATTTGATAGGGTAGATCATGGGAGACTACTGGCAAAAATGAGTGCAATTGGACTAGACAAAAGAGTGACTGAATGGGTTGCTATATTTCTAGAAAATATATCTCAGAGAATTAGAGTAGGTGAAGCTTTATCTGACCCTGTAATAATTAAGAGGAGAATTCCTCAGGGCAGTATTATTGGACCTTTATGTCTTCTTATATATATAAATGATATGAGTAAAGTGGAATCAGAGGTAAGGCTTTTTGCAGATGATGTTATTCTGTATAGAGTAATAAATAAGTAGCAAGATAGTGAGCAACTGCAACGTGACCTCGATAATGTTGCGAGATGGACAGCAGGCAATGGTATGTTGATAAACGGGGTAAAAGTCAGGTTGTGAGTTTCACAAATAGGAAATTCCTCTCAGTTTTAATTACTGTGATAATGGGATGAAAGTTCCTTTAGGGGATCATTATAAGTATCTAGGTGTTAATATAAGGAAAGATCTTTATTGAGGTAATCACATAAATGGGATTGTAAATAAAGGGTACAGATCTCTGCACATGGTTATGAGGGTGTTTAGGGGTTGTAGTAAGGATGTAAAGGAGAGGGCATATAAGTCTCTGGTAAGACCCCAACTAGAGTATGGTTCCAGTGTATGGGACCCTCACCAGGATTAGCTGATTCAAGAACTGGAAAAAATCCAAAGAAAATCAGCTTGATTTGTTCTGGGTGATTTCCGATAAAAGAGTAGCATTACAAAAATGTTGCAAAGTTTGGGCTGGGAAGAATTGGAAGAAAGAAGACGAGCTGCTCGACTAAGTGGTATGTTCCAAGCTCTCAGCGGAGAGATGGCGTGGAATGACATTAGTAGACAAATAAGTTTGTGTAGTGTCTTTAAAAGTAGGAAAGATCACAATATGAAGATAAAGTTGGAATTCAAGAGGACAAACTGGGACAAATATTCATTTATAGGAAGGGGAGTTAGGGACTGGAATAACTTACCAAGGGAAATGTTCAATAAATTTCCAATTTCTTTGAAAACATTTAAGAAAAGGCTAGGAAAACAACAGATAGGGAATCTGCCACCTGGGTGACTGCCCTAAATGCAGATCAGTATTGATGGATTATTGATTATAATGCTGCAATTCCAAAAATTTTACGGACAAACTGTAAAAGTTGGCAGGTATGCCTTTCCTTTCCCCTTCCATTTAACTTTGCTCAACGTCATCACTTCTATACCCTCCTTCTCCATAAAATCCACAATTCTGCCTTTCCTGTCGGGGTCATAAACTTCTTATTGAAAAAAAAAAAAAAGCACGTTAATTTAGTTTTTGAGGGGGATTTCCAAACCACAGCTGACTGAAACCAAAAACGCAAAATAACAACCATTAGATTTATTCAAGGAAGGATATTTTGAAAAGAATGCAGAGTATATTAAATGTTAATATAAGTTAAGGTTAATTTTCTTGAGTATGAACAAGAACTATCACAAATATGAGATGCACTGCTAACATGATAAGAGAGCACAGCATCCGCTCCAGAATGTAAAGCGGCATGGAACTCTGTTATGACATCATAGGGCATTGAGTTGAGACTGCCTGATCTAGACGATTGTCTATTATTTACACAGCGTTGTATTATCTGAGATCGTATCTATAAAGGGCAATGACTAAGCCTGCCTGTCCATTGAAGATATTCGCGTGGTGCAAGTTCCAGTAATTCGGTTTCTTCGTCCCATTTTTCCTTCGTCTACTGATCATAGCATGACACACAACTGATATAATACTTTCCATACATTCATGACAAGATTGTTCTTTTAGCTTACCAGGTTTGGGCATCAAACGCTGGCTTATAATTCAGTGGGGTCAAACCCACTATCTCCCGAATTTTGGATACTGAAGTGACTGCAGCTATCAAGCTCAATACTTCAGGGCCTATACAAGTGAAGGAGGGTCATGGCATTGGGGAGTAGGGTCCCCAACCTATTGAATCCTTCTACATCTGGTATTATTATTCTCTTTCCATAATACAGTTTTTAAATGTCTTCAAGCAACATGTACTTGGTTTCAGTGGAATACTTAATACTTTTAAATATCAAAAAAAAAAAAAAAGAAAAAAGAAAAAAGAGGGGCCTCTGGTCATCCTCAAAAGCTACATGATTGACTATAACAAACTTAAGGTACAATTGCCAAATATCTTGCCATTCCTTCCATTCTCTATTCACAGGACATTTCTCGGCCATTGAGAATTTGCCCACTTTTTTACGTCCACTGATATTACAAGCATTTCTTCTAGTCCTTGTCAAATTCACCCATGATAACATTTCAGCATTGATGTGCAGGTCCCTACGGGCATCAACAAGATCAACAAGATCTGCACCAGGCCTCTCCAGAGGGAACACAATATCACTATCACATTTCGTCCAAGCCGGTTTTCCCAGAACAAATACTTCAACCATGATTTTGCTGTCTACTGACAACAGGTTCACTCCAAACTTACCCATTTTCCCCAATATGCCCACATAATAACAAAATTTAAAAAAATACGCAACTGCTTGCCAGTGGACACAGAAATACAGTGGTGGTCAAAATAATAGAGCCACCTGGCAAAGGTTTGTACTATGATGGAAAAAAAAATTTACGTTGTACAGGAACCATTACAACAGTCACATTGTACCACAGTCAGTTATATAGATAACACAACTCAAACTACTCAATAATATTCAAAAGAAAACCAGACAAGGGTCAAAAAAATAGAGCCAATTGACACAAATATTTTGTATTTGATCTCAGTCTTATGAAATTTACAGGAAAAGTCGTTTTTGCATAGGAGTGCATTAGTACTTTGTGGGGTAACCCTTATTTTTTAGGATTGCCCTGCACCTCTTACCCATAGAGTCGAATAAACGCCTGCATTCGTCGCTGCTAATCGCATACCAGGCTCTCTGGATTTCTTCCCAAAATTTATCTAAAGATGCAGCTTTTGAGCAGTCAATTATCTTGTCTACGATCTCAAGTTCTCAATGGGTGATGCGTCAGGGGATTGAGGTGGCCACTCTAATACTTTGATATGGTGATCTTGAAAAAACTGCCTTATGATCCTTGCAGTATGCTTTGGATCGTTATCGTGCTGAAATTTCCATTTCAGCGGCATTTCCTCTTCAGCATAAGGCAGCATCACATTTGCCAAGATGTCTTTGTACATTTCTGCATTCATTGTGCAGTTGATACGGTGTATTGGACCAATGCCGTACCATGAAAAACATCCCCATACCGTAACACTTCTGCCACCGTATTTCACAGTTTTTAAAGTGTACTTCGGATTAAATTCCTGGTTTGGTGGGCGGCGTACATAGACTGTTCCATCTGAGGCAAACCTATTATACTTGGATTCATCAGACCAAAGGATGTTCCTGCACCAAATATTAGGTTTTTGTTCATTTCTACGGGCGAAGGCGAACCTTTTCCGAACATTAGCTTTTGAAACATGTGGCTTCTGTCTCGCAATGCGCCCATTCAATTTTGCGGATCTCAGTCGTCTTTGAATCGTTGAGGTTGATGGTTGAACATCTTTTTTGTCGCTAAACAAAATGGCTTTCAGTCGTGGTGTTGACAAAAATGGGTCTTTCTTTACTTCTCTAGTGATGAGTCTGTCTACGCAAGGAGTAGTTACACGAGGTCGCCCCCTGTTCTCCACCTGCGGCTTTGTTTGTTTTGCCAGCCTAATCACATTCTGGACTCATTTTTGTGAAACGTGTAAATCTTTGGCTACTTGATTCAAGGACATCCCACTTCTGAACATCCGGAACATTACTATACGCTCATCATCACTTGTATGCTTTGCTCTGACCATCTAGCAGAATGTAAACAAAACCAAACGTCAATTTACCTACAAAATAATATTGAGTGGTGGTTTGTTGACAAATAATATCGCTAGCCCCTAAAACAACTGCAAAACATCAATCTGAACAGGACTCTGTAAAACGGCTCTATTATTTTGACCCATACGATTCTTACCTTTATGCCTCTTTTCGCACGTCTAGCTCAAACGCTTCCTTTCACACGACTACAGATAGCAGCGACGCCTTCCCTGATGTTGTCTAAAAGGGACTGACAACACAGCACTTGTGGAGATTTTGCGAACTAATAGATATCCTAGTTCTTAATCCTGTCAATAGATGTGGCTCTATTATTGTGACCGCCACTGTATATTTAATAAAGTTATATGCAAAACCAAAGGGAAACAGAAGCAATTATGGCAGGATACAAACAATGCTGTTAAAATAACAATGTAGATATGTACCTCTAAGGCTGAAGACGACAATTATTAGAAATAGTATTCCCTTTGCTAGTAATTTCCAAACACCTCTTGAAAAATAAATTTGCCATTCAAACATTTAATTTTTTGTTTGAATCTAATATTTGTAGGTATAAATGTAATTGTAACCTAGTCTGTTCGAACCCTTTAATAAATTAGGTTTTCAAAATATTCAGATTTTTTTGAAATCTTCTATAAGTTACAAATATTTACAGACTACACAATTAAAAATCGACAAAATAAGGTAATGGATGAATGTGGTAGGTGGACAAAATGGAAAGAGGAAGAAATGTCCATGGACAAAATGCTAGACGTTCATTCACATTATATAAAAGCAAATTAAAATCTAAGGATGCAACATCTCAAATATTAATAAACCGTTAAGTAAATATAATATGAAACTTACATGACAGAAGATCAGTTGTAAAACCCGAAGCAACTTATGCTAGCGAAACACCCTTCAAGTTGAACACTAAATCAGCAACTGATAAACTGCAGAAAGTAGATAAAGAATCATCAGGACAATCATCAATAAGAAATACCAAGTTGATTGCCAATGGAGATTGTTACCTAATGAAGTGGTATATCGTGAAAGTAAATCAATAACAGATACAATGCGGAAAAGGAGAATTGCCTTTTTTCTTTGCCCGCAACCCGACTAGTGAGCAGTTATTTAGTTACTTCTGGAAAAATAAAACAAAGAACATTTGGTTCACAGGTATCATGAATGATTTAGAAGAATTAAATTTATCAATGCTCCAAATTTAAGGCAGAGAAGAGAAGAGGATTCTAAGGAATAAACACTTGGAATAAAATCCGGGCTAGCCATAAGATACAACAACACATTTACGATTCAAACTCATAACATTTGAACGAAGGAAGTACACCATTACTGACAACAAAAGGGTAGCCAGGTCCGACAGGATGAGAAGTTTTGGGAGCAGAAGAAGAGGCTGAAAAGGTGACTCTATTTAATACTATTAGACTTTAATGTTCATGACTGATTGAAGTACTGATTTACAGACTACGCAATTAAAAATCAACAAAAGAAGGTAATGGATGAACGTGGTAGGTGGACAAAATGGAAAGAGGAAGAAATGTCCATGGATGAAATGCTAGGCATTCATTCACATTACATGAAGGCAAATTAAAATCTAAGGATGCAAGAGATCAAATATTAATAAACCGTAAGTAAATATAATATGAAACTTACATGACAGAAGATCATGGCTTGCCCAATTGTGACAACACCATATATGTTAGCTATAGCACAATATTTATCTTCAACAGAACGACAGTTAACATAATATTGCTTTATGTTGTCTAAACTCTCCTCCTCACGTTTCAGTCGAATAATCACAGGATTCGATACAATCGCCTCAGCAAACTCCATCACATCTTGTTCATAAGTTGCAGAAAAGAACATCATTTGGCAAGATCTTGGCAGCATTCTAAATATTAACACAAGAGAAATGATATCAATATTAGAACAGAACACGGCAATCAGAAGGAAACTATGCATTTATTTAAGTATCCTGGACATATTTTTGCCTCTAACATCTAAAAAAATTGTGTGCATGTTACATACAATGACATAATATCTGAATAAGTAATGACATTCATCATCATCCTCCTCATTTTCCCATTTCCAGTTGACACCGGGTGGGAGCAAATATCATACCTAACTTCACAAAACCAAAAATCAGGAGATTTTGATATGAAAATCAAGGAAAATCATGAGGTACAATTGGTCAAAATTGCTCCTTCTACATGTCTCAAGCAATACATTACTATGATATATTTATAACACTTATTGTCTCAAAGCCCAACTGTTGGTATATGAGGCTACAAGGCTAAAAATTATACATCTCTATTCCCTCACAGGAAGTATGTGAGTGAGATGATCGGTCTCTGATAAGTCTTCCAAAAATAGTATGAAGTCATGCTCCATGCCTGTGAATCAGTCATGTACTTGAATGCCATTACTTAGCAAATGCATAGATTAATATATTGCATCAGCACCTGTGCGATTATGCAAAGCGCAGTGCTCTTTGTATCAAATAACTAGCTGATACACCCATGCTTCGCTACGGAATTCTCAGAAAGACTGTCCCTATAATTTTCCCAAGTGAAGTCAACATAGGTTATTACAATGACGTCAGTACGAATGTAGCTATTAAAAGCAATGCTGTCATATGAAATATTTGATAAAATGAAAAACAGCACATTTTCTCACTTTTAATGAAAAGTGCTACGGTGTCTAACAGTTCAAAGTTCCAGAGCTAGAATGATCAGGCTGAAGACAGCCGTGAACACCCCTCCGCTATTATTCTGTTAATAAGATACAGATGTTGATTCCCATAGAGAATCTGAAATATTTGTTCCGAATGAGTAAATTTATAATACCAATACAAATGGTCCGCTACTGGACATTACAAATTTTCCAGCTGGATCATTTATATTGGTATTATTCTGCTAAGTGAGCACACTGCTCATTCCAATCACTGACTCAGAATAGGGACCAAATAGCTGGAATACTATGATGAACCAGTATGTTATGTACCAGTAGTATCAGAAAACTTATGAACCAGAGGAACGGCACAATAAAGAAGAGAGAGATTTAACTCCCCAGCTACTTCCCCCCAATATTCAGGCAAGACAGACTCCAATACTCAGACCGTAATATAAGAAAAACACGGCGGTCGAAGTAGCCGGACTGCTGGTATTGGCTAACACGAAAATATCACGTATATATTATATAAACGGCGGTAATTTAACATGATAAATGTAACATCAGAGGGGAAATAACTTTTTCACGTATCAAAACACTTCCGAATGGAAATTCTAAGTTTCCAAGGAGGGAAATAGATATTTTTCCACCAATAGAGGAAGTCAGTTTTATCTCCCGTACGCAGTTATCAGACTGCCTCTTATATAGGGCTTCTGATAAGTTCACCTGCATAAACCCCAGCGTCAGTGGGTAGGGTCTGACACATCCCACTCTGATGAGTCTAGTGTCAGACCTAAGACAAAACGCTGGTTAATAGAGCAAACGCCTGAAAAGCCTTACATCTGATCTGGTTTTTTTTTTTCAAAACACTTCGCCAACAAGTACACACCACATATAATTAACTAGAATCACACATACTCTACTAAAAAAGAGAACAACAAGCTGATTATTTAGAAATTTCAATTAGTTAAATAACGTTTTCTCTTAGATTTCATTTTGCTGGATGTATGAAAATACATCTGTTAAAATGATATTTATAACATCATTTTGAATGTTTCAAAATAAATTAACGTGCGAAATTCCTCAATTATTTCGCTTTCATGAGAACTATGAAACAATTTGTTGCGTTAGTTTTGAAGTGGTGGAAAATTTCTTATGTTCAGCACCCAATGAAAGGGACGTACGACTGAAATAATGTTACTGGCTTTCCCACTAACGACTTGTTTATGCTTTTTGGAGACGCCAAAGTGCCGGAATTTAGTCACACAAGAGTTCTTTTATGTGCCAGTACATCTACCAATACGAGGCTGACGTATTTGAGCACCTTCAAATACCACCGGACTGAGCCAGGATCAAACTTGCCAACTTGGGATCAGAAGGCCGCCTTAACCGTCTGAGCCAATCAGCCCAAGTACACCCGAAATGATTATGTTAACCTAATGAATGCTCACATAATGTTGACATATGGCATAGCAGCACTTCACACAATGATGGCGTAACCTTAGAAATGAAACGTTCAGATATTAAAGGTATAATAGGTTTTTACTCATTAAAGAACATGAGTGCAAACACTCTATTGACTCTAAAAATTAATATTTAACCACATGGACGAGCTTCAGATAACCACAGCATGAATCAAAATGTGTTGGCAGTGTAAAGCCCTATGTCACAAAACCCACCTAATCCCTCCAAGTCACTATTTCTTCTGCCTAACAGTATACAGATTGCTCCATCTGTCACATTTATAAGTTTTGTTATACTCCTGCATCCAGCCAAACATTTCCACAGGCAAACACAGATTATTGTAAAATACACTTGCATCTAAATCACTCGACATTTTGAAGCACATAGACACTGATGGAATATCACAGCATCAATTATATTCTATCTAAATTAATATTTTTCGAGGAACATGAATAGGTTCACCGTTTTGAATTAGAGAAAAGACTTCCTAACCTCAGACTTCTTCTCAAAATGATGTATGCACACTACAGTTTTGTCATTGACTTCAACATAATCATAAATAATATTAATAAGAATAGTTGTACGAGAGGCATTGCCATAGTCAGACTTAAACCTGGTTCAAAACACGATCAAAACAAACATTTTCTCACATTACTGCGTATAATTACAGATCCTAAGTGGCCAATGACTCGTTTAAATACACTTGCACACTTATATTCTAGAAAGAAAGTAACATTTATCGTCAACTTTCATGAAATTACACCGACTACATATGATAACAACAAACCAAAACAAACCCACATTTCTGACATGTCCGGCTGCTCGATTCGCCATCTTTGAACGATCAAGAGCAGCATTAAGGTCTGAGGACTGGAGTCGGTCTTGATTCAGGCAGGTTGTTCTCTATATGCAACAGTAATCCAATCTATCGGAGATTAATTGCAGCAGAATACACAAAGCACATCACAACAAACAATGTTCAATGTAATGTTATGTTGATCAATTTTACGAGCTTTCTATATTGCAGGCCTTCATTATTTAGTTTTCTTCTGACTTTCTGATATTGGAGCATTTAATGTAAAGTGAGTCCTCCTTTCTTTCAGGACTCCCTATTGTGTTTTTATTCAAGCGATCGTTCCTGCGTGACTTTTTTCTCATTCTTATAATCAACTTCACAATTTTATCACCACCACCACCAATATTATTATAGTCGGTACGGTAAAACTGAATAAGGCATAAATAATCGGAAATTGTATTCTCTGTAACTTTTGTTACATAGTATTTTTTGATATGACCAGTAAAATAGGTTATTAAAAATTAAATTTTCGACAACTTCCCCTAAACTACCATTTCGAACAGGGAGAATAAAATTGTTTATAGCGTAGACTGTAGTTCCTTATTCCCCGACTTTACATACCGATGTTCAATAAATTCTGTTCGCCTGTTTTCTCGCATCGGTACTTTGGCGCTGATATGGACTTGGCAACAAAAATCCAAATTCAAGAATATCTCTGTTATCATAGCCAGTGTTGCAGCTTTTGTCTTGGTACTCACCTGCCGCATTTCATTTTGTTACAGTTGACAATGTGCTGCTGCGTTTTTTTAGACACAGAAAATGAACATGGCGACCGGCAGCAGTATACGTGTTCTGGTGTACCTCTGAATTTGTTGTACATACATGTAAATATGCAGTGTTTTATTCATGTGTAAGAAATGTTTGAATCACCTTCTGAGTGATGTATTTGTGTCTGCTTGTTTGGGGCAGTCTGGTCCTCCATCTGACTTGTTTTAAAATTGTATTTGTGCGCCTATGGAACTGATCTTTATTGTGCGGCCAATATGTTGTTTCGTCGTTCGCAACAGCCAGTACGGTAAAAATGTATGACATAATTGATAGGATATTTAATAATATATAACATTAGCTATTTAGTATTTATCGATAGGGCCAACAATAAGATAGATAATTTGAGAATTACATTTCAAGCCTTCCTGTAAACTACCATTTCACTCAGTATGAATAAAATTATTTATAGCCTAGATCGTAGCAACTTATTCCTCAACTTTATATACTGATTTTCATGAAGTTCTCTTTAGCCATTTTCTCGTGATGCACGTACATACATAAATTATGGAAAATTAAAATGTGCACTTCCCCTTGTTAGTGCGGTCATGACCGGTACAGAAATACGATTCTTTTTAAATTCTGAGCAATATACACACACAAGACTCTATTTTATTTATGTTGAGATAAATTAAAATTAATCAGAATTGTCTCCAAATGGCTCCTAAAATCTCTAGAAAAGTCACTGGTTGTTATCATTGAAATTCTGTCACTAAATTAGTAAAAAAGACTCCATCTAGCCTAGAATCGACTAAATTGATGTGAATGAACACAGCATGCGAGAACGAGAGACTGACAATTGATATACGAGTCGTGATAACAGGATTTAATAAACATTGCACATTCGCGCACATTTCTCGCATTAATAAACGTCGATATTTAGTTTGAAAGCAGCCAATGAGCAAAGGACTTCCGGCCATTGGCGTAAAAAAAAGCTGAAATGGCAGGATCTGATAGCAAATGTTTGAAGTACAAAAAAGAGAAAAAAAAAAACCTAAAATTGAGAGAAATAATAGAATAATCGGATAATCAGAAGGCAGGAAAAACTGTCGAAAATCGGGAGTCTCTCGCCTTAATCGGGAAAGTTGGCAGGTATGAAACATGATTCCTATCCACTGTGTTCTGTCGTTCCACCCTCCTCCTTCCGACACAATGTTCCAATGTTAAACCATTTCCATTACGTCGTTTGGAGGTAGCTTGTCCGTGCCTGACCGAGTCATCAGTATACCTAGCGGCACTGCAACTTTTGACGTCAGCTGTTGGTTGGGGTTTGCCTTTCTTGTTACCAGGAGTGCTTTGATAAGCTCCACACTCCCCCTGATTATCGCAAGTGTGAGCGGAGAGTTACCCAGATAGGGTGCCTCACAATCTGAGTTCCCCTTCTCCACCAGCATTTGTAGCGTTGTCTAAATTAGCATCTGGCTGCATGCATAGAGCATGCAACGCGTTCTTCCCATTACGCTTGCAATTGCTATCATCTGTGAAATCAAAGGCTTAGTCATCTTCATTGTATTCCATCTTTGCCTGAACACTGGGATTGACCCTGTATTCAAGCAAAAGTTCACACATTTCAAGTGTCCCTTGGCAGGGAACCATTAGTGCTAGTACATGAAGTGAACTTAGACCTCCATCTAGGAAATTGGAACCATATCGGCTTAGTTCATATAGGCTATTGTTACGATAGACTCGCCACACCCGAAGGAGTAATGACAATATACTTTTGAAATGCACCCATTTACTTGAACAATAAGCCATTACAAAATACGGATCAATTACCTTGGCAGAGCACTGAACAAGGATAAGAGCAGTAAATGGAAGATTACCAACAGAATCCAGCAAGGCAGCAGTTATTTTTTACAATCAAATCAGAATACAAATCTTAAATGATTTAACAGAACTTGGAAATTTATCAAATATTTTCCTTGATTAATTATTCCAATCTCTTATTTCTCTTCCTATAAATGAATATTTGCCCCAATATGTCTTTTTGAATTCCAGCTTTAACTTCATACTATGATCTTTCCTACCTTTAAGAGCTCCACTCCAGTTCATTCGTCTATCAATGTCATTCCACGCCATCTCGGAACATACCGCATAGTTGAGCCATTCGTCTCCTTGCTACAAAGTCTGTCAAGCCCAAAACTTGCAAAATTTTCATTATATGACTCTTTTGACAGATGAAATGGCGTACGGCTTTCAGTGCTGGGAGTGTCCAAGGACTCTTTTGTCAGAAATCACCCAGAACAAATCATGCTGATTTCCACTCTAATTGGGTTCTTACAAGAGTCTTTATGATCCACATCCTTACTGCAAGCCCTACATACCCTCATAACCATACGAAGAGATCTTCTCACTGATGTGATTACGCCAATGAAGAACTTTCCTTATTTCACCACCTACATACTTACAGTGATCCCCATGCGCTACTATCACCCCATCAACACAGAAATTAAAACAGAGGACTTCTCCTCTTGGTAAAACTTATAATCTGACTTTTCATCCCCTTTACCATCATACCAGTGCATGCCATCCATCTCACAACATTGCTGCAGTCTTTTTGTTGTAGCTCACAATCCCGCAACTTATTTATAATTCTATACAGTATAACTTCATTCGCAAAAAGCCTCATCTCCAATTCCAGTTTTTTACTCATCATTTATATACAGTATATATATGAAAACATAAAGGTCAAATAATAATGCCCAGTGGGACTCCCCTCTTAAACGTTACAGGCTCAGATAATGTCTCACCTATTCCAATTCTCTGAGTTCTATTTTCTAGAAATTTAGCCATCATTCAACCATTCTTTTATCTAGTCCAATATACCTCATTTTCATCAGCAGTCTTCTACGATCACACTATCTTGGATAGGTCAATAGCGATGCAGTCTATTTGATCTCCTGAATACAAAACATCTGCTACATCCTGCTGGAATCCCACAAGTTGAGCCTCACTGGAATAACCTTTCCTAAAACTGAACTGTGTTCTATCAAATGAGTTAGTAAGTTCACAAACGTTGTCTAATGTAATCTAAAAGAATACTTTACTAGAGCTTACAAGCAACACATGTTAAGCTGACTGGCCTGTAATTATCTGCTTTATGTTTATCACCCATTCCATTGTACATTGAAGCTACAATTGCAAATCTCCATTCATTTGGTATAATTCATTCATGTACATTACAGCAGCAGTGTTGCCAACTCAGCGGATTTTCCGCCAAATATGGCGGATTTTTAAATGGAACAGGGGATAAATTTTCCATATAGCGGACAATGGATTTTTTAACGGATTATCAAACTTCCTTAATAATTTTCAGTAGTAACAATATGACCTTTCATCACCAAGAGAAAAAATAATAGAGAACTTACTACGGTCCCATTGTATTGAACTTATGCTGCATACTACGACTCGTTTTCTAGATCAGCTCTGGCCCACAGCCTCAGTCAAAATTTGTTACAATCGTTAGTGTACTCTTGATGAACCGGGTAGTGCCGTGTTTGATAACGTGTTTCTTTTGCCATTAGGTTCCTTTTGATACGTCAATAGGCCTATGTCGAAAGAAAAGGTTAAAGAGTAGTCAGATATTTCGTAATGAGTGGTTAGATAGTTAAACTTTAAAAGACTAGTTGGTTGAGCTTCCCAGTGATCCCAAACACGGACAGTGCATTTATAGGCGAAACTTTTTGACATTATGTTTTTCTGCACTTATAAAAACAATGAAAACAGTAATGAAAGTAAAAATAACTTTCGAAATAGATTTGAAAATTTTCGTATGTACTCTGCTGCTGTGAACTGCCAGTATATAATTTGAAAAGGAATAGTACCATATGAAACCACAGGATCTCAACCCAGCACATCTGCTCCAGAGCATATAGTGCAGGGAGGAGAAGATGATGAACTCCTCTTCTGAAACTGGTAAGTGTTGAGTTAATCTCTTTTCAACAGCTGGTATATGCTATTTTACACGAGTTAAAAATTTAGTGGTATTTAGGGGATTTTCAACTAAAATTTAGTGGAGAAAAGAATTATGGTTTGGCAACACTGAAAATGCAGGCAACAGAAATGAGATTCATAAGAACCATGAATCAAACTACTCGAAAGAACACAATCAGGAATGAAGTAATCAGGAAGGTAGTTGGTATTGAGGTCCCTCTTAGCAGTGTAATAAAGGAGCGGAGACTTCACATTCTGAGAATGGAGAGTGAGAGACCTGCCAGACAATACTTCAACATTACTCCCAATGAGAGAGACCAAGTGGAAGACCAAGGAAACGCTGAGTAGAGACAGTGAAACCAGATGTGGAGGAGAGAGGTCTCAAATGGGAAGATGTCCAGGAACAGAAGATGTAACCAGACAGGAAGAGATGGTGAGTGCTTGTACGCCACACCCGGGAAACTGGACTGGGAAAATGAGGATGACAATCATGAGTTACATGAAGTACTGTCATGTCCGGTATTTACTTTCTTTCTACATTCGAGGCTTGTTTTAGTTCAGAAAGCACAAGTTTATCCACCTGTTGCCACCTGCGCCTAACACGGCTTTACTAGGTAACCGAATAACAAGGGAAGATAAACATTAGAAGGAATGTTGATGTCATGTTGAGTGCTTTTCTGCTAAATGAGCTTTATTTTGTTAAAGAATTAAAAAAACTGATCTATTTTTAACCTATATTGTGGGTTGTTAGTACAATAAAAGTATTGAAATTCAGGTTTTGTCTATAAAAATACACCAAGATTAACTAGAACACTAGATCAATACAATGTTCATATTCCGACTCGAGCAAACTCTCAAATCTCTTTCTGTATAATTTCTTGGATGTCTCCACGGAAACACTCATGATATATTTAGAGGACCAAAGACAGGATAATTCAACTAAACTATTGGCTTTGTTGCTGATTTTATAAAGGAAAAACAAAACCAACAAAGTCCAATAAGTTGCAAAGTTATTGGAATGAAGGTATTGGAGGTTGTATGTAAGTTCCAATAAATGAATTTAAAGCAAGCCTGGGGTAGTGTAAACAAAATATGTGGCATTTGGGATTGTGTTGACGACTTTGCACTACTACTGTACAATGCCTACAGCCACATTACACGGATAAATTGATCACCTATTAGTGTTACATAATAAAACTCAGCAAAATCTGCAATATCTTATATTGAAATAAAAGCTTTTGCTCTTGGATTTACTTTAGGACTCATTAGATTAAGTTATAAGAGAATTTAAATATGTTGTAATTGCATTCATTATTTAGTTTTTCTTGTAAATCCCTTCCAAAAATTCAATGTTGTCATACATATGAGTCTGTCTTACATTCAGGCCAATATGGTAGGTAGTAATACGCCAACATAATCTTACTAAACCAGTTTTCTTAACAAAAAATTTGGCTGTATTTGAAATGACCAACTCAAAATAATCTGGGCATTTCCCCACGATAAGAAAATAGGCACCCAAAATTGAATTACAAATTACAATAATTAATAGAAGTTTTTTCTACTAATACTTACTTATGAATACGAAAGCTCTGGTCTTGATGTCCCTGTGTGGCTATCATGACATCCGCTTCATCCAATACAAATACCGAGATCTTACTCAAGTCAAAGAAGCGGTACTTTACTCCCCAATCTACAACTTTGCCGGGAGTTCCAATGATGATGTGGTCCTTCAGCTTAGCACCTTTCTGAACTGAAATAAGAAAAATATATTACAGTAAAATGGAGAAATATGAGGAAGAGGGAGATATATTGATATTACAATGAAGGGTTTTGTGGAGAATCTGAACTTTACAGACCTAACTTCTCTTTTTCAAAAACATGCATGCATTGGCTGGGATTTGAGAAGCCAATCAAACACGCATATGCATACAGAATACTTACTTACGCTTAATATAATAATAATAATAATAATAATAATAATGATCTGCATATATGCATGTGTATGAGTCAGATTTATATATACAGTAGTCTCTCCATGGCTAAATAGTTAGCATGATGGCCTTGGTTTATGGAGTCCTGGGTTCGACTCCTGGCTGGGACGGGAATTTTAACCTTCACTGGTTGATTCCAATAGCTCAGGGGCTGGGAATGCACGCAGACTTCAGTACTAGAATTCATCATAGGTAGGGCCCCATACTCTCAGACAGGCAGGTCGCCTAAAAGGCAACAACTTTAAAGACCTACACGAGGCTTTTCCAGAGGCAAAATGCCATCATTATTATTATTATTATATGTAGAGTAGAAGCATGATTTACTTCCAAAACATAGAAATGAAAAATAAAACTTCCAGCTATACGCTTTACTCCAATGGAATATAAAATACATTACACTAATTATATTTAAATAACTCACTCACTAGAGGCCTACTTGTCGATCGCCTTAAAAAAGAAAGTCTGTAACTGTTGATTGACGGTTAATGGAAAGCATTTCTTTTTGTGTATCGTTTTTATACTCACAAGGAGCAGCCTCCCCATCCATGAAATTACTTTCTTTATGTTCATTGTCACTTCACTAACATTTGGAATATCTTCTTTCACCACCATTTTTAAGCTGACCTCGTCAGGATGAGTGGCTCAGACGGTTGAGGTACTGGCCTTCTGACCTCAACATGGCAGGTTCGACCCTGGCTCAGTCGGGTGGAATTTGAAGGTGCTCAAATACCGCAGCCTCCTATTGGAAGATTTCGAGGCATGCAAAAGAACACCTGGAGGACAAAATTCTGGCACCTTGGCGTTTCCGAAAACCATCAAAAGTAGATAGTGGGATGTAATAAACATATCATCATATTGTAATTATATTAAGCAGATTAATTTACTGACTTTAAGAAATAAGAATTTCACTATCAAATAAACACTGCATATTTTAAATTCACTGTGTTAAACCCTAATGTGCTATATATCAGCAGACCACTTTACACCAAGCTTCTACTGTATATTGAAGTTGCAGAGAATTTTCAACAGTTGGAAAGTGAATTAATCAAGAATACCACCGCATAAGCTATGATGCAAACAATGTACATTATGTTATTTCCACATATTAATCATCATTATCCGTTTCCCTCATCCAGCTCTTGCCGGGTTGGGAATTTTATGGTACCTTTCCATCTTCCTCTATACAACCACTGTTGTTTCTCCTTAACTGTGTTCCAATACAGGTTTCTCCTAATTATACTACCGTATTTACTCGTGTATTAGACCCCATCTTGGCTTTTCATGACGAAGAATATGAAAAAAAAAATCTTGCAAACAAGGACCCCCCCCAACGTAATTCGTCACAGAAGGACAATGATTCTGCTTTGAAACAGGTATAAGCCTTACTGCAGCTCTGATGACATCACACAAATTTGTTAATAGTTTAATCCATACGACCCACACAATGAAAACACACGTCAAAGTCATAGGTACATCTGTATTTTGTAGTTAAGAAATGTCCTGCCTCCATAGCGTAGGCCTACTGCAGCTCTGACGACGTTGCACAAAGAGATGAATAATTCTGTGTCTGAGCTGTGCATTGCAAGCACGCATCAGTCATGTATATATGCCTGTGTTTTGTAGTTAATAAGGATGTCCGCCAGCGTAAATGGTTAGCACAATTAGCTGCTGTTCTTGGGAGCCTGAGTTCGATTCCCGGTACCGTATTGCCAGAGATTTATGAATGGCAGGAAGATTGATTTGCGGTAAAAATGGTACATGCAACTCCCTTCCACTGGGGGCCTGTCAAAAATGAGCTGCACCACCTCGGGATGAGGAAACGAGATTTAGTTAAGAAATATTCACACGGTTGTTACTATTAATATAGCAGGCGAGATCATTAACAAAGTGATCGTTTAATATTTGTTATCAAACTAAAATAATTTAATCTAAGAGGTTCGCAACCTTACTATTAGCACTTATTGTTTTGTTTCCGTCTGTTATCTTTTATTTTATTTTCTTCGGTTTAGCACATTTTTTGGATTCAATTATGTTTTATATTAACTCTTTGTTCACTGAATTTGTCTCGGCGAGCTATTTATTGCTCCATCTAGTGATGTAAATATTGTATATTGTTATTGATTTTATTTCCGTCTGTCTCGTTTGTTTTTCATTTGTTCCTTCATTATGTTTTAGCACATTTTTAACTTATATTATGTAGATTACTTAACCCCCACTTATTTCAAACGAGTCGAGACATGTTTGAATTGTATTGCTCCATCTAATGATGGAATTATGTTTTGTATTGAATTAGGAGGATACATTTAATTTTTTCCTTTGTAAAGTGAAAACCGTCAATAGGGAATGATTCTAATATCTTGTAATCGTTTAATATCCCGTAACTCAGGCCAATATAGTTTGGATTTTTTGGAGAGAAGTAGGTTTAAAATGTGATAAAAACAATCTAATCGTAACTATTGTTTTACTCGCCAACGTGCCTTATGAATAATAATAGACTAATAATAATAATAATTATAATAATAATAATAATAATAATTTAATTTTATGTCTCCACTTAACGATTTTCGGAGATGCCAAACGAAACATACTATGCGTTAATAAAAAATGGAGACAACGGTCCTACGAAATTAAACGTTATGATGGTAAAATGCATTACCACCAAACCTGTAGATATCCATAAATGCAGCAAACATTCCTGTTATTTATTTTTAATCTTTCCGCCGTGGAACTTCTGGCACTATGCAGGCACTTGATAGCATACCTAACCTAAACAATGCGGTCTCTCTTATCTCATAGCTGTTTAAATAAATCCTGGTGTGATAAATGTGGAGAACGAGCATGAAATATACTTAAAAATAAGGGTTTGGCTTTCAACAGCCGCAGTTATCCAAAGAACTTTCAGTCACTATGTATTACATTCGGAAGTACAACTCGGAACATACGCTAGTTATCAGCTGGTGGTTTGGCACGCGTTTTACAGCATGGCTTTATCCGGAAGAAGTGGCTTCTGCTACACATAAATCAACTGGGAATATCAGAGACCATCTCCAGAAACCATTGGGAATAGATTCTCACTGTTTGGACTCTGTAGTCGGGAAAGAAACCATTTTTAAATTTTTCAAAAAAAGGCGGGATCTCGAATGCTCTCCATACATAGCAAACAAGATGGCAGTGAAAATGACATGACGACATGCCTGTAGCAGGGGAGTTGGCGGCACATGACGATAATTCAAACGAAAGCAGTGATTAGGTTTACTCAGGTTTACTGTGTGGTAGGCCTACTGTTCAACTGACAGAGCCAAATGGCTGGCCATTAAATTCTTTTATCAATATTGTATAATATGATACCCTTATCCCCTTTCTCTGCGGGATCCAGTATGAAGTGAGTCGAATCCTGCCCTTCCTGATGTCAACCTAATCAGAGGAATTAATAAGATGAAACGAATGGCATGATATGAGTAACTAAAACTGACTATATTTACTTTATATGTAGGCCTAAAAGTCATGTTCACCATTCATTGTCTTTTTACATTTAGAAATACTGCCTTCTAACAAAAAATAGCCAGTATAACTCAAATACATTCATAAGTTTGTTAAAGAATATTGTAGAATGTTTACATGTATAATTTATAGCTCTCTATAGCCGAGAAGCCAAAATGCACTGCACAAAATTTGAGGTTATCGCATATTACATTCTCTTAACATACCTAAACCATCAAAATCCATCAATTTCCATTTAGTCATAAAGCTTTTCCACTCTGATTTCCTTCCTGATGTCCTCATTTCTTACTCTGTCCTTTCTTGTCTTTCTTCTCATACTTCCTAAATATTTCATTTCACTTGCCTAGATTTTATTTTCCTGTTTTTTTTAATTATTGTCCAGGTCTGCTGCATATGTCAGTATTGGGCAGTAGTACATCTAGATATCACTTCTTAAAGCTTCATTAGTACTTCCTTCCTCCACAAATAGTTTCTCACACTTTGGAAGAATGCACTCTTGCTGCCAATACCACAGTCCTCAGTTCACAGCCTGCACATGACAATCTCACAGTACAGTATTACGTACACTGTCCGCTCTCAAACAGCAGTGTTTGCTCACTATCTCATGCTGATACCCAGTATTTTCTCCCATGCCACTTTAGAAGCCGACGTTTGCTACACAGCGGGTGGCCCGAGAAACTCCTCCATGGCGAAAGAGAAGTAGAATGAACACTCCATTCTACGGACAGAACACTCCACAGACTGCTCCCTCAAACTCAGGCTGTCACTGTCCACAGCGACATTCACTCACACTCGGACAGATCTGAACTCCACACCGACTGACAAGTCTCACTCGCCTCTCTTATATGCAATTCAAAGATATGAGCTTCATTGATGTTTCCGTATTGAACTGAGATCACAGAGATAAGATATCTATTAGGTTCAACCTATTCAATACTAATTACGTGTTGATGTTACTAATAACTTTTATTCAAACTTAAGGAGACAGCTCCAGAATCCTCTCAAAAACAAATTCTCTGGGTGCACTGTCGAAATCCTTCTTACAACGCTGGAGGCTCCAATGAGGTAGCAAGGCAATGGAGACAGCAATGGCAGAAGTGCGGCCAATTTATGTCCGCCTCTCACCCAATAGGTTTGCTGTGTGGCGAGCACTGAGGCCCCAATGCAGTGATGCCACTCACAATTCAATCCAGGCTCGAGTGCTCCTCCCCATGATTTACGATAAAATGGAGAACGCGGAAGACTTCCACATCACACTGTGCCCTCCATAAGCAAATCAGCTCAACTTGCTCCACGATATGGCACCAGATGATCTGATAGGGTGACCATCGCCTCTCCAGGGGGTATCTGCTGGGCGACGTCCTCATTCCTAGTTACGACAATTCGTAGGTGTAATAATACCAATATAATGGTCCGTTATTGGACATTATAAATTTTCCAGCTAACTCATTCTTGGTTGCCTGCGTTTCGCCCTTGTGTGCTAAGTTAGGCTCGTCAGTTGGGACTTAGCACACCACCCAAGACGCAAGGCTAGTGCATACCATGGAGGCCACTGCATAGGCTACTTGAAGCCACCAGCAGTGCCAATGCACTATGAGAGCTATGTCTCATTTTCAAAAATTGATGCCTGCCTGGCCATCAAATGATGTAGATGTTGATTCCCATAGGGAACCTAAAATATTTGTCCCGAATGAGTAAATTTATAATACCAATATAATGGTCCGTTATTGGACATTATAAATTTTCCAGCTAACTCATTCTTGGTTGCCTGCGTTTCGCCCTCGTGTGCTAAGTTAGGCTCGTCAGTTGGGACTTAGCTGGAAAATTTATAATGTCCAATAACGGACCATTATATTGGTATTATAAATTTACTCATTCGGGACAAATATTTTAGGTTCCCTATGGGAATCAACATCTACATCATTTGATGGCCAGGCAGGCATCAATTTTTGAAAATGAGACATAGCTCTCATAGTGCATTGACACTGCTGGTGGCTTCAAGTAGCCTATGCAGTGGCCTCCACGGTATGCACTAGCCTTGCGTCTTGGGTGGTGTGCTAAGTCCCAACTGACGAGCCTAACTTAGCACACGAGGGCGAAACGCAGGCAACCAAGAATGAGTTAGCTGGAAAATTTATAATGTCCAATAACGGACCATTATATTGGTATTATAAATTTACTCATTCGGGACAAATATTTTAGGTTCCCTATGGGAATCAACATCTACATCAATTCGTAGGTGCTCGCACAGAGGGCGAGGCTCCAGTGACTTTCCCCGTATCCACACCTTCATACATTAGCATGGCCTCTGTGCCTACGCAGTCCACCGGCGTAATGCACTTGACAGGTTCACACGTCTCAGGCTTAACATAGCTGGGTTTACTCTCATTTTGTGGTGTCAAAATCTGTGTTCGTACGAGGGCGAGTGTCCTGGTCAGGTGGCACTCTCATTTGTTGGTCATCAGTTTGGACTAAATTAGCACGCCGTCTCCTAGTGGGGGTCCCTCCAGTCGTATCATCAAAATCATCGCCCTCATCCGTAGGATCGTCGTTAGAGCCTCCGTGATGTACTGCTCACCAACAAGCATCATCTCCGGACGGAACTCGGCGGCACGGAGTTTACTGAAGAAGGTGTTGGCTGCCTTGCGCTTCATGTTATCTTAGAACAGCTCGTCCAGAGTCACATTGGCTGGTCCCTAGACTATCTTAAAACAATCAAGTTTATTAAAATGTTCAACCTATTCAATACATTACATTCGTCTGAATGCTTATAAATTATACATTACAATCAAATTGGGACATGTTTCGCTCTTAGTTGCGGGCACCATCAGCCTAAACCTCGCCCCCAAAATCATAAAGTCATTGGGAACTTCAACTTCTCTTACAGACTATCGTAATACTTAAGTGTAAAAAATAATGGATTAAAAAATAAATTTTTGTCAATTTTTAACTAACTGGCAGATAATTTTAGAAATTGTGTTAAAATTCCTGAAGCAGCCTTTAAATTGCTCACTGGATAGCTTGTGCCGATACCTATTAAAATTTCTTTATATAGTGTAGCACTGTGGTTCATGTTCGTGGGTTACTGTAGTCACGTCCTAGTTCGTGAACCATGGGCAACGGCTGAGTGGCCTAGTAAGTGGTCCTGAGAGTCGGGATACCAGTTGCTATGGAATGGGAGTGGGCATCTCGGACATATTCTGAGTCCTGGCCCTCCTTGTGCTCAGGCGGCTAGGACTATACAATCCACCGGTGGTCCATAACCTGTTAGAGGAGAGATCCTCACTTGGACTATGTGCAAGTAGGGTAGCATCCCGCTTCATGAATTTACCGAGCTCAGAACATTTTAAGCAAGCCTTGGACCTATGGGAGTAACGGAGTCCCACTCCCATTTGACAGGCGAGGGTCTCCTTGGAAACAACTTGGAGAACGAAATGGAATTCGATGGGGAGCTATGGGCCTTATGGAACACAGAAAGTAGAACTGGCTGAGTCAGCAAAGAGGATGCATCTAGATGTGCTAGGAGTAAGTGATATTCGGGTAAGGGGAGATAACGAGGAAGAGGAAGGAGATTATAAAGTGTACTTGACGGGTGTTAGAAAGGGAAGGGCAGAGTCTGGGGTAGAGCTCTTTATCAGGAATACCATTTCATGTAACATAGTTTCTGTTAGGCACGTAAATGAGCGAATGATGTGGGTAGATTTGTCAGTTGGAGGAATAAGGACTAGAATTGTGTTCGTGTATTCACCATGTGAGGGTGCAGATGAGGATGAAGTTGACAAGTTTTATGAAGCATTGAGTGGCATCGTGTTCAGGATCAACAGCAAGGGTAAAATAGTGCTAATGGGCGATTTCAATGCGAGAGTTGGGAATAGAACTGAAGGATACGAAAGGGTGATTGGTAAATGTGGGGAAGATATGGAAGCTAATGGGAATGGGAAGCGTTTGCTGGACTTCTGTGCTAGTATGGGTTTAGCTGTTACGAATACATTCTTCCAGCATACGGCTATTCACCGCTACACATGGGAGGCTAGGGGTACCAGATCCATAATAGACTATATCTTAACAGACTTCGAATTCAGGAAATCTGTTAGGAATGTATGAGTTTTCCGGGGATTTTTCGATGATACAGATCACTATCTGATCTGCAGTGAACTAAGTATCTCTAGGCCTAGGGTAGAGAAAGTGAAATCTGTCTGCAAACGAATAAGGGTAGAAAATCTCCAGGACGAGGAAATTAGACAGAAGTACATGGATATGATTAGCGAGAAGTTTCAAACAGTAGACAGTAAGCAGGTTCAGGATATAGAAAGTGAATGGGTGGCATACAGGGATGCTGTAGTAGAAACAGCAAGGGAATGCCTAGGAACAACTGTGTGTAAAGATGGGAAAAGGCGAACAGCTTGGTGGAATGATGAAGTGAGAGCAGCTTGTAAACGTAAAAAGAAGGCTCATCAGAAATGGCTCCAAACAAGGGCCGAGGCAGACAGGGATTTGTATGTAGATGAAAGAAACAGCGAAACAAATAGTTGTTGAATCCAAAAAGAAGTCATGGGAAGATTTTGGTAACAACCTGGAAAGGCTAGGTCAAGCAGCAGGGAAACCTTTCTGGACAGTAATAAAGAATCTTAGGAAGGGAGGAAAAAAGGAAATGAACAGTGTTTTGAGTAACTCAGGTGAACTCATAATAGATCCCAGGGAATCACTGGAGAGGTGGAGGGATTAGTTTGAACATCTTCTCAATGTAAAAGGAAAGGTGTTGTGAACAGTCAAGCTCATGGGGAGGAGGAAAATGATGTTGGTGAAATTATGGTCGAGGAAGTGGAAAGGATGGTAAATAAACTCCATTGTCATAAGGCAGCAGGAATAGATGAAATTAGACCTGAAATGGTGAACTATAGTGGGAAGGCAGGGATAGAATAGTAAAATTAGCATGGAGTGTTTGTAAGGTACCTTCAGATTGGGCAAAAGCAGTAACTGCACCTATCTACAAGCAAGGGAACAGGAAGGATTGCAAAAACTATTGAGGTATCTCATTGATTAGTATATCAGGCAAAGTATTCACTGGCATTTTGGAAGGGAGGGTGCGTTCAGTTGTTGAGAGGAAGTTGGGTGAAAACCAGTATGGTTTCAGACCACAGCGAGGCTGTCAGGATCAGACTTTCAGTATGCGCCAGATAATTGAAAAATGCTACGAGAGGAATAGGCAGTTGTGTTTATGTTTCGTAGATCTACAGAAAGCATATGACAGGGTACCGAGGGAAAAGTTGTTCGCCATACTGGGGGACTATGGAATTAAAGGTAGATTATCAAAAGCAATCAAAGGCATTTATGTTGACAATTGAGCTTCAGTGAGAATTGATGGTAGAATGAGTTCTTGGTTCAGGGTACTTACAGGGGTTAGACAAGGCTGTAATCTTTCACCTTTGCTGTTCGTAGTTTACATGGATCATCTGTTGAAAGGTATAAAATGGCAGGGAGGGATTCAGTTAGGTGGAAATGTAGTAAGCAGTCTGGCCTATGCTGACGACTTGGTCTTAATGGCAGATTGTGCCGAAAGCCTGCAGTCTAATCTTGGAACTTGAAAATAGGTGCAATGAGTATGGTATGAAAATTAGCCTCTCAAAGACTAAATTGATGTCAGTAGGAAAGAAATTCAAAAGAACTGAATGTGAGATTGGTGATACAAAGGTAGAACAGGTCGATAATTTCAAGTATTTAGGTTGTGTGTTCTCCCAGGATAGTAATATCGTGACATTGCTAATGCAGTGAGCTCACAGTTGCGATCAACAGTATTCTGTAAGAAGGAAGTCAGCTCCCAGACGAAACTATCTTTACATCGGTCTGTTTTCAGACCAACTTTGCTTTATGGGAGCGAAAGCTGGGTGGACTCAGGATATCTTATTCATAAGTTAGAAGTAACAGACATGAAAGTAGCAAGAATGATTGCTGGTACAAACAGGTGGGAACAATGGCAGGATGGTACTCGGAATGAGGTGTTAAAGGCTAAGTTAGGAATGAACTCGATGGATGAAGCTGAACGCATAAACTGGCTTCGGTGGTGGAGTCATGTGAGGCGAATGGAGGAGGATAGGTTACCTAGGAGAATAATGGACTCTGCTATGGAGGGTAAGAGAATTAGAGGTAGACCAAGACGACGTTGGTTAGACTCGGTTTCTAACGATTTAAAGATAAGAGGTATAGAACTAAATGAGGCCACGATACTAGTTGCAAATCGAGGATTGTGGCGACGTTTAGTAGTGAGGAGCCTCGCACAAGTAAGTGGAAGCAATGCTAGAACTCAGCTAAGGACCCCGTGGTCGCCAACTCCCACGTTAAGATCCCCTGGAGCCACTTTTGGTCGCCTCTTACGACAGGAAGGGGATACCGTGGGTGTATTTTTCATCTATGTACCCCACCCAAAAAATCAGATGTCCAGCACTAGCCCAGTCTCATTATTGGATTCTATTACTGTATACAAAATTAGAGACATCCATCAAAACAGAGACCTATTAGGAAATAAAATTACAGTACTGTGATAATATCCAGCTGATAGTAGTTCAAAAAGGTGAGTGGGTGCCCTCATGCACAGGGTCGTGGAAAAAAGAAAATCTTGAAATCTAATTAACAGGAAAACAAGTGGATTTGAACAATTAGAAAGGAATTAATATAATATTCCATAATATTCAGGAATAAACAATGAAAATTACACTTTCACCATCTTTCACATACTGTAGTAAACAAGTATGCTAATAGTTTCATAGTATCACCGGTAAAGAAGGAATAATAATTCCTTGATAATTACATACAGCAGAGTCTCGCTCAACCAAACCTTCACTTATCCGACACTCGTACTCTTAATTTGAACTTTTGGTGGAGACTAAATTCTGGGACACCCGGTGTAGAGGGTGCGACTGTGGGACAAACACTGGCCTGACTGCCTGCGGTAAGATGGGTTTTTCCTCAAGGACATGTGCACCGAGTCTTCAGTCATTGTTCGGTGTACAGTAGTATTGGTTGGGTGCGGATGTTATAGTTTTCATATCCTATGTGAGTACGGCGAGTAAACGGAAGAAAGCTATTGTTTCTATGGCAGACAAGTTGAGTGCGTTAAAGAAATTGGACAAAGGGGAAACTCTTCAAAAAGTGGTTTCAAAATATGGTGCTGGACGTGTTACTGTGGGAAACTGGAAAAAAAGAGGGAAGAAATTGAAAAGTAGTGCCCTACCAGAGCAACAAGTGATGCATTGAACACCAGAAACATTTTTTTTGCGAGCGGCTTTAAGTCGCACAGACACAGATAGGTCTTATGGCGACGATGGGATAGGAAAAGCCTAGGGGTTGGAAGGAAGCAGTCATGGACTTAATTAAGGTACAGCCCCAGCATTTGCCTGGTGTGAAAATGGGAAACCAAGGAAAACCATCTTCAGGGCTGCAGACAGTGAGATTCGAACCCACTATCTCCCGGATTCAAGCTCACAGCCGCGCGCTCCTAACCGCATGGCCAACTCGCCCGGTGAACATTAGAAAACAATGAAAAAATGTGAGTACAAAAAAGTACATGAAGCACTATTTCTTTGGTTCACTCAAAATCTGGAAAAAGGCCAGCCAATATCTGGCCCCATTCTGCAAGAAAAGGCAGTGTATTTCCAGAAGGAGATTAATGAATGAGACCGTAATTTTACTGCCAGTGTTGTTTGGCTTGATCGGTGGATAAAACCACACAGCATTAGGCAGCATAATATCTGTGGAGAAAAACTGTCAGCTAAATCCGATGAGGTTGTGAAAATTTTTATGAAATATTTCTTTCTGAAGGATTAACCGATGATCAGATTTTTAACTGTGATGAGACTGGACTAAATTTCTAGATGCTACCATCAAAACTCACGCAGTCTTCACCAGGCTACACACGTAGAAAGGAAAGAGTTACTGTTCTTGCCTGTAGTAATATTACTGGGAAATTAGAAGCCAAATTGCTTATGATCAGTAAAGCAAAGAAGCCTAGTGCATTGAAAAACATTTCTGTTGATGCTCTTCCAGTCCATTACACAAATCAGAAGGCTGCCTGGATGTCTGCTGACATCTTTAAAAATTCTTCTACTAGACAACACTCCATCACACCCAAATGAAGAGTAACTTAGAAGTAGTGACATGAAAGTCACGTTCCCCCCTCCTAATGTGACGTCATTATGCCAGGCAATGGACCAAGGTGTGCTGGAAACGTTGAAGAGGAAATATCAGCGGATACTCCTTTCATCCATGTTAGAGGAAATGGACAATGGCAACGGCATGATAGAAAAGTTAAAATGAATCAACATGAAAGACTTGGCATACTGTACAGCGCAGTCTTGGGAAGAAGTTGAAACAACAACATTACCAAAGTCTTGGAACATACTGTTGAGTGAGGATGAATATCGAGAGGAGGTGGTACAAGAAGACATGGAAAACATTGTTCCCTTACTGAATTGCATTCCTGGCTGTGATGATGCTACGATTCAAGATGTAAGTGGTGTGCACAAGATCAGCTGTTTGAACAAACTGATCCTGATATTACTGATTTTGTGAATGCTAACAAAAATGAGGATGATGCAGAAGAAGAACGAGGCATTGCGGAACAAAAGGAGAAAACGATGACTCACAATGAAGGATTAAGTGCATTGGAAATGGCACTAACCTACGTTGAGCAACAGCCAGAAGCAAGCGCAACGGAGGTGTTGATTTTTCGTCGATGGCAGGATCTCGCAGCAAGAAAACGTGAATCAGCAGGCAAGCAGACATTGCTGACAAGTTTCTTTCTGTAAGATATTTGGAAAGTTTTCGTTCAGTACTGCATGTACTGCACAATTAATTGAACTGACAGAGTACCGTAAAACATGTCATTGTTTTTGTAATACAGTAGAGCCTTCCTGATTGTTTTAGTTGATTTTCAAAGTTATTCTGTATTATCCGACATTTTCGGTGATCCGGCATACTCCAGGTGCCGTTTAGGTCGGATAATCGAGAGACTACTGTATTTGATATAGGTGTTGATTCCCATAGGGAACCTGAAATATTTGTCCTGAATTAGTAAATTTATAATAACAATATAGTTGGTCTGTTATTGGACATTATAAATTTTCCAGCTAACTCATTCCTGGTTGCAATTGTTTCGCCCCAGTGTGCTAAGTTGGGCACATCAGTTGGTAAATAGCACACCTACCAAGACTAGAAATATTTCAGGTTCCCCATGGGAATCAACATCTATATCATCTGATGGTCAGGCAGGCATCAATTTTTGAAAATGAGACAGTCTCTCTTAGTGCATTGGCACTGCCAGTGGCTCCAAGTAGTCTGCGCAGTGGCCTCTACGGTATGCACTAGCCATGCATATTGGTAGGTGTGCTATTTACCAACTGATGAGCCCAACTTAGCACACTGGGGCGTAACGCTGGCAACCAGGAATGAGTCAGTTCTTATCGTTTTCAGCAGCATGATTCAACTCTTTGCAATACACTCCGTACAAGAAATTCATTCTTCCGATTAACCTGAATTAATTTCCAGTCTCTGACTGTTCATCAGAACTTCTCTCCAGCTCTAATGCCATCAACTTCCTTAACATTGTCATTCCACAAACTGTTTTGAGGAGTATGTTTATTAAAAGTTAATTTAAAATGGATAAAGTGAAACCAAATATCAAAGACTGAATCAGTTGAGATGGCC
The DNA here is from genome assembly GCF_040414725.1 of Anabrus simplex. NCBI lineage: Eukaryota > Metazoa > Arthropoda > Insecta > Orthoptera > Tettigoniidae > Anabrus > Anabrus simplex. Next base: position 313,900,295 of record NC_090270.1, read on the forward strand.
TGCCTTTCTAGCAGTGGTAATGTATCACAACTTTCACAAGTCTCATTAAAGAGAACATAAAATTGTTTTAAAGTGAAAAATGATCATACATTGTATCTGTATTCTGTTCAATTTTGTGATTTTATTCTGAGCCTTTCTATTTGATAAACTTACATACCTGAAGGGTGGATTTTCTCTAATTATAGTGCAGAGTATATGAAGGAAACTGGATGAATCATTTCGTCAAATTAATGTGTAAATAAGTGAAAGTCTAAAACAGCACAAGTCAGACTTTTTAATAGGGAATAAAAAATGTGGTATTAAGAGGTTAATGTACAAAGGAAATTTTAAAGGGATGTTCCTTAATTATATCATATTATGATAAATAACTCACCTTCTTCTCCTCGAACAGCATAACGTATCTTGATTTCTGGACAAAACTGAGCCATTTTTGTAGCCACTTCTCCAGTCTGAATGGCCAGTTCATATGTTGGTGCAAGGCACAATACCTAGAAATAAATTATAAATTTTCACAACAGAATTCTTATGGCAACATGGGAGATATGATTTAAATATAACAACTGACTGAACATAACATACGGCCATCCACTATAGGCTCCGTGAGTATAGCAATGTGCTGCTGTGGGTGGAAATTACGAGAACTACTTAGGGCACCTTCATCAACAGCTGACCTTAAGAAGCTAGAATATGTCTGATGTTTACATATATTCAATCATTTTAATGTGGAACTCTATCGCTGAATCCCTTGCTATGTTTTTGTCTGAAGCCATTATTGGAATCTAAGACCACATTCCCTACAGGTTGATCCGATCATGTTTGTGATGTAGATAGCCGCCGTGGTTGATCACACTGGCGTGAATAGTAGAACTTGTGTCCCTGTACATTCTCTATCCCAAGTTTTGTTTTTGTGTTTGACACAGTATATGACGCCTATGTATGTTTTTTCAGCTAACTTCTTATCTCCCCCCCTCTACAATTAATATATCATTCTTCATAGTTTTGGCTTTACTCAATAAAAAAACTAGTGACCGGGTATAACGCGAAAGCGCAACCCAATCAGTAACTTAAAGAGAATCAACAGAAGAAGTAAAATCATTTTACAATGCCGTCTTCAGATGATTATTTTTTAATGTCATAATGTTCGGGCAGAACTATATGCTGGTTGTTGGCTAATGGCTGCATTAATAGATACTGTGATACACAGGTTTTCTTCATGACCTCATGAAATGCATTTGAAAAGACGATGGACCATAGCAGTAAATCGTAAGAAGTAATTCGGGATATATATACATTTTAACTAATACAAAATATCTCTCTACAAAATGTATTTTAACCATTTACAAATAAGTTAGCAATTAAGAAACAAATTATTATAACTATGTTATATTTGCAAAGCAAGCTGCAGTAGGCCAGGTTTTTTTTGGAGCACACACATCATAATAGATACACACTGTATTGTATTGCCACAGTCTTAATTATAGCCAGTAGAATGAAAATAATAATAATAATATTATACCGTATTGTACTACAGACCAAAGTGTGAAATTTTGTAGTATTCCATCACAACCTAACGAAATGGATTTGGAAAGGCAGTAGACAAATATAATTACACAAATAGACCTTCATTACGTAATATCAATAGCTCACAGAAATACTGTATTTTACATCCGTAAATTCATGTCCTCGTCGAGGTGGTGCATTTCTTTTCAAGCACACCCCTGATGGAAATGAGCTGCATGCACTGTTTTAACCACATACCAACCCTCATGCGAACCTTAAGTTTCTGGTAGTGTCAGGTTTCATGCCCATACCCCCAAGGAAGGCAGCTAGTAACACCAACCTTTATATTACAGAGGTGGACTTGATCATATTATAAATACAGACACACAATATAAATGATCACTTATTGGCAACTTTAAGTGATTCTGAACTCTTCTTCTCAGTCATAATTTTTGACAGTGTACATGCGGTTTCAATATCAGGAATTTCAATAGGTCCAAAATCAAGCCTGAGCCTTTTTCTCAGACAAAGTTCGTGTACTCTCTCCCCCCGTTATAGTTCTCTTTCCCTGTGCTTGCTTGAGATGCAAGCTTGTGACCATTCACACGGGTCGATCAGTACGCGATGTGACATATTCTGAGCAAAATGCATAAACAACAGCTGAAATATGCTCATATTTCATGGAAACCATTATTGGCCTTTGTGAAATAATGATGAATGTTACCAAGGTCTGCTTTAGAAAACATGGTTTTGTTTAAAATTAATTGCCTCCCTAGCAGCATTAACCTACGCTAATATGATATCGTATTTGTTGTAACCAAGGTTGAAGTTTACAGAACACAACTTTTATTGCTTCACTTTATGATATTTACACAAATAACTGAAATTTATTTTGAAGCAAAAAGGAATATTGAATCTTGAGAAAAGTCTGTCTTTATACAATATGTACAGGTTTGCAGTCTTTATATACACTTCTATCTTGAAAAGATAGTCTTCGTGAATTGACACTTCGATAGTCGAGAACTATCTGGCACACTAACATAAATGTTTATGAGAGTCTTTGTTTGTTGAAGTGCCTGAATTCCTAAAAAGCAAGTTCAATTGATTGAAGAAATTTCCACCTAGCGAAACTAAGGGAGCTTGCATAAATTAGGGAGTGAAAATGGCTTGTAAAAGAATTACGGAACATAGGCAGCGGAAACAGGTAAGGGAGCGGTGACCAGAGGTGAAACCTCGTACTGCCAGAAATTCAGTCCACCTGGTCGAAGCACATTTTCAAGAGGAGTAGCCTCCGTGCTCGACGTAGGGTGTATTCTGGAGCTGGACACCGGGGCAAGTGGGCAAGTGAGCAGGCCGGGAGCTCCTATTTATAGTACACTCGATGGTCAGGCACGCGCACTGAGGGCTGCGCGTCGAAGCTAGCAGAATGATACACAGGCGCGCGTGCAGCTGGCTGGCGGAGCGAGAAGAGAGCGCCGGACATACAACACCCTCCCCTCCTAAATGCGCCGGTACGGCGTGAAGCGGCGGCGGCGCTGGCGGCGACGGCGATGCTGGGGCGGAGCTGCTGATATCTCTGTTGTATTGTCCGGAGCTGGAACTGGGCGGAGTGGCGCTGTCTCATCCTGAAAGGAACCCATTGTTATTAAATGATCTAAAGCGCGTTCAGCAATAGATTTATCAGGTTTAGCAATAGCATCAATAGCTGGACAGGGGCGGTAGCGCAGACGTATCTGATCTTGATGGCGGCAGATACGTTTCTCCGTAGTCTGTATCTCGTAGAGACGATGACCCAAAGATCTGCAGATGACTCCAGGTATCCAGAGTGGGTTGGATTTGAATGTCCTGGTGTAGACCTTGGCGTTGAGGGAGAACTTCGTTGGTGAGGTCTTATGCTGGGTCGGAAGAGGCTGTAACAGAGAAAGCAAAGTTCTGTGAGGTCGTCCATGGAGCTTCTGTGCAGGAGTGATATTATCAGCGCCGGGTAGAGTTCTGTAGTTGTTTAAGAGTTGGAGCAAGGCTTGGTCTTTAGTTAAGCCTGAAGAGACAGCTTTCTTCATACTTCTTTTAAATGTTTGTACGAAGCGTTCAGCTTCACCATTAGATTGAGGGTGAAAAGGTGGTGCTAGGATATGACGAATGCCATTATGTGTACAAAAGTTCTGAAAAGCAGTAGCTGTAAATTGAGGTCCGTTGTCCGAAATGAGTACTTGCGGTAAACCTTCTGTAGTAAAGATTTTCTGGAGAGCACGAATGGTAGCTTCGGTTGTAGTAGTCGAATGCATATCCACGACATATGGAAAGTTTGACAGTGAATCGATGACTATTAACCACATGGAATTGAGGAAAGGACCTGCGAAATCGATGTGAACTCGTTCCCATGGAGTAGTAGCAGGAGGCCATGAAGCAAGATCAGAAGACGGGGCGTTCTGATTCGTTTGACATTGCTCACAATGACGTATTAGCTTTTCGATGGCGGCATCAATACCGGGCCAGTAGCAGTGTTGACGGGCGAGTTGCTTTGTTCTGGAGATACCCCAATGGCTTTGGTGTAATAATTCGAGAACTTGTTTCTGTAGGCTAAGTGGGATAACCACTCGGAAGATGGTGCCTGCTTCGAGTAGTACAACTCCGGCACGAGTCGTGAGACGATGCTGCATACGATGATAAGGTGCCAGGTGGGCAGGAAGTGTGCTCTGAAGAGGCCAACCGTTGCGGATGTAAGTACGTACAGTAGCAAGTGTACTGTCCTTATCCGTAGCTTTAGCTATGCAGGTAGCATCAATAGGAAAACTGGATACAGTATCTTCAAGTTCTATGTCCAACTGAAGACATTCAGATTCTTGAGAATCGAAGGCAGTATCAGGACCAACGGGTAAGCGGGAGAGGGCATCAGCATTACAATGCTGGGATGTGGCTCGATATACAATCTGATAGGAATAATCAGAAAGGAACATGGACCATCTTTGAAGCTTTCTGAGGGAATTCTCTGGGATCTTATTACCAGGATGGAATAAGTGTACGAGAGGCTTATGATCGGTAATGATCAGGAAATGGTTGCCATAAAGATATTCATTGAAACGGCGAATACCAAAGATGATGGCTAAAGCTTCTTTCTCTATCTGTGAGTATCGACGTTGATGGTCATTAAGTGTTTTCGAAGCGAAGGCGATGGGGCGTTCTTGTCCATGACGATCCTTCTGGGAGAGAACGGCACCGACACCATAGTCTGAAGCGTCAGTAGCTAGCGTGATGATCTTGTCGGGCTGAAAATGAGTGAGTTGTATAGCTTGAATTAAGGCGTTGTTGATTGTTTTCCATGCCTGTTGGCATTGCGGAGTCCACTGAAACTTAACACCTTTTTTACGTAGAGCGTTTAATGGAGCTGCTACTGTAGCGAAGCGTGGAATGAACTTATTATAATAGTTCGCTTTGCCTATGAAGGACTGAAGCTGCTTGAGGTTCTGAGGTGCTGGCATGTTTACTATCGCTGAGACATTCTGTGGACTAGGACGAATTCCATTCTTATCAAGTATATGTCCGAGGTAGTGAACTTGAGGCTGAAAGAAGGTACATTTAGCGAGATTCGCTCGTAGGCCATTGTCTTTCAATTTCTGGAGAAGAAGGCGGAGATTGGTTAGATGTTCCTGATGATCTTTTCCAGTAACAATAATATCATCCAGGTAGTTAGCACAACCGGGAATTGAGGCGGTGAGTTGAGCCAAATAGCGCTGAAAAATAGCCGCTGAGGATGAAACACCAAATGGGAGCCGCTGGAGCTGGAGCAGTCCGAGAGGAGTGTTGAGTGTGAGAAATTTCTTAGATTCTTCGTCTAAAAGTAGCTGGAGATATGCTTCTTTAAGATCAACTCGAGAGAAGAATTGTCCACCAGAGAGACGACGGAATAAGTCTTCTGGACGTGGAATAGGAAAGATATCTGTGTCGAGTTGTGCGTTGACTGTAGATCGAAAATCGCCACAAAGTCGAACATTACCATCAGGTTTCTTGATTACCACGAGTGGAGTAGCCCATTGACTAGAAGTAACTGGTACAACAATGCCAGTTTGTATCCATCTTTCTAATTCTTTCGTGACCTGGTCTTGAAGTGCTAGGGGTACTGGACGTGATTTGAGGAAGCGAGGCTTAGCTCCGGATTTCAGCTGTATGTGAGCTGTATAGTCTTTTGCCGTTCCGAGCTGAGAGTCGAAGACTTCAGGAAACTGCGCTAGGAGAGCGGTAACGTCAGAAGTAGGATGCAATGTAGATACGACGTTAATGTTGTCATGTATCTGGAAACCAAATAAGTTAAATAGATCCATGCCCATAATGTTTGATGCAGTGTAGTTGTTAACTACGAGAAGAGGAATGGCCTTCTGAATTCCTTTATAACTAGCCTGAAGCTTGATTTGACCTTTGATGTCAATTTTCTTCTTGTTAAATGTCACGAGCTGGATGTCAGCTGGAGAGCATGAAGGTGAACCTAAGTCGTGGTAGGTAGTCAGGTTAATAATAGAGACAGGTGATCCAGTGTCTAATTGAAAAGCGACAGATCGATCAGAGAATGAGAGAGGAATGATGATTTTGTGAGAATCCTTCGTGGGAAGAATAAGATTGATCTGATCAACTTCCATGTCTTGGCGGGGCTGTATATGCTTCCGGCGCGCTGCAGTAGTCTTAGCAGGGCGGAGCGAACTTTGACAGACAGTCTGAATGTGTCCAAGTTTATTACATCGTTGACAAGTAGCTTTGAAAAAACGACAGTCACGACGTTCATGATGCTTGAAACAACCTCGGCAGGAAGGCAGGAGTTTCGAGGTGCTTTTAGAATTGGGCTTCCTTGTAGCATTACGAGAGGGAACCTGGCGAGAATGCTTGGTGGAGAGCGCCTTATCCGTACGGTTCACTGTAGCAGAGGACTTGCGGGCCTGAGGCGAGACGTGTGCAACTTCGTGTGGAGAAGCTATGGCTGCGGCAGTCTTGGTAGTAAGCTCATAAACCGTAGCAATACGCTGGACGTCTTCTAAAGAAGGGTTACTCTGCTTGACAGCGTCAAAACGTATTTTGTCTTCAGGAGTATGTAATATTATCATGTCCCGAATGAGAGAATCAGTGTAGGATGAACCACAACCGTCCTTGGAGCAGATGAACTGGCAGGGTTTAGCTAGACCACGCAATTCAGTTATCCATTCAGTATGTGTCTGATGGGGTTGCTTTCTGCTCTGAAAAAATTTATAGCGAGCAGCCACTATGTGAGGAGCTTTGGCATAGTGTTCCGTGAGACGGGCTAAGAGCTGCGTGAAGGGTACCTCAGATAAGTGTTCTTCTGGACTTAATTTACGTAGTAATTCACACGTAGCATTGCCAACCGAACTAAGAAATAGTGCGCGGCGGCGTTGATCATCTGTGACAGAATGGCAGATGAAATGCTGTTGCAAGCGGGCTAAATAAACTGACCATTCTTCCTTAGCCGGGTCAAAAGCAGAGAACGGAGGAATAGCGGATGGCTGTGTAGAGACAGAAATAGCTTGAATAGCCTGAAGTAATGCTGCCTGTTGTTGTTGCATAAATTGTTGCTGTTGCTGCTGTAAGGCTTGGAAGACCGTAGCGAGTTGTTCCGCAGTAGCCATTGCGAGATGCGTGCAAGAAAGAGTAAGGTAAGCTGTGTGTCAGAACTGGTTGGAGTGTCGTTGTTGTTTAGCACGTCGCCGTAGAGTTGACAACTGGGGCCCGTTGAATTGTAGTGTTGGCTGCGTGTGTACCTCGTCGCTATAGAGTTGGCAACTGGGGCCGAAGAATTGTAGTTTGTTGCTTTTTTACCTCGTCGCCATAGAGTTGTGTTGTAACCAAGGTTGAAGTTTACAGAACACAACTTTTATTGCTTCACTTTATGATATTTACACAAATAACTGAAATTTATTTTGAAGCAAAAAGGAATATTGAATCTTGAGAAAAGTCTGTCTTTATACAATATGTACAGGTTTGCAGTCTTTATATACACTTCTATCTTGAAAAGATAGTCTTCGTGAATTGACACTTCGATAGTCGAGAACTATCTGGCACACTAACATAAATGTTTATGAGAGTCTTTGTTTGTTGAAGTGCCTGAATTCCTAAAAAGCAAGTTCAATTGATTGAAGAAATTTCCACCTAGCGAAACTAAGGGAGCTTGCATAAATTAGGGAGTGAAAATGGCTTGTAAAAGAATTACGGAACATAGGCAGCGGAAACAGGTAAGGGAGCGGTGACCAGAGGTGAAACCTCGTACTGCCAGAAATTCAGTCCACCTGGTCGAAGCACATTTTCAAGAGGAGTAGCCTCCGTGCTCGACGTAGGGTGTATTCTGGAGCTGGACACCGGGGCAAGTGGGCAAGTGAGCAGGCCGGGAGCTCCTATTTATAGTACACTCGATGGTCAGGCACGCGCACTGAGGGCTGCGCGTCGAAGCTAGCAGAATGATACACAGGCGCGCGTGCAGCTGGCTGGCGGAGCGAGAAGAGAGCGCCGGACATACAACAGTATTAGAAATAGACGAAGGATATTTTTCTGAAGACAGCATTGTTGAATGTGTATATGAACACCAATCTCGTGATCACCACTACTAGAACATAAATTACTAGGTTGACTCTATTATGAAATGGTAGGATATCTAGTGAACCAATGTTTCTTTCTGATCACATTTGCAGTTATTGCTCTGTTGATATTTCCTGCAAATTGTTCTTCTTGTAAATTTATTACATGGCCACTTTCTGCAAGCTCAGAATAATGTGGCCAATTGTTGTTGCATAAAACACTTAATCCCACTGTTATTATTTAGTTGGCCATGGCAGCATGCCGTGAAATGACAGTGGATATGTGCGCGGTGAAGTGCAATAACTTACTATGTTCGCCACTCGCAGCGCAGCGGTGCATTTCTCCCAGCAGCGCACGGAGCCTATATATCACATAAGAAAACAACCGAGTAGGTCTAACATTTTCATAGTCGAAATTTTACAAGATTGTGAAAACAATTTTTCCATTTCTTGGTGTCCACTATTGATGTAAATGGGACTAGTGACCAAGTATATCCTTACTCCATAAATGGATGACAAATTTTTGCAGATTCTATCACAAAAAGGATAAAACCACGATTTTCTAATTAAAATCACCTTTTAAAAATTCCTATATTTCAATATTGTTGAACTTAATATGTATGCATGCAGATTTTGATATGCGCACAAAATATGCACTAATATATTGTGTAACACAATTAAATTGAAATAACAAATAGCGTGGTTCAACTTATCCAATACAAGTAAATAAGAAATGTAGTGTTACATTCTTATTTAATTATAAGCGGAAGCGGTACCGGTTTCGACCACCAATCTGGGTCATCATCAGCCAAATAAAAATACAAAAACAATGAATAGGAAAACAAGAAATTAAAGGACGAGTCTTTCACCAAAAAAAGTTGAAGAAGCAATATAAGATAATGGGGATTAGCACAGCGCAATTTAAAATCGTAAAATCTAGAAGAAGTAGAAGGTCAGTCACTTGTATGAAGTAAGGCACAATCTTCTGAAGAGTAGCACAGCACACGCAATGTTCGGCAATGTGCCTCAAAATGTTTACGAGAAGAGGTGAACAGTTAAGTGAGCCTGCATATACAATCAGGCGCGAAGTCACAACACAATTTAATAAATATGAAGTCCCAAAATTGTGTAGAAGTCAAAGACGAGTCGCTTGATTGAAGCAAGATGCTAGCTCCTGAAGATCAGCGCAACATACTCGATGTCCGGCACTGTGTTTTCAAATGCAGACGAAACTCGGTGAATAGCTTAATGATCAAGTCTGTAATTGTTTTGGTTGCGAAAATATATATAATACAATTTAATGTAATTTAATATAATTGAAGTATGTAACTAAGATCTTGTAGATTCTTTAGAACAGTTGACGTTCTCTTCACAATTGTTTTTTACGTCAACTGTTCTAAAGAATCTACAAGATCCTAGTTACATACTTCAATTATATTAAATTGTATTATATATATTTTTTCAATCCTAGCTGGTCAGGGTTTGAAGCAGCCCACTCTTCTCTCCAGGCATTATTCATGTTGTACTGTGATTCAACCAGCCTCTTTCCTAGTTGCCATGATGGATGTCGAGATTTTAATCTTCCATGCTTCTGAGGGTTGCAGTCCTGATGAATCGGCAAGAGTGTACTTGCAGTACACTTTAACCATTCCTTCTTCAGAGCAGTTAGCCTTCGAAGGTGAGGAGGATGGATCTTAGTTAATACTGGCAGGCATTTAAGTGGTGTGGATTTTGAGTGTGCCAGACACTGTCCTCATGGTATCATTCAGCTGGACATCAACTTTTCCTGTGTGTGCGCTGTTGATCCATACAGGACTGCAATATTCTGCAACTGGGTATACTAGGGAAAGAGCTGTTGTTCGGACGACATTAGCATTTGCTCCCCAACTAGTGCCAACGAGTTTGTGAAGGATGTTGTTATGCGTTTTAACCTTTGCTGCTGTTCTGCAGAGGTGTTCTTTATACGTCAAGGAGCGATCCAGCACAATACCCAAGTATTTTGGATGAGCACAGTATTTTAGCTGTTGGCCTCTGAATTGAACTTGTGGAATGTAATGGGCTCTCCTGTTGATTAGATGGAAGGTACTAATCTCTGTTTTCTTTACACTGGGTTTCAAATGCCAGGTGTTGAAGTATCTATCCATTTCTAGGAGATCTTGTGTGAGAATGGCCTCAGCGGTCTCAAAGTCTGTGGACTGTGCTGTTAGGGCTATGTCGTCAGCATATACGAAGTACGTCCAGAAAGTAAGTTCCGTTTGGCAATAAAACTAAATTGTGTACAGATACAGAAAAATTATTTATTACACAAAATTCTACAACTCTTAAACTACTTTTCCACATAACTGCCGAAATTTTGCAGGCATTTGTCATAGCGGGGCACAAGTTTTTGTATACCTTCTTCATAGAAGTTTGCCGCCTGTGTCTTCAACAAGTTGGAAACATTTTCTTTCAGCTCTTCGTCGCTGTTGAAGTGTTGACCGCCAAGGAAAGACTTGAGATGTAAGAACAGATGAAAGTCGCTAGGAGCGAGGTCAGGGCTGTACGGAGGATGGTCAAACACGTCCCAGTCAAATCCCTGTAGGAGGTTTCTCGTTACATTTGCAGTGTGTGATCGTGCGTTGTCGTGAAGGAAAACAACACCTTTTGACAGCAATCCTCGGTGCTTATTCTGTACTGCGCGGCGCAATTTCCTAAGTGTCTCGCAATAAACATCTGCTTTCATTGTCTGACCACGCGGTAAATCAATGAGTAAGATGCCTTTGCAGTCCCAGAACACTGTGCACATCATTTTTCGAGGTGACAAGATTTGTTTCGGCTTAATCGTTGCTGGGGATGAAGTGCGCCTCCATTCCATTGATTGTCGCTTACTTTCAGGGGTGTCGTAAGAAACCCAAGTTTCATCTCCTGTGACTATCTGTGTCAGAAATTCTTCACCGCCTTCATTATAACGGGTCAAAAACTGAAGTGAACTACCCATCCGTTTTGTTTTGTGTTGCTCAGTAAGAATCTTTGGTACCCAACGTGAGCAAAGTTTACAAAATTTCAGTTTTTCGGTAACAATTTCATGAATTAGTGATGGTGAGATTTGGGGAAATTCCATAGAGAGAGCACTAATTGTAAACCTGCGGTTTTCCCGGATCTTGTCATCAATCGCATGAACCAGTTCTTCTGTAACGAAAGATGGACGCCCACTTCGTTCTTCATCGTGCACGTCACTACGTCCTTCATTGAACTGTCGGACCCACCTTCTCACCATTGAATCACTCATCGCATTTTGTCCGTAAACGTCACAAATTTGCCCATAAATTTCAATTGGTTTCACTTTCCCAGCATTCAGAAAACGAATCACAGATCTGATTTCACAAGCGGAGGGATTTTGAATCAACACCGACATTGTAAACAAGCACAACAAAGCGTACGTGGCTGACAGTGATCTCAAAATGGCACATGCTTCTTCTCCTTGATACAGAGCGCCTACCGTGCATGTGTGGAACTGCAATCGCAGCGCTGCAGCGGAGATAAATTGAAACGGAACTTACTTTCTGAACGTGCTTCGTATAAACTTTTGGCATGCAGTAGATGGAAGATCTGCCGTGTAGAGATTGACGAGAAGTGGAGCAAGAACAGAACCCTGCGGCAATCCATCATTTAATCTGTAGGTTCTGCTTCTGTTTCCATTGAGATGTACTTGAATTAGGCGATTGCATAGCATGTTGTTGAGTAAGGAAGCTAGAGTCTTGCAAGGGAAAATTTTCAGGAACTTCAGGATCATCCCTTTTCACCAGACTGTATCATAGGCTGATGATAAATCTACAAACACAGCAACCGTTTTAATTTTTTCTTGAAAGCCCTGCTCAATATGGCTGGTTAGTGCCAGAACCTGAACGCAATAGCTCCTGTTAGGTCTGAATCCTGCCTGTTCAACTGGAATGTGCTGAAGTACTGTAGCTGAGATTCGGTTATAGATCAATCTCTCTAGTAGTTTGTAGCAGATACTCAGTAGAGCAATAGGTCAATAATCTTCCGCATTACAGCCACTTTTCCCAGGCTTCACAACAGCAACTACTTTAAAGAAGAGGCGGGAGCCTTTTTTTCATTAGGATGTCACTAAAGAATTTAGCAAGCCATTCCATAGTTCTAGGACCACTGTGCGTCAGAAATTCGGGATGTATACCATCCAAGCCAGCTGCTTTCCCCGATTTTGTTTCCTTCAAAGCAGCTGAGATCTCTGCAAAAGAAAAATTCTTGGAGAACTTCAAGTTAGTTTCAGCTCTGGACAGTTCTATCTTAAGCTCATTTAGGATTTGCCTTGTTTCATCCCTTTTTGTGTCTGCTGATGCTCTGCTTAAGCCAACAATTCTGTTTGCTATATGTTCAGGCTCTATTTTAGAGTTCTTGCTATGGTAATTAGGGGCACTACTGCCCAGCTTCCTAAGGAGGGACCATGCTTTTCTGCTGGAGTGTTGGAAGTTAATACTAGACGTCAATGTATGCCATTTTTTCTTCCTGGCAGAGTCTAAGCAATGCACTAATTCATCAGCGACTTCCGTTTGATTGCTGTGTTGGTATTCTTCGTACAGCTCATTGCACCTCTCGCTCCACCCTGGGATGTATTCCTTTCTAAATCCTCGGGGAATGTGCTTCTTTACTATAGAACATATCAGCCCAGTAAAACGGTTATAGTTTTCAAGAGCTGGTGGAATCAATTGGATATTGTGTTCCATCTCACTGGTGAAGAGATCCCATTTAGCCATTGTAAAATTCCATCTGGGCACTGGATTTGATCTTATAATTGGAACTTCAATACCGACTTTCAGAAGAATTGGTCTGTGCTGAGTTTGGGGAAAACTGTCTAACACTTTTCTTCTGCAGGGGAGAGGTCTACCTTGTTGGTCCTTGGAAACAAAACAGTGGTCTATGTTTCCATCTAGCATAGTGATAGGTACCTCTCTCTTTGGCATCATACATCAAGAAAATATCTTCAGCCTCTGCCCATTCTAGTATACTGTTGCCATCATAATTGGTATCTTTATATCCCCAGATGGTATGGCGAATGTTAAAATCCCCTAGGATGGCAGTAGGAGGTTTCACATTCTGGATGGCTTCATTAACCCAGGGCTAGGAAGGAGGTTTATAGATGTTGATAACTTCTATGCCAGCAGCTCTAATTTTGATGGTGAATATATTATTAACAGTGCTTGTACTTAAAGCTTCTATATGCTCATGTTGTTCTTAGCGTAAGTTGCTGTTCCGTAGCTCTCGTGGAAAGTTGCTGCCACAAGACTGTATTCTGGCAACTTACATCTGGACAGGAGTTGGCTTTGCCCTTCACAGTGAGTTTCTTGTAAGAGTACTACATCCACTTGGTTGTCATTCAGCACTCTTGTAAGTATATCGCTCACCGTCTTGCTTATGCCTTCAACATTTAGTTGTAATATTGTCAGTGAATGTCCTAGGTCCTTTGTTGTTGTTTGGTTCTGAGAAGAACCGTTTGTACTCATGATTATGTATCCTCAATTTGCTGGGATATCCGCAAGAAAATTTCTTTTGGTCCAGCAGCCGATGTTGTTGCTTACTTAGCATCACCTGGGGGACATGTGTAGGGCATTTGAAAGCACAGTGCCGGATGTTGAGTATGTTGAACTGATCTTCAGAAGCTAGCATCTTGCTTCAATCAAGCGACTCGTCTTTGACTTCTGCACAATTTTGGAACTTCATATTTATTAAATTGTGTTGTGACTTTGCACCTGATAGTATATGCAGGCTAGCTCACTTAACTGTTCGCCTCTTCTCTTAAACATTTTGAGAGGCACATTGCCGAACATTGCGTGTGCTGTGCTACTCTTCAGAAGATTGCGCCTTACTTCATATAAGTGACTGACCTACTTCTTCTAGATTTTACTATTATAATCGCGCAATGCTAATCCCCATTATCTTATATTGCTTCTTCAACTGTTTTTGTGACTCACCCTTAAATTTTTTGTTTTCCTATGCATTGTTTTTGTATTTTTATTCGGCTGATGATGACCCAGATTGGTGGTCGAAACCGGTACCGCTTCCGCTTATAATTAAATAAGAATGTAACAATACATTTCTTATTTACTTGTATTGAATAAGTTGAACCACGTTATTTGTTATTTCAATTTAATTGTGATACAGTTCAATACGGAACATCATGAAATTTTTATCTTTAAATACTGTATATTGTGTACAGGTTGCAACTGATATTAAATAGTTCTCAACTTACGTCCTTAATGCTACCAGGTGTATGCATAAGTCTTTTCTGGTTTCACTAGGAGATGGCGCCAGCGAACAGTACGCAGCATATAAATCTGACAAATAAGTCAGTTTGTTCGTCTGATATTAACCTACAAACACACACAAGTTGATTCCGCCAAACACTAGCGTCTGTGTTGCATCATTCAATGATCAGGTTGACGTTTGTGCCTGAAAAAGAATGTTTGTGGCACGCATTACTTTTCTTAATTAATCAAAGGAAATAGGCTGTGGAAAGTCATCGTTTGCTGATAGAAACTTATGGTGAACACGCTCCATCGATTAGAATGTGAGACATGGTAGACCACAAAAGTGCGAAGATGAGTGATTGCAGGCGTTACTGGATGATGACCCAACTCAACTCAACAACAATTGGCATAAGCATTAAATGTGTCACAAGAAACAATCAGCAAATGTTTACAAGCAATGGGGAAAATCAATAAACTCGGTACATGAGGCCCACACGATCTGAATGAACAGCAAATGGAAAATCGCAAAGTCACTTGTGAACTGCTGCTTCAACGTCACAAAAGAAAAATAATTTCTGTACCGAATTGTGCCAGGTGACAAAAAATGGAGTTATTTTGAAAACCCAAAGTGGACAAAATCACGGCTATCACCTGGCGAAGCCGGTACTTCCACACCAAGGCCAAATCGTTTTGGCAAGAAGACCACGCTTTGTGTCTGGTGGGACCAGAGCGGTATTGTGTATTATGAACTCTTGAAGCCCGGTGAAACCATTAACGCACAATGCTATTCCCAAGAAATTATTCATTTAAATCACGCACTGATCAAAAGACGATCGGACTGGGCCAGAAGACATGGCAAAGTGATTTTGTTACATGACAATGCACCATTTCACACAGCAAAACCAGTGAAAGAAACCTTGAAATTGCTTGGGTGAGACATCCTTCCGCACCCGCCGTACATCCCTGACTTGGGGCCATCTGACTACCACCTCTTGACATCAATGGGGCAAGCACCCGCAAAGCCGCACTTCAGCACTTTCAAAAAGTTGGAAAATGGCTCAACGAATTGTTTGCTGCAAAAGACAAGCAGTTTTTCTGGCATAGTATTCATGACTTACCTGAAAGATGGATAGAGTGTGTAGAAGCTGATGGCCAATATTTTGAAAAAACAAAAAATGAATTTCCCTTGAAAATTACGTGTTTTCTTTACCACAAAACCAGCAAAAACTTATGTATACACCTGGTATGTTAAAATGTGAAAACCTGTTGGGACAGTATGATTTGTGGGCAATTTCTTTGCAGAAGCTCAAACTTTGACATGAGGCAGCAAACACATACTGTAATGTAGTGACGGTATGTAGCATACTCTTAACATAGAACAGACGATGTGCCACAGTTCGAAAAATTTCTGCCAGGTTTCAGAGTCTCCAGGATGAGGGAAGTCCATGATGTACAATACATCAAAGGATGATAACAAAGTTTTAAAGGCAAGTGTAGAGGCAAATCCATATACCACTCAATGGAAGGAAAAAGAAAGAAAGGCTGACCTCGCAAACTTGACGCAAATTTTCACAGAATTTTTCAGAACAGTTAACTTGTTTGATTGACCGATCGAGCGATTATTTATTTATCCCGGCAAGATTAAGGTCAGGTTTCTTTTACAGGTAACACCTCCATAGTTGATGCAAAAGCTGTCTAGAATGACCGACAACGGTAGCGAGGACAGGCTGTCCAATGTGCCTTACACATAACCATGTATCAATAACAATGAACAAAAATCTGAAGAAAAAAATTCTCAATGGTAGCTTTTCCCGAGGAATATTCTTCTTTGTTACTATAAAAATGCAGAAGTTTGCAACATACACAGAAAATTACAATATTTTGTCCCTTTGCAACTTATTTCCTTCAGCTTTGTATCAAAATACTTTTCGCAGCTTCCTTGAGAAATATGGCACTTGACAGCAGTGTAATCTATTAGATCATAAGAGATGACTAAAAGGGGCCCCAAAGGCTCTCAACTTGGAAACATGGGTTGGTGACCATAGGGCCCAAGCTTAATACAGGCATTGCTTCCACTTATTTGTGCCAAGCTCCTCAATTTCATCAACTTTTTCCGACTTTGACGGTATTAGGTGTTGAGGCCTAGGGAGTCTTTCATTTTCACACACTTTGCAGCCCTTGCCTTTCTTTGGCCGATACCTTCATTTTATGAAGTGTCGGACCCCTTCTTTTTTTTTCCCCCCTCTGATTAGTGTTAGAGGATGGTTGCCCAGTTGCACTTCCTCTTAAAACAATAACCACCAACACAATCACCACTAACCTATTTAGACACAACAGCAGTGTAATTACTGCATTTCTCCAATACTTTTTTTCTCAGAATGGCATGTGAAAAATCAAGGTTAGTTTTGCATTCGCGACCTGGTAACCACAGTGATTCTTTTCACCCCCAGCGCACACACAAAACTCGCTGACAACGTCCGCCTCTTTATTATAAATCGCTAGCTGCAGCAACCAGTTGTACAGTGCTTCTGTGCAATGTCATTGGATCTCGGGAAATAGTGAAGAGAGAATGACATTCTATCCTCTACAAAAATGTTTCTCAAATCCACAGAATGGCATCAAAACATTCAAGCCTTCGAATTCTTAAAAAGGCCAGGGCTACTCAGTGGCAGAGTTATAACGCATCTGCTATACCTGACGCTCAGTAAAATTAAGTTTTATAGACAGCAGAGAAAATTTTTGTGATGGATTATCGTATTGTAAAGATATGTGGAAGAGGTATTCCCAGCAAATTTTCAACGAGTTCTTGTCGATATTATGATGCTAATTTTAAGTTAAAGGTTATTAAACACGCGGAAAAGGAATAATTGTGCAGTCGCAAAAAAAAATTCAGCATTGGCCCAACTACAGCCAATATTCTGCGTTACCGTGAAGACAAAGATAGCTTAAAAAATGCGTACTGTAAAAAAAATACATTCAGTGGTCCGCAACAAGGACGCTTTAAAGTCGACAATTAAATTGTGAGGAATGTGTGCGAAAAACGCAAGGACGGAATGGCCATACCACGGCGCAATAAACTTGTTCGTTAACTTTCAACATTCGCATCTTTATTAGGCCTATACATCGCCAGCAACTAAAGTTGGCCGAACCTGGCGAGATGTGCATGTAGCGGCAGCCGGTTGTACCTGACGCTTAGTAAAAGTAACAGTTTTATAGACAGCAGGAATATTTTCCTGATGGATAGTCGTATTGTAGAGTCGTGTGGAACAGGTATTGCCGGCAAATCTTCAACGGGTTCTCTTTGATATTATGATGCCAATTTTAAGTTCATCATCATCATCCTTTCATGTATCAGTCTTACAGAAGAGCTGTTACGGTTTATACAAAAGATTTGCATTTTTACGCCATCTCTTCCTGGGGCATCTCAGAGATCTCCTCCCAACGGGGCAGTAGTTTATGACTATTTTGGGGAACCTGTTTCTGTTCTAGCCAATTTGTCTGGTATTCATAGATATATTCCAATACAGGTCTGCTTTTAAGATCATTCATCACTTCTGTATTTCTTGTGTGTCCCACTTAGTGACTCCTGTTGTTCGCCACAAGTATTTCATTTCAGCTGCAGTTATTCTTCTCTCATCGAATTTCCTCAGGGTCCATGTTTCACTTCCATAGCAAAGTACAGGTCTTGCCAAGGTTTTGTAGATTCTTGTACGGGTGTGCTTTTGAACTAATGATGGTCTAAAATCTTTATTGATGATTCCCAAACATCTGTTGAATTAGGAGATTTTCTCGGGTATGTCCAGTTCTTCAAAGAAAGACAGTTACTCTTTCCAAAATGTTATTATTTAAGCAGATCTTGCTTCTTACTGGTTCCTTGCTACATAAATCCATTATCTTAGTTTTCTCAGGGGATATATGCATTGAATACTTTTCTGAGACTAGGCTTAGGTTACACACAGAATTCTGTAAATAATCTTCTGAGGTGGCGACCAGCACTTAGTCATCTGCAAATAATATTGTGTCCAGATGTATATTTCTGTAAATGCAGATGGAACCGTGTCTTGTTTCTGTAAATTTTTGTATGAGAGGAGCCATATAGATTATGAACAGGAGAAGGGGTAGACCGCAACCCTGTCTTACTCCTAAGTTTATTGTTTTCCACTCTGATAATTTATCGCTGACCTTTACGGAAATCAGGTTATGTTTGTAAAGGTTACTTATGTTCTGCGAGATCTGTTTTGGGCTGCGATCAGATACTAAATTTTACGTAAGGTATTGCAATTTACTTTGTCAAAAAGCTTTTTTGAAGTCCACAAAGGCAATGTGTGTTTATACATTAAATTCCTTGTATTTTTTCTAGCAGGATTTTCATTGTGAAATAGCCATCACAGCAATATCTTCCCTTTCTAAAGTCGAATTGTTCCTCTCTCAGAATGTCCTCATAGTGTTTGTATAGTTTATTTTTAATGATGTGAGCATATATTTTATAACCAGAATTTAATAAATGGTTATTAAACTCAGGGAAATAAAGAATAATTGTGCAGCCGCAAAAAAACACGGCATAACTAAGTCAATGTTCGGCATTGGAGTGAAGACACTAAAAATGTGTACTGTACAAGAAAAGCATTCTTATGATTTATTAAAGCACTTCTTAGGCCTCATTTAATTTTTTTTTAAAGGAAAAAGTGGGAGTTGTCTTACATTCATTTGATAGGGTAGATCAAGGGAGACTACTGGCAAAAATGAGTGCAAGTGGACTTGACAAAAGAGTGACTGAATGGATGGCTATTTTTCTAGAATATAGAACTCGTATTTACGGGTTATAGTAAAGATGTAAAGGAGAGAGCTCTGGTGAGACCCCAACTAGAGTACGGTTCCAGTTAATGGGACCCTCACTAGGATTACTTGATTCAGGAACTTGAAAAAAATCCAAAGACAAGCAGCTCGATTTGTTCTAGGCGATTTCCGACAAAAGAGTAGCGCTACAAAAATGTTGCAAAGTTTGGGCTGGGAAGACTTGGGAGAAAGGAGACGAGCTGCTTGACTAAGTGGTATGTCTCACTCAGTTTACAAAAGGTTTACATTTATTGTTCAACCTATTCAATACAATCAGTACCACGTTATGTGGTTAATTAGACGTAGAAAATCTGAATATTATGGGGACATGTTTTGCCCTTTTTATTGGGCATCATCAACCATATAAATTTAATCTTAAAACAAACATTGTTAAAAGGACTATGACATTTATAATTTGTAAAAATTGAAGTGTGATTTGTTATGATAATAACTTTGTAAAATAGTGGTTATAAAATATGATATTGGGACATACAACAACTGCTAAAATTATAGTAAACTAATTTAAAATCTTGTCTAAAAGATGTGGAACTTTGAAGCTGACTGCCGTTCACTTTCAGCCTTTCACTTTCAAAAGCAGATGTTCTCAAATAAGAACAAAACATGTACTGTTTATAATTAATTAATTTGCTAAAAACACTGCCTGCTCGATCTGCATCCGATGGCTGCTTATACTGCCTGCTCATTACAACATTTTAACATGGGACTAAATGAATCACTCAGTTTACAAATACCCACAGCAGGTGGCAGCACCAACTGACTCCTGAACTGTCGGAATGAAATAGCGGAAAGTAGGGTAGTACTGTATTTGTTTACAGTGAAAATGGTGTACTACTGCGTGCCTTTCTGCAAATCAAAGAAAGGGAAACCAGAATGCTGTGGTATTTCATTCCATGACACGGGCTTTTTCAGGAGATCCAGTTGAAGCCACGTTTAGTTCTATAAGAATGGGAGGAAGTTGCAATGACATGACTGACTCCCGGGCTACTCAGAATTCCATAAAGAGAATTCTGAAATTTGGTATTTGAATGTCCACCGATGGTGCTAACGTTATCCACAAGCAAAATTCAACATTTTCTGCCTCAGTACCCTCTCCCGGACTTGACAAAACAGAACCAGTGATGCCCGCTGAGTATGTACTTGATTTACTGGATGATGTTCGTGAGCCCCCTGAGTCAGTGTGTGTGTGTGTGTCACTTTGGAAACTGCTTCCCATGCATTAGTGTGTGGTTATTTAGTGCGTGTAATCGAAGAAAAAAACAATGCAGCACGTGATTGAGTAAGGTTTCCACCTCAGTTAATGCATCCCCATTGATGAACTTAATCAGACAGTCAGATAGAGGTGGCCTGCGCTATCCGTAGCAACAATTTATTGGTCTAATTATGGGGCTACAGAAATTTGTTGAGGCGGTTCTACCGTACTGCAAGAAATCTGCAAGTCTGCTCCAGACTATAAAAAACTATGTTCTACCCCCTTTCGAAGCATGTAACATGACAATTTTACCTCTCGGACCAACCCACCACACTAATAGCAGTCACACCCTTCTCGATCTAATAATAACAAACAATTCAGCGAAAGTCCTGCAACATGGACAGACATCAGCCCCGGGGCTATCTGGACATGACATAATCTACCTGTCCTACCAATTACAAACTCCGAAACCAAGGTCGAAAATATTATCATTCAGGGACCTCAGACGAATTGACGCAGATAAATTAGAAGAAGATGCTCTTTCCGTGCCGTGGATGGAGATAAATCGCGCCAATAATCTACAGGAAATGGTCTCAACATTTAATAACCTAGTAACGCAACTCTACGATCGGCACGCCCCAGTGCGTACGGGAAAAGGTTCCAGAGCTCCTAAGCCGTGGATAAATGACGAAATTCGCCACTTAATGGCTAAACGAGACGCTGCTCATAGACGATACAAGCACTACCCAACGGAAGTGAACCACCAGACTTATAAAACACTGCGTAATAAAACGACCTCTAAAATTCGAAGCGCTAGACTACGTTACGCCCATAACTTGATTAGACCTGACGTACGCCCTGCGACGATGTGGAAATCTATGAAATATTTTGGTATCAATAACCAGAAATCTAACGATGAACTAAATGTTAACGTAGATGAATTAAACGACCATTTCATCTCGCCAACGGGAATTAATCCGGTCGTAAAGGAGAAAACTATTAATACATATGATAATACGCCATCTCCACAGAGAGATCAATTTTACTTCAGTCACGTCACACCGCAAGAAGTGATTGACTCAATAAAACGCATCAAGACCAGGGCTAGGGGCGTAGATAATATAGGCCATGAAATGCTCATGAAAATTCTCCACCACATCATTTATCCATTGGTGAATATTTTTAATTACTCACTGCAACAGGGGACTTATCCGGAAATATGGAAAATGGCCATAGTTCGCCTGCTTCCGAAAATAAGACTTGCGAAGGACGTCGGTGACTATCGGCCGATTAGCATCTTATGCATATTGTCAAAAGCTTTAGAATTCATAGTCCACAAGCAAATTACCGACTATCTTATTCAACACAATCTTCTTGATATCCACCAGTCCGGTTTTAGACCGAAACACAGCACCTGCAGTGCATTAACACATGTGACTGATGACATAAGGCAAGCTATGGACAACAAACAACTGACAGTTCTAGCGTTATTGGACTTTAGTAAAGCTTTCGATACTGTTGACAGGGACATACTTATATCCAAATTAAATAGTTTAAATTTCTCCGCGAGTGCACTCCAGTGGATCAGATCCTATCTCACCGGTCGCCAGCAGTGTGTACTTATCAACAATGAATATTCAAATTGGCGTACGGTCGACGTAGGAATACAACAAGGATCTGTACTGGGCCCCCTATTTTTCTCTTTGTATATAAATGGCATATCTTCCGGATTAAAACACTGTAAATACCACTTATACGCTGATGACCTACAGATATATATACACAGCAAACCCGAAAACCTGCACTCAGAAACACGTCACTTGAATGAAGACTTGATGACCATAGATATATGGGCCAGAAATCACGGTTTAAAATTAAATCCATCAAAATCCCAGGCAATAATTATTGGTTACCCTAAATTACTTTGCAAGCTCAATCGAACAGCGTTACCACAGTTGTCCATAAGTGGTACACCCATACAGTATAGCCAAAATGTTAGAAATCTTGGCATAATATTTGACGAACATCTGTCCTGGTCTGCCCAAACTATATCTGTGTGTAGGAAAATATACGGAACGCTGCGCTGTCTCAGTAAATTCAAATTAACTTTCCCTTTTAAACTAAAGAAAATTCTTGTTGAATCACTCGCATTACCTCATTTTGATTATTGCGACATAGTTTACAACAACCTAGGAGTAGACTGGGGAAGGAAATTACAGTGCGCTCAGAATGCCTGTGTAAGATTTATCTGTGGACTTCGTTACGCTGACATGTCACACCGTCTTATATGCGGCTCGGGTGGCTTCGCCTGCAAGAACGACGCACACTTCATACTCTTTGCTTCTTGCATACTATTCTTAAAAGTTCTCAACCAGCCTATCTCCGTGATCGAATGAAGCTCCTCTCCACAGACCATAACAAAAATACCCGATCCTGCAGCACCATGTGTTTATCCCTTCCTGTACACAGAACAGCAATCTACACGAAATCATTCACCGTTACCGCAGCCCGACAATGGAATCTCTTACCAGTGGACGTCAGAAGCATGTCCAGCAGCTTAGCTTTTAAACATGCCTGTGTCGAAATACTAGGTAAACATGCATGAATCATCAAATTATGACCTGAAAACACCTACTCCTACCGCCTCTTCATCATCATTTCCCTCTTCCTTTCACAGATATTCTTCTTCTTCCTCTTCTTCTACTTCTTACTAATCCTTCTCTTCACCTCTCAACTGAAGGCGATATTTCGGTGTACTGTAGAAATGTATATATTTTCTAAACTTTTTCTTAAGTAGTTGTTATAGTACTCATTATTCATAATGATATTCTTAGTACTCATTTTTCATAATTATATTCTTAGTACTCATTATTCATAGTTATA
Source organism: Anabrus simplex (assembly GCF_040414725.1). NCBI lineage: Eukaryota > Metazoa > Arthropoda > Insecta > Orthoptera > Tettigoniidae > Anabrus > Anabrus simplex. The sequence continues at coordinate 313,923,538 of NC_090270.1, forward strand.
TTCTTAGTACTCATTATTCATAATTATACTCTTAGTACTCATTATTCATAATTATATTCTGCACTTTACGTACGATTTATATTATATAGATGATATGATTTTTTTTTTTTAAGTGTGGTTACTTTTGTTAATGGTATTACTGTTACTATTGTCCATATTATCATATTATTGTCATCAGTAGTTATTATTAAGTGTTCTAGGTTAAGACTGGTTAAGTGTAAGAAAGGGAGTACATCCCTAACTTTGCCAGGATAAATAAAACATATTACTATTACTATATTACTATGCCACTGTAAGATTTTAAAGTGTTTTAGTAACAATAAGCACCAGGAACTTCTGTCAGAAACTGCGGTGGCCAAATTCGTGAAACCTCTACTTAGTAATGTAGGGAAGTTCCATACAGACAAAGTTTCGAGGTTTTCTAGTTCGTCAAAATCTCTTTCTCGAAAAGTTCTGAAGCTATCACTCTCTAGAGCACCACTTTATGCGTACAATTCTTTAATTTTTCTGTTAATTTCAGATTTTAAATTTTGCTTGTATGCTTATCTAGCTGTATTCACGCGATAACTGGGTACGTCTGGTGCTGCGATCTAGCGGCAAATTGTTTGTAAGTCGTGTTACACGTTTGAATATGGAATGAGCAGGCAGTATAAGCAGCCAACGGATGCAGATCGAGCAGGCAGTGGCTAAAAAGCAAATAAAAAGTATCAAAAAGATGGAAGATGTTCAATTAATGTAAGTCTATGTGATTAGAATTTGATACGGAAAATGAAGCTGATTACTTGCAATAAGTGGTATGTTCCGAGCTGTCAGTGGAGAGATGGCATGGGAGGACATCAGTAGACGAATAAGTTTGAGTGGTGTCTTTAAAAGTAGGAAAGATCACAATATGGAGATAAAGTTAGAATTCAAGAGGACAAATTGGGGCAAATATTTGTTTATAGGAAGGTGAGTTAGGGATTGGAATAACTTACCATGAAGGATGTTCAATAAATTTCCAATTTCTTTGCAATCATTTAAGAAAAGGCTAGGAAAACAACAGATAGGGAACTTGCCACCTGGGCGACTGCCCTAAATGCAGATCAGTAGTGACTGATTGATTCAGGGTCGTCTTGGATTCGGAGAAATACGGTTATTATTATCGATACCAAATTGTGTGCTGTGAGTAGAAACATACAACTACAAGGATGGACTACATGCTGGAAGTTATTGGAAGGAGACCTAAGGGACACCGTAAGCAACAATGGGATGATACACCAGATGACGGCATGAAGAGAGTAAGTCTACACCTGACGTGGCCCACAACTGAACGAAATGAAGACATTGATGTTGGCTTTCAGGTAGGTAGTGTACAAAACAAAGCCAGGAAAAAGCATTTAAGAAGGATTTGTCACAACAGTAATATAAACGGATATAAAACTGTGCAGCAAATATGAACAGAATTAACAAAAACTAGGCTGGCTCAGAATAAGTTTCAACAGCAATCTTAACAATCGTAACAGCAGTGGGTGAAGTTGTGAAATCTACCCTGCTTTTCGTGTTTACATTTACTTTCTATTTCCCGCCCACTTTCACAGGTCTGTCATTCAATTTATTTGTGTGTCTTCTTATTCCCTTCCTGTATTTTATTCTTAAAATAAACACTGTACATTGTCTTGATTAATGAATGGAAGCAAACCAAATTTATTGTTAAACTCTGTTTCCTCTGGAAAGTACTATAACGTGACGGGATGATATATATAAAATAAGAGTTTTGTCTGTACACTGTTCAGAATTTAAAAAGGATGGTATTTCTGTATCAGTCATGCCCACAGTAAGAAGGAAATGTTTTTACTTTTTCCATAATTTCTGTCTGCCTGTCTGTATGTACAGTAGAATCCCATTAGTCCGGCATCCAACAGTCCGGAATGCCCGATGGTCTGGCACCATTCCAGGATTTTTTAATGTTTGCAACAGTTAAAGCGCACGGCGCGGTTCGAAACTACACGGAAGTGTCCACTACGTGTCTGCTATTGTTAGATACAATTGGCATTGTTGGCTGTCACCACACACAGGTTCAGTTCATTGTTTTGATTGCGAGCACTTTTCGCCACAGTATTTTTTCTTGCGATCTAGGATCCGTATTACAGTAGTGCAGTAGTATAGTGAACATACATATCAAAGTGCCCTGTGGAAGTTTCCTTGGTATTTGAGTAGTGACAACATTCTCGAAACCGAAACATTCTTCAAGTTCCAAATCAGGAAAGAAAAGTAAGCACGTAACTCATCAAACGCCTGGAGAAAGGTGAGAATAGAAATATTTTGTTGAATTAATTTAATATTGGCTCCTCAACCATTTAACACATAAAAAAACAGAAAGATGAACTAATGAAATTTGGTTCTCAATCGGTGAAAACTGAAAAATGGCTTCCAGACAAACATTTAAAAAACCCAAACTGGAACAATTAGATAGCTTATTGTGCAAATGGTTCAATGCAGTACGCTCCGAAGAAAATCCAGTAAAAGGGCTTAGGTGTTGCAAAAAGTGAATCCAATTTTTCTCATGGTTGGCTCAGAAACTTTTCGGCATTAAATTCGAGGATTTGATGTAACCGGAGAGACACTTTCATCAAACCAAGATTCAGCAGAAAAATACAAAGACGAATGTTAAGAAATAATCGCAGTTAATAATGATTCTGCTGATCAACATTTTACCGCAAAACGCCGCGTTTTAGTGGTCATATCTTAATGAAAATCGGTATAAAAAGTTGACGAGTAAGTCGTTATAATCTAGGTTATAAATAATCTTACTCGCGCTGAGTGAAATGGTAGTTTAGGGGAAGGCCTACAATGGAATTCTCAAATATGTTTTTTTTTTTTTGCTATTTGCTTTACGTTGCACCGACACAGATATGTGTTATGGCAACGATGGGATAGGAAAAGGCCTAGGAAGTGGAAGGAAGCAGCCGTGGCCTTAATTAAAATACAGCCCGGCATACGCCTGGTGTGAAAATGGGAAACCACGGAAAACCATCTTCAGGGCTGCCGACAGTGGGGCTCGAACCCACTATCTCCCAATTACTATTCTTTATGTAATTAGTGGTCCTATCTTAATGAAAATCGGTATGCAAAGTCGGGGAATAAGTTGCTACAATCTAGGCCATAAATAATTTTATTCACGCTGAATGAAATGGTAGTTTAGGGGCAAGCCTAAAATTTAATTCCCAAATAATTATGTTATTAGTGGTCGTACCGATAAATTAAGTTATGTAGTATTTCTCATCATTTATGTCTTATACATTGTTACCATACCGGCTATGATCAGAGATATTAATGAATTTGGATTTTTGTTACTAAGACCTTATCAGAGCCGAGTCATGAGAAAATGGGTAAACAGGATTTAATGAAAATCTGTATGTAAAGTCAGAGAATAAGGAACTACAGTCTACGCTATAAATAATTTTTTAAGACGCCCTAATATCACGGAGTTAAAAGAAAACTAAATGTGAAGGCCTACAATATAGAAAGCTCATAAAATTGATCAACAATAACATTACATTGACCATTGTTTGTTCTGATGTGCTTTGTCTTCTGTTGCCACTCATCTCCGATAGATAGGATTACTGCTGCGTAACGAGTATTTTTTAAAATTTGTCTTACGTCGCGCCGACATAGGTACGTCTTATGACAATGATTGGATAGGAAAGGGCTATCTATGAGTGTGAAGAAGTAGCCTTGACCTTAATTAAGGTACAGCCCAAGCATTTGCCTGGTGTGAAAATGGGAATAGACAGAATAACATCTTCAGGGCTGCCGATAGTGAGGTTCAAATCCACAATTTCCCGGATGCAAGCTCACAGCTGCGCGCCCCTAACCACACGGCCAACTCGCCCATTCGTACGAGTGTAACAGTCTGCCTAAATATTGGCAGAAGTAGCTGGGGAGTTAGGTAACATTCTTCTTTAGCATGCAATTCCTCTGTTTCATAAATTTTTTGATACTACTGGTACGTAACAAACTGGTTCATCATAGCACTTGAGCTATTCAATCCCTACTCTGAGGCACTGATTGGAATGAGAAATGTGCATATTTAACAGAATAATGACAGAGAAGTGTTCACGGCTGTCTGTGGCCTGGTCAATTCAGCTCTGGAAATTTGGACTGTTAGTGCTGGAAAAATTTTTTGCTCTATTAACCAGCATTTCATCTTAGGTCTGACACTAGACTCATCAGAGTGGGATGTGTCAGACCCTACCCACTGACGCTGGGGTGTATGCAGGTGAACTTATCAGAGGCCCTATATAAGAGGCACAGTCTGATAACTGCATACAGGAGATAAAACTCCACAATGGAATTATTGCTCACCTAGCAATTCCGAATGGAAATTCTATGGATAGGGCTTCTGGTAAGTTCACCTGCATACATCCAAGCATCAGTGGGTAGGGTCTGACACATCCCACTCTGATGAGTCTAGTGTCAGACCTAAGATGAAACGCTGGTTAATAGAGCAAACGCCGGAAAAGCCTTACATCTGATCTGTTTATTGACATGCTCTATTGGTGGAAAAATAACTAATTCCCTCCTAGGGAACACAGAATTTCCACCGTAGTACTGTTCATTAAAAGTGATAAAATGTGCAGTTTTTCATTTGATTATTTTATGTGATAACATTGCTTTTAATCGCTTCATTCCTACTGACGCTTTTGTAATGACTTATGTTGACTTCAGTTAGGAAAACCACAAAGTCAGTCTTCCCGTAGCGAAGCACGGGTACATCAGCTAGTAATAAATAAAATACAACTGGTTGTGTTTAACACCAAGGCTACAATTTCTTCCCGGAAGCTACGTTTTCCCTATAATCCATCCAAATTAGGTGGTCCCGCAAGCATCCTAATTAAATCACGTTGTAAAAATCCCGCATTATCCGTTCCTCGAAAAAACAATTTCCCGTATCAACCGTTCAGAAATTTCAGTCCCATCAACGCAAAATCCTAGATCACGCGTTTTTCAAGAAACTGTATCTCACGAAAAGATGGCAACGCATACTTGCGGATCTTGGTGTTAACGTCCAGTCATTGCGGTAATTTGAGGAACCGGAAAAGCGTTCGGTGGTGAACTTGCAAAAGGGACCATCTTAGCAGCGCATTCGGGTGGTATTGTTTAGAGAATCGAAATCACACAGCAGAGTGTGTCCACAACAATTGGAAGGAGACAGAGCGCATTTCGACAGCTCTACTTGAAGACGGAACGAGTTTCGTCAAGTGTTCATACTTGCAAAGCATCTACATTATGTCCAGGGTTAGATATTTACTTTTTTTTCCCCGAGTGTATCGCCGAACAGGTTTTCGGTACTTCTCTCAGGGCACTGTATACTCACTGAGCTTTCAGGCAGACAAGACAGACCACGCGTCACAAGGGATATGCGGGCGGAGCCCGGATCCTTTGTGCAATTTTAGCCCTACGACCCGAAGGTCTTGAGTGCTGCTTTCGACCGGTAGGTTGTTGTACAGAATGGTTTGGTAGGTGGTGGTACCGTTGTAATGTGTCGCATTGGTCAGAATGTGACCAAGACCCCGGAGGGTCAAAAAAGGTGGCCTAGGGGCACGCCCCAGGTAGTCGTAATTTCCCGTAGTGGGGTTTATAAATTTGGAGGTCTTAATGGGTTGGTAAGGTTTTGAATTTTGGGAGTCTTAATGGGATTGGTAGGTAGAGCAAAAGGAGGGTGAGTGGTCACCCATCCAAGTGCTGACCATGACCAGTGTTGTTTAACTGTGCTTAATTGCGTGACATAGCGGAATGAAGAACTTACTTGGAAAGGGAGGGGGTTGGAAGGAGGGACTGAGAGGACTTGGCCGGGAGAATAACTTGGTATGGTTTCATGATGGGTTTAATTTATGATTAATTGCTTGGCAGGCATGGTTGGAGTTACAGGGGTTGCTTGGAGAGCAATTAGTTGTAGTAGTAATTGCAGGAGGAAGGAGGGGTCTAGATTTAAGTTCTGGAGCGGGCTGAAGGGCAGGCTAAGGCCGGGGGGGTGGGGGAATATTACGGTTTAGGCGCGGGGGCGGTGGTTTATGGGATTTGATGTGCTTGAAGTGTTTGTAGTGGGATTTGATGGCATTCTTGATGTAAGGACAGCCGGGGAACGAGGCGGCGTGAGTAGCGTTACAGTTAGCACATTTAAGCTGTTCTCTGGGGACCGTGCAGTCGGCAAGGCGATGTGGACCTCCACATCTGTTACATCTTGCAGCTTCTTTACAGGTGGCGACGGTGTGGTACAGTTTAAGACAGTTGTAACATTGGATTACTAGTGATGGATTTGGCGGTGCGTGGGTTCGATGTTGTGAGGGCTTGTAAGCAGGTTTGAGTTTACTTTTTGGGTTTTTGGATTTGTTCTTGAACAGGTCTGGGTGGTTAGGGATATTAGATGTAGGCATATCGAGTGATGGTTCAGACGAGGTGGAGGGGGGAAGTCTTGAGTGGAGGGGGATAACGGCGGAAACAGGGTGGAGATGGTTAGAACTTCTTTGCTCGGGAGTTTGGGTGGAGCAGTCTGTATTTCTTTTTCTCTGGAGTGAGTGAGGATGGTTTGAGTGTCAGCAGTAGAAGTGGGTACATGGTTCTTAGAGTTGGTGACCGGGTTGATGAGGATTGGACGGGGAATGTCCACTGAGTTAATTTTATTGAGAATGATGGGTACTGAGCGGTTACGGTTGGGAGTGATGATCAGGTGATCATTGCGAGTTTCTTCAATGATGGCAATATGTTCTTGTATAATGGGTTCTATAGCCAGGATTATTGCTTGCCGGGTGAGAGGTACTGGACCTGGGTTAGTGAGTGGTACTATTAGGAATGTACAGTTGGAGGAAATGGGAAAGATGGAATTGTTCCGTGTGTAGTGATACGGCTGCTCAAAACGATGTGCATCACATGTTTCTTCAGAATCTTGGATAGCTTCTTCTTCTTCTTCGTGAGTCTGGTCTTCAGAGGTTACAGGAGCTGCAGTGTCTTCATTGTTGACAGGTGGTACTTCTTCTTCTTCTTCGTCGTCGTGGGGGGAAGAATTAGGGTAGGAATTAGAAGAGGATTGTGTGGAGTCAATAAATGGAATGCCTGTGGTTTGGAGTAGGCTGGAGAGGCGACTGCAGAAATGGGGGTTGGTGGGAGCGATGTATATAACATAATTATCGTCCTCTTCTACGGTGTGGATGCTGAAGAGCTAGTGCTATTGTGCGTCTATGGGAGTGGAGTGATTGTTTGGAAGTGTCTGCAAGACGGAAGGAGTGGTCCTTGCCAAATGGGACGGAGGAGAATGAAACATTAAAGGGAGTACTGAAATTAGAATATGGGCCCCAGCTACTCAATCCACCGGGGGTATAAATATTACTAAGGGGGGTGGGAACAGAGAGACTGATGGGGCGGTGAGGGAGCGGGGGAGGAAACAGCACTCAAGTGGTCAAACTCCGAAGAGGACCTGAGTCGAGAGGGCGCACTCGGGGGGCCAGTCGTGCCCGGTGTAGTTTTGTCGGGTTGCGCCGAGACAAGGCACGAACAGACACCACATCAAATGCAAGACAAGTTTGCTCTTTTCCTTTTGAATGCTGAGTGTGCCCGCACAAGGCAGGCTGGCTGGAGCTTGGCAGGATGTGTGGCCCGGTTGACTTGACTGGAGGGAATATGCGGGACCACAGACAGACCACTGGGAGTATATCCAGGAAGTCGGACCGCCCTGTGAACCGCAGAGCTTGGCTGGCGATGAGGTTTGGATGATGGCACATGGGCGAGTGGTGAAGGCCGCAGGGTGTCCGCTTTGAGTATATCAAAGGAGACGGACCGCGCAGTGAACTTGGCAGTAGGCCTGGGTTGGCAGTGAAGACCGGGGTGCTCGTGACGAGCGCTTGGCTGAGAATCGAATGGCTCAAAAATGGTGATTTTTGGCAGAAATCTAAACTGCTCCTTCTTAAGTAACATAAATTTAGTATTTTAATATTATCGCATACGATTACGTTATCGAGACCAGAACAGATGTTGCACCTTTTTACATACATAAAGCCATGGGAGGTTTTGGGATTGCCTATTACTGTTTTGGTCCTAATGTAAGACTAGGAATTTCACATTATTGTGTTAAAATGTTAAAACCGCAGCCGTTTTATTTGCGCACGTTACATGTAAAAACCTTTGCATCATTTCGCACTCGTACCGACTTGGACAGCGAGCGCGTTTTCCAGCTGAGGTCAAGGTCGCGAATAACTGTAAATTCGGAAGTTTTGATTATATTTTTTTCTCTTTCCAATTTAATCGTGATTAGTGATGGACATTATTGAATATAATGCATTTGAAAACTTGAGAATCGATACTTACATTCGAAATAATATTCTCGAGTTCAACATAACCTTTAACCCTAGACCGGGCGCGCTGGTTGTTTTTGTCAACCAGTGCACTATTTTATGCCGTAATTCCTAGAACTGTCAGCCTTTCACCACCTCGCAACAAATACCTTTGCTCTCACTCTTGACCTTCAGTTCAGTCGAGTTTCGATAACAGTGGAAGTGATACGTGTGCAATTATTTCGAGCGAACGCTTGGAACCCGAAGATGGTTGACAAAGTCAACCGCGCACCTGGTCATGTAAGTAAAATTTGTTTCTTTTAAATTTCCTTTCTTCTGTACTTTTTGGGTAATTAGACAAAGTCAGGCGTAATTACATGTAGTATATTTCTATTTTAGGTCTCGTTTTGTCAGTGATGAAGACATACCTGACATTTTGAGCCAGCTGTCCGATGAAATAGAGGACTCTGTCTTGGACTTTTCCGATGAGGAGGAGGAAATTATAAACGTATCGGATCAGGATCATAACAGCGATACGGAGCAGGAGGCCGAGGAAGAAGATAACGAAAGGGAAGTTATCTTCGGGAGAGATTGAGGAACAAGGTGGTCCACGACGCACTTTTCAAAACTTACTTCGAGAGTAGAAGCAAGGAATATTGTAAAAATACTGCCAGGGCCAGAAGGGGAGGCGAGAATGGCATCAACAGAAATTGACTGTTTCATGCGGTTGATAAACGCTGAGATGGTCGATGAACTATTATACTGGACTAATTAGTACATTTCTAGGAAGCAGGAGGAAGTGAATTACAGCCATGAGCGCGATGCTAAATTTGCGAACCGCAGTGAAATTATGGCATTGCTCGGGGGATAAGGTGTGAAAGATTTCTTGCACATGGCAACAAAGTTCATTCTTCATTGAGTCATTTTTTTGCGATTGTATCTGATCATTTCATTGTATAATAGTGCAAATATTAAAATATGACCATTATTTTAATTTAATTATGTATCTACTGCTTAACTCATTTTAAATAGGCACAGTATTCATATCCCTTTCAGAATTAGTTCTCGTGTTCATGATTATCTATTTTAAGTATATTCATATTAATCATTAATACAAGTTTTTAATTTTATTTGGAGAATAACATTGTAACAAAAGACAAAACGCCGTTAAATGAAATGTTTGTGCGATTGGAAGGCTGTAAACGACTGAAAGCGTAACTGGTTGACAAAGTGAACCGCACACCCGGTAGTGTGACAGAAATTGGCGCACCCGGTCTAGGGTTAAAAGTCGATGTAGGCCGTAGGCCTAACTTGCGTGGTAGAAGATTTCCACAAACTGACTACGAACTACGAACAGTATACTGGTAACCAAATTACAATGGAAGATTTAAAGAAAAAGGGATTTCGCCATCATGTTGGATGCTTTTGTATCCAATGTGCTTTATTTTATTAGATTAGAGAATTAAAACATACTTGTGGTCGATTGTTTGGCTTGATTTTATTACGTTTTTCGAACAGTTTGACCGATCAAAGTTGCTGAACTGAAAGAAGTTTCCCCGGTAAAACTGAATGTAAAGTTTCGAGACTTTTAAGTCGCGTACTGGTAATTAATGTTTGAAGCAGGCCCCGCGGTCGAACTTGCCTGCCTCTCACCCGGAGGACCCAGGTTCGATTCCCGGCCAGGTCAGACACTTTTAGCTGGATATGAGGGCTGGTTCCAGGTTCACTCATTCTACGATTACCTTTAATTGAGGCGCTATTTAATGATGAGATGGCGATCCCGGTCTAGAGAGCTAGGAATAACGGTCGAGAGGATTCATCACACTGACCAAGCGTCACCTTGTAATCTGCAGGCGTTCGGACCGAGCAGTGGTCGCTTGGTAGGCGGAAGGTCCACTGGGGCTGTAGTTTGGTTTGGTTTAGGGGTGTTTGTAAGATTTTAAGTATACATATTTCTTTTTTGTGATGTTTAGCCAAACTGTTCATGGTTCATTCATTCCCGGATTTTCCGTTTTCCCATGTTGTACGGTTTTTTTTACCGTCCCTCCAAAAACGGAGAATCGAGGTTCCACTGTAAAACAATTGGACGAAACATAAAATAACAAAAGAGGACAGAAAGTTTGAAAAGGAATAGGAGTGTGTTTGATAGACGATTTCCTTTTGTCATGTTGAAAGAGACAATTTGTAGGGAATCTTCATGTTTCACAACGACTTTGCTCCATGTCTTCAGAAAAGAAACAATCGAACATGCCTGTGACAATTCTAACAAATTTCACACACTAAAAACCCCAACAGATGCAAGGTCTATTAATCTATGTCATGAAAGCATCAATCTAAACAAGGTCTGATATTAGTTAATCTATACGGTCAATGCTATATTTATGGATGTTTTACAAAATTAACATTAATTTAAAATGATTTTGGTATTAATGAACTAATGAACTTTTGATCAGTAACAGTTCAATATTTGGGACACTAAAATTTCACATGATAGCTACGCAGTATTGCAGCTGACAATGGAGAGCTCTAGTGTATAGTTCAGTTCTTATGAGTTTCGACTTGACATTTGAATGCTGCCTTTTGGCAGAGGCTTAAGTGAATCAATAAACAGCCAATCATGGGCAGCTGATCGCTCCGATAGAGCGCATTAGACTCCAGTTCTGATTACCACTGTTGTTGGCCTGTTGTTTATTATAACCAAGTGCTATCAGCTATGCGTTGTGCCCAGTTCTTTCCTTTTCTGCTATTTGCTTTACGTCGCACCGACACAGAAAATCTTATGACGATGATGGGAAAGGAAAGGCCTAGGAATGGGAAGGAAGCAGCTATGACCTTAATTAAGGTACAGCCCCAGCATTTGCCTGGTGTGAAATTGGGAAACCATGGAAAACCATCTTCAGTGCTGCCGACAGTGGTATTCGAACCCACTATCTCCTGGATGCGAGCCCCTAAGCGCATGGCCAACTCACCCGGTGCAGTTCTTTTCATGGTCATTGTCAGTTCACTCGGTCATTCTTGACAAAGCACCAACAATGATGGGTAGAAATAATGAGTTGAGTGCTTGAAGGAGCACAATATTTCGATTTGCGATGAGATGAGGAATGGGGGATCCCATGAATCTTGTGAAATAAAACAAGCTCTACTACCTGGTTTTCGTGGTGGATGAAATAGCCAAGAGGCATGGGCATAAATTTGTTCACCTTCCACTATATCATTGCCATTTGAACGCCACAGAACTGATCTGGGCCCAAGTGAAGGAATATGTTGCAGCGAATAACAGACTCTTCACAGCTTCGGAAGTTGAAAGACTTCTTACGGAAGCCATAGGCCGTTAAGTACAGAAGACTGGAGCAAGGTTGCCGGACACAGTCTGAGATAAGTGAAGCATGGGAGAAGGAAAGTATTACAGATGATGACAAACCAATGGCGACTCAGAAATCAGTGGTGTATTCCCCTTGTAGGATTTTTCCTTCCTTAGGAGAAATTGAATCAATTAGCAATGCGAGCTCTTCCACAGGGCGGATAGAAATTTCATTTCATTTGATCACGTTTTATCTGTTCAAGCACTGATCTATTTTTATCTTGTAGCCTTATCTTATGTTATTGTTAATCTTATATGAGTCATACATGTTGCTACAAAGAATAATTGTTTCTGGACTTATATTCGAGTATATACATTTCCGCTCGTGTTGTGTGTTTTGAATCAGCTGTTTGTTCTCGTATCAATTTGGCACCAATGTCTGACTTCTGGTTAACTGTCAAGTCAAAACTCATAGAAACAGAACTATAGTCATAAAAGAAAGGAAATATAAAACTATGTTGAGTGTCCAAAAACCTAACACAAAACAGTCATCAATGATCTCTCTCTTTTTTTTTTTTGGATCAATTTGTTTTCCCACTTACCTTCATAGAAACACACATGTCTGACAATTTCACAGTAGACCATAAGACAGAGGATAATTGTTCTGCTATTTACCACTCCACAAACAATGTCAATTTTGTGACATTTCACACTATCACTAGAAAGTAATCTTTCTAATGAACAATAAACTTGTAATCCCAATAAGCAACATACCAGCTTCACACAGGGAAAATTGGTGGTTTACAGTTACGTTCTGGTCATATGGCTAATAAGATTCAAATAAAACTGTCAATATGCAAAAGTAGCTTAAGCACTACGTTAACACTGAAAATAATTCAGCTTTTGAAGTTAGAGAAGTGGAAAAAATCTATATCCATCTACAATCAACAACAAAATAATTACACTGGTTTTTATCAGGCAACATTCTCCATTTCTTAGCCAGTGGGGTTGTCTATGTGACAAATCTCATGAGAAATGTTTTGGTAGCCCTTGTTTAAATTAAGAAATATGCGTCATACCTGAGGATAATCTTTCGTCGGATCAACCCGACTCAACATCGCCAACACAAAGGCAGCTGTTTTACCAGTACCAGACTGAGACTGGGCAATCATGTTCTGGGGACTGAAAGAAAACAAGCATCCTCAATATTAATATATCAGTAACTCTGGCAGTTACTCAAGTAGGGCAAACAAAGCCATTTCTGATGACATAAACATAATTTTCTAAACCCCCAACCATCATTGAGTTTATTATATTAAAACTACGAACAAAAAATTAGAGACTAAATTTAACTAAACTTTATTCAGTAACTTTGAGCCAAAATTTTTCGAATCCCATGAGCCATGTTATGTCATAATCATTCAAGATTTTTAAAAAAAAAAAACTTTATTAACATTCAATGTCAAAGATTCACTCCACAACCTAAATTAAAATGCAACCTGCTGTTCTCTCTCTCTCTTTTTTTTTTTTTTGCAATTGGTGTTTTACATCCAGAAATTAGGTCAAAATAATTTGCTGGTTAACATTTATTTGGTTGCCCCTTTGCATTCAATGTGCACTACTGAATTAATGAAACTAACAAAAAGATTAACATAAAATAACACAAGCACACATCACATCAACAATTTACCGCACAAGTGTATTAAGAGACAAATTTCTAATTTAACAGATGAAAAAGTTTGGCCTGCTGAGAGATTATGAAGGTATGTGATTTAAGTGAAAGTGACTATTTAATCAAGTTATCTGTGGTGTACAAAATAAGGTTTGGTTGCCCAACCAATCTGAAAGCATTTCTCAGTTGGAAAATATAGATATTTATGCATGAATGTTATGTAATACATGACTATTATGTAAAAAATAGTTTCTCTTGCATCTTTTATGAAACAATCATTAATGTAAATCATTCACCACTCAAGGTCTATTTTTCTATAAAGGGTACGGGGTAAGAGCTGTAAAAGAAAATACAATTCTGTGAGGTAAGAAGGAGAATTGAGATTTAAAGTTTGTTGCAGTAAGGTTACGCAGTGAAGATTATGTCTGTCTTGTAGAGACGGAACCAGCCGGGTCCGGTGTAGGATGATCTCACATGATCTATGTATTTAAGATTGCAGATGAACCTCACACGTGGATTTTGTGAGCACTGTAACTTCTGCAGTGATTCAACAATGGCATTAGAAACTGTACCGTAGTAATCAAGAATTTGCATAACTAGCATTTCAATTTAAATAATTTTAGTTTAAAGGGAAATACAATTTTAACTTGCTGAGGGTGTGCAGTGATGCAAATACTCACCTGCAAGTTAATACTGTATGCACAGACCAGGATAGGTCTTCACCTAGCGTGATTCCAAGATTTTGTTTTTAGACTATTACTGTAAAGCATGACTTTGTTCTGTATACACTGATTTGCTCAATCTGCTTTGGATAATAGTCTTGGATTAGCTACATGGATTGTTTGGGATTGGCCAGGTTGAGGAACAGTCAACATTTTACTGCCCAGTTGTTTAATGATTTGAGATCTACACTTAATTTTTCCATTGTTTCTAAAATGTCATCTGGTCTACAATGAATGTACAATTGCACACTGTCTGCATATATGTGATGTCTGCTGTACTTAAAAGAGTTTTATACAGATCACTTATACAGTAGAACCTCGATAATTCGAAATCGGTTAATTCAAAATCCCGCCTAATTCGAAGAAGCTCTCATTCCCGGAAACATGAGATACAGTTTTGCATGTTATTTAAATTGTTTAATTCGAAATACGGATAATTAGTAATTCGAAGTACAATGTCGGCCCCATTACCGAAATTCAGACCTTTTTAATTCGAAACTGCCTTTACATTTTAAAACAATAGTATGTTACAGAGTAATTTCAACTCGAAATTTATCCGCTCCGCGTCTTAATAGAACGCGCGTTCCAGAACGTGGAAGGGTAGCTTTCTGCATTACACTCACTTCGGTGGGTCTACAGTGCGCTTCATGATTGCCAAGTTGAATGAAATCGGAATTCTTTTGTATTCAACCTTTTAAGGAACGCCTTAATATCACGCAACAGGCAGTGTGCGGAAAAACAGAATCCGCGAACACTGGCGATGCCGACAGTTGTCGAAAAAACGTAGCTCATATAATAAATTCGTAGGCACCGAACAATATTGTCATTGCCGGTGAAACTGCATTGCTTTATTTTAATGCAAGCCCAAATGGTCTTATGGTTTTAAATGGGTCATAGTAGTGCGTTGCAATGCACATGGGATGGAAGCGAGAAACTTTATCCCCTCGTCATAGGAAAGTTCGATAAACCACAACGTTTTAAGGGCGTCGGGCACTTTCCATGCCAGCACAAAGCATCTAAAAATGCAAACAGTACAGAAATCCAAAAAATAATGCATTTACACAGGGGGACCGGCATAATTTATCCTCGTCTTTGAATTGTGTGATTTTTTTTTCTTTCGTTGCGTGAGGTTATGTTTGTGAGTGATTATCCAAGTGCATTATTTGAACATTGTAAATGCACCTTGTTGGATACATTTCGGAAATAGTTTTTTTCCATGGCATTTGAAAGGTTTAAACTATGAATCGAGGTGATCGCATGCATTAATGGGTCTTAGAATACTTTGTTACGCGGCAAGTGTTTGGTACATTTCTGAAGTACGAGAGAAGTGCTATGGCGGGAAATCGTACAAGGATAAAGTCATAGAAAAGTTCGATTTTAAGGCATCGGGTACTTCCTTTGTAAATACAAGGCATCTAAAATGCATACAGTATAGTAATCCAATTAATAAAGCACTTGCACATGGGAGCCAGCATAGACTTCTCCTCGTCTTTGAATCGTGTTTTTTTTTTCTTTCGTTGCGTGAGGTTATGTTTGCCAATGAGATATCCGAGTGCATTACTTGAATACTGTAAATGCACCTTCTTGGATACATTTTGGAACTAGTTCTTTTTTCATGGCATTTGAAGGGTATAAACTGTGAATCAAGGTTAACTGCATGCAGTAATGGGCCATAGAATATTTTGTAACGCGGCGAGGGTTGGTACTTCTGAATTGCGAATTGGCGGTTAATTCGAAGTCCGATTTTTGAGTCCCAACGACTTCGAATTAACGAGGTTTTACTGTATACAGTGAAAAAAGAAGCAGTGGCAAGTGTAGAACCCTGAGAAACTCCTGTTGCCATGGTCTGCAACGAAGAAGATTAGTCACCTTTGTTGGTAATACATTGTTGTTGACCATGTAAAAAGTACTTCATCCAGTAGAAGGTGCTATCCGAAAAACCTATTCGGTTAAGTTTTGACAGTAACAAATCATAGTCTCTAGAATCGAATGCCTTGCTGAAGTCAAGGGGACCATCAGTGTTGCCCCTCTTTCATCCATCACTTGTCTTATGCAATCAGTCTCTTAAAGAAGGCAGTATAAGTACTTTCACTTAAAATGGGTCTAGAGTATGGTACATATCCAATTAAGTTTTGCTTTGATTGAAAACCATGTACTCTAGTCCTTTCGCTACTATCAAAATTATGTTGATTGGTAGTCACCAGCACGTCTTGGAGTCTAAGTCATTACCAATGGACATACAAGGGCCATTTTCCACATCATGGGTTACATGCCATCCTGTATGGAATAACTGTAGATGTAGGTTGGGGGAGGGATGATAACGTCTAATATTTTCCTAAGCATTACTCTACCAACAGTATCCATTACAACTGCATCTGATTTTATTTTCCAGAGGGCAACTCTAACTTGCAAAAGTGAGATGTCATCAAAATTTTCCTTTTTCTTTATTTAACACATGATTGTTATATTTATCAACAAGAATGTTTTGTTTACCACTTTGACCCAGTTTCTTCTCCATTGGGTCACGTTTCTATTTTCTGTCAGCTGTGTCAAGCTTTGCCACAAAACATTTAATGTCTTCACTTATCCACAGGGATTTTGCTTTCTTTTAGTCCTTGTTATGCAAAGAGGAGCATTTCAATTAAAAAATCTGTAACACCAGGTCACGATGTGGGTTACTGTAGTCACGTCCTAGTTCATGAACCACGGGGGCAATGGCTGAGTGGCCTAGTAAGTGATCCCAAGGGTCAGGATACCAGTTGCTATGGAATACGAGTAGGCATCTCGGGTATATTTTTAGTCATGGCCCTCTATCTGTTCAGGCGGCAAGAACTATAAAATCCATTGGAGGTCCCCTACCTGTTAGAAGAGAGATTCTCACTGGGAATATGAGTAAGTAGGGTAGCATCCTGCTTTGCAAAATTTTTACCGAGCCCGCTCATAATGTTTTAAGCAAGCCCCGGACCTACTGGAATACCGGAGTCCCACTTCAGTTTGACAGGTGAGGAACCCCTTGGAAACAATGTGGCGAACAAAATGGAATTCGGTGGGGAGCTATCAATGTTGCCGGGGCTTTGGGCAGAAAGTAAGCAAGCAGGTAAGTAGATTTTTTTTTGCTAGTTGCTTTACGTCGCACCGACACAGATAGGTCTTATGGCGACGATGGGACAGGGAATGGCTAGGAGTGGGAAGGAAGCGGCCGTGGCCTTAATTAAGGTACAGCCCCAGCATTTGCCTGGCATAAAAATGGGAAACCACGGAAAACCATTTTCAGGGCTGCCGATAGTGGAGTTCGAACCTACTATCTCCCGAATACTGGCCGCACTTAATCAACTGCAGCTATCGAGCTTGGTCAGGTAAGTAGAACTGGCGGAGTCAGCAAACAGGATGCGTCTGGACGTGTTAGGAGTTAATGATATTCGGTAAAGAGAGGTAATGAGGAATAGATAGGAGATTATAAAGTGCTCTTGATGGGTGTTAGAAAGGGAAGAGCAGAGTGTAGGGTTGGACTGTTCATCAGGAATGCTATTGCATACAATTGTCACGTTGGTGACGAGTTTTAGCTCTCCCTGACCATATTTTGAATCTGCATTCATGCAAGAGAAATTAGTGTCATTCGGAAATTATTTCAGCCTTGTATTCAACTAATACTTTCTCCGTGGCATTGCCCACATTATTTATTTGATACCATCTTCGTCACTGTCACCATGAGATTATATTGCTTTAATGTTTTCTCTTGGAATCCTTAAACTTGGTCTGGTAAAATCACGTGCCCTAAGTTGTAGTGTCTTCTTGTGGGCGAGTCTATGACTCACTCTATTCCGTTTGGTGGGCCATGCTGCTTGTTGGTGCGAGTTGCCATGCTTGAGTAATCAGTGGAGTACGATGGAGGCAAGACGTGTTTCTTCCTCACTTCTAGATCACTTTCCGCTCTACCACGTGGCTACTGGACAATAGTGTTTCTGCATAAGGATTTAGTTCTTAGTGCTCCTTAATCAGATTCGGGGAACGTCTTTCTTTAATTATGAATTTAGTAATTTCAAGCATATTTCTTTTACGTGAGTAATGGATACTAGCATACTTCTGCAAACTTCAACAATGCAAGTAAGTCTCTTCTTCATTTCTGTCTTGGATCTGGTTCCTCCTACGTGAAGAAGTATGAGTTGAAAATCCTTCGTCTTGAGTATCGGCGTGGGTCTCGGATTTATTATGTCGTCCTGTTTTATTTAGTTACCTTAGGTTTTTCTAAGTTGGGTTTCCAAAGTGTACCTAGTTATACATCCAAACCGTTTGGTAAAAAGAAAGTGTGCTTAATTAGAAGCAATTTATTTAGTAATTCTATTGACCAACTATGAAACTTCTCTGTGTATAATTTTAAAACTACGCGAGATTTCACTTGGGTGCCAGTCCTTGATTTGTTTTAATTTCTTGTTTACCTCTGTTTCTGCTTATTTTATTTTGACCGTGTACTTGTAATTTTTCCTTTTAACCTTCATATTTTTCTTATTGACCAGCGTTGTTTTGGTTCATGTTCCGGAGTTAGTTGCCAAGGTCTCTTGGCGTGTTTACGTCTCCTTGGTAACTGGTCCCGGTTGTGATAGTGACTGTTTGATGTTGTTTGGTGACGTTGAGATTCTTTTAAAGTTATGTGTGGATATTATTCCGTTTCTTGGGGATTTTTTTTAGTTATTCTTGCTTAAATGTAATTTTATTTATACTCCCTACCTTTTCATTCTTATATTTTTCTGACTTTCTGCCGTGTTATGTCTGCTATTTTCTCATCCGCAAGTACTGGAGGCCGTGTGAAATCTCCGTGGTAATCAAGCGAGGTGTTTTCTGAGTAATGAAAATGTTTATATGTTCAAGAAATATTGTGAAAAGAAACATTGCTGGAAGACACAATGCATGAAACATGTTGAAATGAAATGTCGTATGGCTTTTAGTGCCGGGATATCCCAGGACGGGTTCGGCTCGCCAGGTGCAGGTCTTTCTATTTGACACCCGTAGGTGACCTGCGCGTCGTGATGAGGATGAAATGATGATGAACACAGCACACACACCCAGCCCCCGTGCCACTGGAATTAACCAATTAAGGTTAAAATCCCCGACCCGGCCGGGAATCGAACCCGGGACCCTCTGAACCGAAGGCCAGTACGCTGACCGTTCAGCCAACGAGTCGGACATGAAACATGTTAAAAATTTCACACGAAGTTCGGTTGTTCTGAAGTTATGCACATGTATCATTTAATTTTATTTCTCCGTCCGGACGGTACATTAAGGTTTTACCACTACATTTAATTTTGTAACCCAGTTCGGGTGTTTTTAATTTTGGACGTTTTCCCTGATAATGAAGGCTTAATTTCTTTTATTTTTGAATAATAAATACGTAAGTTATGTTCATAATTAAAACTCGTTCTCTTTAATGTAGACTAGAAATTTACTGCCGTTCCAACACTTAATTTGGTTCATGGTCTCTGGGTAACCGATTGTTGTAACTAAAGTAGCGGTAAGTGTTCGATGGTAATGAGTTATTTTTTCCTGTCACCTTTAATTTTTTGCCAATGTGTAACTTCTGCTGCTGATAGTCGGTAAGGCGGCAGACAATGTAGTTTCTGTTAAGCAAATAAATGAGTGGATGATTTGGCAGTTGGAGGAATTAGAACGAGAAATGTCTCACCATGTCTATTCATCATGTGAGGGTGCAGATGAGGAGGATATTGATAAGTTGTATGAGGTCAACAGCAAGGAGTGGATAGTGCTAATGGGCAATTTCAATGCAAGAGTTGGAAATAGAACTGATGGGTATGAGAAGGTGATGGGTAAATGTGGGGAAGATATGGAAGCTAATACGAATGGAAAGCGTTTACTGGACTTCTGTGCTAGTATGGGATTAGCAGTTATGAATACATTCTTCAAGCATATGGCTATTAACTCCTACACATGGGAGGGTAAGGAAACCATATCCACGATAGATGAGATTTATAGATAATTTTTTGGTTTTAAATGGCTAAGCACACACGCCCCTAAACTACCATTTCTTCTGTCGGATCTCAGAAGTCAGTACCCTGGTAGGTTGTAATTATTTGAGATGTGTTTACTTTTTAGCCAAGTTTCACTCATTAAAATAACGTCCACCTGCAGTGTATTGAAAATAGCTTTAAACTCATCCATCTTGTTCGAGGGGTGAGAGTAAGCATTTAACTGAGTGACCTGCAGCACATTCTTCTGGTGCCGAGCTGAGTGGCTGAGACAGTTGAGGCACTGGCCTTCTGACCCTAACTTGGCAGGTTCGATCCTGGCTCAGTCCGGTGGTATTTGAAAGGTGCTCAAGTCATCAGCCTTGTATCAGTAGATTTACTGGCAAGTAAAAGAACACCTCAGCATCTCCAAAAACTGTAAAAGTAGTTAGTGGGACGTAAAGCCAATAACATCATCATTCATCTGGTACTCAAGGCTACTCTCAGAACATCTCCTGCTGCCTGAGGGGCCGAGGCTGGAGATTCTGGGGTGATAGGACAGGGGTGGGAGCAGCATTGGAATGCAGGAAATAGTTACTATCATCAGAGGGATGAATGATATCAGTGGTAAACATTGCCTTTAAGTAGCAGAGATGAAAGATCCTTCCTTTATGCTCACCAAGGACCCACCAACCTGCCCTTAGAAGTATTTTTACGTATGTGGAAGAACTAAAACGGAGACTACATCAATCTGGGAAATGCGACCATTTTCTGAGTTCCTAATGGTTGCAGCAGTTTGCTATAGTCTCTGATAGAGCTCGCATCATATGAGGACAAAGGGCTGCCACATTCTGTGAAAATAACAAAACCGTGAAGTTTAAAAATGTCATGGTGTGTCAGATGTATCTATCCGCAGCGCGAATACCGGTATAATAAGTAGAGAAGAGTGAACTACACTGATCTTTATCCACTCTGATGGTCATGTCACTAGCTAATGATCTAATCAATCCAGACCAATGGTCTCATCACAGCTAAGTTTGCAGCTTTGTGTGGTGTGTTCCTACATTATGCAAGTCATACCATGTTGGTATACGTCTGTATTGCACACACACACCCCCCCCCCCCCTAGTTTTTCTTTTTCTTTTTCTTTTTTTTTTTTTTTTTTTTTTACAATTTGCTTTACAATGCACCGACACAGATAACCCCATTAATAAAGATTTTACCAAGTATTCATTATTACCGGTAATTGGGATAAGTATGATCCTACAGATAATCTGCCCCTTCAACATTCTTTCAGCACAATACAGCACTACTTTATTATAGCAACATCAGGCAGCAACACCTTCTCAATAACATCAGGTATTCTGTGGTATAAACATATTCCTCAGAAGGAAAGTGTTTTGCATCCTTGCTACGAGAAACACCTGTCCTGCGTATAAAGTCATTAAAAATATTAGTCAGGATTAGAATTTCTATCATGTGGGAATTTTTTCCACTGAAGAAATAAATGCATGCCACTGAAGCTGAGGACAATGTTTATGACAGTGATGATAATCTATAGTTACTTGAACTGCTGTGAAAAACCGACTGTGATATTGTAAATGAAGTGGTGAATGCGGGCTACAGTGACCATGAAGAGGAGGAGGAGGAGGAAGAAGAAAAGAAGTCTATCCCAATAGTGAGTGACGCTTTAGAAGCCAGAGGAGTTATGATTATGTTCAATGGAACTAGGGGAAAGTGAAGTGAAATTGTGATGAAAAGTTTAGAAACTTTGGGCAAACAAGAGAAGACAGACCAAAAGTACTCCTTCATTATTCCTAAATGAAGAAGTTTGGTGAGTGCTGATTATACTAGACATACTGTACTGTAGTTTCAAGTTTAACTCTATGAACTAAAACCTTATGAAATTTAATCATGTTTCTTTACCGTATTGTTGTATGTACTTCAATTTTACACTTTTAATGTCAAGTTTAAAATTAAATAACTTATGTACAATGTAAAATAAGCTTACCAGTAATTAAGTTTTGTTCTATACCATTTTCCATCTCCTCACCCTACTGATAAAATAAATCTTGGTCACAACACTTGTTTATAATGACAATTTATTAGGTCCCATGTATGTAGTAATAACCAAGTTCTACTGCATTCACATATTCTGGCAGAGATTTTAACTAATGTAAGTGTATGCATTAAACTGTCTTAACCATATTTCTGGTTGCTACCAAAAGTTAATAAAATAAATAAACTACACTTACGGATCTGCTAACAATGTTGGCAAAGCTGTTTCCTGGATTTTTGATGGAGCATAAAATCCCATATTATAAACACCTTTCAAAAGTGGAGGTTTCCTGAAATAATTACACAAATTATTTATTTATAAAATGACAGAATAAATGTAGGTACAAATAAGAAGTGATATGAACTTACAAATGCAAGGCTTCAAACGATTTTACTGAATACAGTGGAGACTTTGGGTCCTTTCTCTGTACTTGAATGTCATTTTTATTCTCTACTAAACCTTTACGTATTATCTTCTGTAGCAGAGATCGTTCAGCTGGTGTAATTTGATCATCTTCCTCAGGAGTTTTTTCTACGGTTGGTGGCACTTCAGCTGGAGGTGGGGCTGATGCTGGGGCAGGTTTACTGCTAGGACTTTCCGCTGGTGGGCTCTCTTTCTTTGATAGATTCAGGCTGTCTACCTGAAGAGAAAAGAACAGGTTACATACTAAGACATATTAAATACAACAGTAATGTTATTGATGCATAGCCTACTGTAGTCTGATGTACCTATCCATACTGTACTATACTACATTAATCAATTTCCACATTTGTACTATCTAGGCCTATTTAACTAAAACAGAGGACAAGAACAAAATAAACAAATGAAAAATAAGCACAGTGCTTTGATTTTGGTCCTAATATTTTAACATGGCAGGCTTTCTGGCAAGAAGTTGCAACACCTAAGGTGATTAATATAAAGCGGGTGGTTTTCAAAACTACCCCATTTCTGTCTGACAGCAGATAGGAAATTTGAAGAAACTCTGGAAGATTCACTTACCAACATTTGCCAACAATATGCAAGTTACTCTTTGTTAGGCATCAACTGTTTCCTCAATTTTGATTGTTGCTGGCTTGCTTGCTTGTTTTACAGTACATTCGTTCAAGATGCAGTACACACTGCCTCAGTGTGTGTTTGTAGTGAAAAATTATTGTATTACAAAGTCCATCGTAGCCATACAATGGGCGTTCAGGAGAGGGTATGTTATGCGCGATCCTTCCAAGAGAGACATGATACTGACTATAGTGAGAAAATGGTAGATAACTGGGTCTTTGTTAACTGAGTCTGCCGAGCATCACACACAGGTTTGGCAGACGTGGCAGAAGATTTTCAGGCTCATTTGCTTCGGTCTCCTAGGAAATAATCACGTCACCTGTCTCATGAAACAGGGTATTCGAATTTGATATGTCAAAGAGCGATCAAGGTAAAGAAACTGCAGCCATACATGATGACTGCTATTCACGAGTTACAAGAGCCGGATAAAGAAAAACAAGTCCTTTACTGTACATGGTTCTTGGATTTTACTGTATGGCTACCGCAAATTCTGAACATCATATAGTTCACAGATGAGACCTAGTTCCATCTGACTGATTGAGTGAATTCTCAAAATATCAACATTTGGGCCGCAAATAACCCACACAGTAGTCAAGGAAGACCCCTGCACCCACAGAAGGTCGGAGTTTGGAATGCAGACTGGCAAACCACATAGTGGGTCCATTCCTCTTATTAGATACGATGAACACAGACTGGTATAAGATCATTTCCTGCAATTTGTCAAGCAACTAGACAACGCTGAGCTAACTCAACATTATTTTCAGCAAGACATGCCACACATCTACTGAGTCTCTCACTCTGATCAGCAGTATCTTTGAGGACAACGTAATCTACATTGCCTCCAAGATCACTGGACTTAAATGACACCAGATTATTTATCTCAAAGATAATCTGGTTTATACAAATCACCCTGTATCATGAAGGAAGCATTCTGATGGTAAGCAAGAAACTTGGTTGATAAGGATAGATTATGATGTCAACTGTTTAACAGACCAAGCATACCATGGTGGTGGTGACGGTTCTTTTATATCACACATACTGTACATACTGAACTGCATCATATCACGGTCCAATTGAAAAGATGTAACATTGTGGACTATTTTGAATTTAGTGCCAAGGAACGAACTTAGGAATGCTGGGTGGCTGTGAGTATAAGCGTGTCGAACCTGTAGCAAGTGGGGTGTGGTGCGTTCCCTCAGTTGAAGCAACTGAAGCAAGGCAGGATGCTTTAATTTTACTTGTATAAACCCCATCACTGGCTCGGGTATGCTAGCCACTGACAGAGAAAGGAAACCACCCAAGAAAGAGAAAGAGCGAGGGACTTGAACTTGGGGATGTACCAAACACCACAATATATCCAGGTCTGGAATCATTTGAATTTGATCCCGTATGTAAGTCACAAAGCCAAATCCCACAGATCCATGATGAGAACAATTCCCGTTCACATTTATGGAGCTGAGCCTTTATAACCCAGTAATTGTGCCTGTTTTGTGTAATTATGATGTATTTGAAATATCCGATATGGGGTAGCTGGCTGCACACAAACGGAGCTACTTGTTAGCCGGGCAATCACTGTTGCGTGTGTCAATCCCCTCAGATTATAAAAGGGAAAGCGTGAGTGTAACCGCTCTAAAGTGTGTCGAAGACATTTGTACGGTGTGTATCTTCCGTGAGTACGTGATAAACAATAGTTTACCATATTCAGTAATACAAGAGAGTTTTGCAATCTTTACTTTAGCTCATCCAAGCAGTGTTAACCGCCACTGAATTTAGGATCATTTACAGAAAGTAGGAGGCTAACCTAAACTGTGCTCCAGAATTGAGCCGGGACTGTGCAGTGTGAGGCCGAGCTATAATATGATGATTCTGGGATGCCGAATGATTAAAGGAAGCAGCCAGGCTTTTCGGATGAGATTTACATGGCTATGCAAGTGTGACCCTAGCCTATGTTGTCAGACAAATGATTATTTTTGAAGGCCAGAAGGCCGTGTTTTGTCCACTGGGCAGCAAGGAATTTGTGTGTCCCAGCTGAGGACAAGGCCTTGAGTAATAGTTTATGCACAGTCCCGTTACTTGAAGGTGGGTAGCACGGACACGGTTGCCTGAACCACACAAGCAAAGATCAGCTGATTCATGTTTGGAAAAGTGAGGCCGGAAGGAATGCTTGCGTGTTAGAGTGCAGTCCATTGACTAACCCGATGTTTCACAGATCGTGGGAGCGATATCCGCTCTTTCCATCAAAGACCAGTGTAAATATTTATGTATGTCTTTTACAGGTTCAGTGCCTAGTGTGTGGTGTGATTTGATTTCCAGAAAGGGTTTATTTGTGTTCATTGCTATTGAAACGTCCTATATATGTGAAATGTTATAGACTATATACATTGTTTAGCTTTTCAAAGCCTGCTGGCTTTAATTAGTTTGCGAGATTTCACATCTCTGTCCATTGCATGTGGTATCACGGCCCCCAATAGAGCCAGTGTTCTTTTGGAAGGGTGATTTTAGGACAAGTCCCAAATGAGTGTTTAATTTTATGTGCGTATTGGACTAATTTGGAATTAGAGTAAGAAGGCCTCTGTAATTTGAATCAATTACCATGTGACATGTAAAGAGACGGTATGTAATTGAAGCCCATGGGCTAAATTATCAGTCAATTTATCTCGATCTCCGCAAAATCAAATTAACTTAATGTTCCATAATTTATAACATTTTCTATGCCTGGGTTCGTGACCCGCATATGCTGAACAACCATTGGTGTCAAACTTAAACTGTAATTTTGCAGTGTATTATTTTGTGATTTTCATTGGGGAATAGTTTCCATTGTTTTGAATTTGAACTCTTATGTTTTTGGTTTAATAAACTATGTTTTTATCCCTTTATCATGGCAAGTTCTCATTCACGAAGATGTATTCTAGAACCTGTCCCAGTACGTTATGATAATTTTAGTTAGACATTTTTTTTTCCAACCCATTTTTCGGACGCACCATGCAGAGTCTCCGCTGAGCTAGGCCAAGCAGGGACAGGGGAAGGTACAATACATACATGCATTACGAAGGTTGGGGCAAAAGTCATTGCAACTATCTTTTTCTGGCAGACAGGTGAACAGATCACAAACTGCTATTTGTTATGTGGAAGCTATGCAGGCATAGTTTGTATTCACAACAACAGATAGCTCTGTCATTGCTGGTGGTAGCACAGAGTGTGCTGTGAAATAAGTCGTGCATCATGTGAAATGGAACTAACCCACATTGAGCAATGCACATATATCAAAATAGGTGTTCTCTGGGGGAGAAATGTGAGAGAATGTCACGGTAAATTGATGGAAGCCCTTGGGAATCATGCCCTCCCATACTGTACAGTAACATGAATTATCTGTTTTATATCAATATATAACCAAATTAAGTAGAGCTATTTTAACCAACAGAATGACACCATATTAACATACATTTGTTGTAAACTAACAAACTTCTAACAACTACTCTATTCACACAATATTATCATTAATTATCTAGGCCTACATTATTCAGAAAGCCTCAGTGGCTCAGGCTGCAGCATGGTGGCCTCTCATCGCCAGATTCCGTGGTTCAAATCCCGGACACTCAATGTAAGATTTGTGCTGGACAAAGTGGAGGCAGGACAGGTTTTTCTACGGGAACTCCAGTTTTCCCTGTCATGGAATTCTTATCCAAAGCCGTGCATCAGCTTCGCAGTCCAAAACACCTGGCAGTTAAATTTTATGAGATACGGCGGAGAAAAAAGTTACTTAATAATCCACGTAAATTTACACAATCAAGCAATCCAGAAAGGGCAACCAAGAGAGATAGATTAAAGCGCCGTGAGAAGTATGAGTACCAAAAAACTAAACTCCTATACTACAACAAGAGACGAAAAGCGATATGTGCGGCAATCAATGACATCAAAGAGGTCTGTATGGTAGATGTAAATAAAATACAGAAGTACTTTTCCTCTCGTGTTTCAATCCCTAATGATTTGGAAAGAAGCAGAATATGTAGAATTAGAAGATACAAGGAATATGGCCATTTCTAAACAAGAAGTAGTGTGCGCAATCAACAAAATAGCCGTAGACATATCCCCTGGCCCAGACTATATATTGATGAGGGCACTTAAACATGACACGTGTTATGAAATTATAGCATTGATTGCAACAACCACGTTAACAAGAACACTGGTGCCCAAGATTCTTAAGAGAGCTAGAACCGTGTTTATCCATAAGGGAGGAGACCCCATGGATCTCGATAACTGGAGACAAGTAACCATCTATTCACGAGTGAGAAGAGTAATAGAGAGCATATTAGATACACGACTACATAGCTATGTGAGCTTTAATGAAAATCAACATGATTTCACAAACTCTGCTAGCACTGACACTTCAATCTTGGAATCTATTCTGACATCAGCCAAACAACAAAAGGTAGACTGTAACCTGGTTTTCCTGGATATCACTAAGGCCTTTGACAACGTAGAGCATAAACACTTAAAGAATGCCTTCTCCTCCCTTGTCCTACCATCGAAACTGTCTGATCTAATAATGGTACTACAAACTAATAATAAAAGCAAAGCAAAGTCATCTCCGTACAGGCCATGAAGGCCCTTTGAGGGGTGGAAGGTAAAGGCTTCCACTATCCATAACCTTGGCACCTGAAGGGGTAGAGTGGTTAGCTCCACGCCCACAAACTGATAATGCTACTACACAAATCGAATCCCATCACAAGAAGACCAAACCAACTGTTCTCAATAAAGATATAATGCAGGGTTCGCCCTTAGCACCGCCGCTTTACAACATTGCAACCGACCCCATTTTAGAAGAACTTTCATCAACAGAGTTCCAGGAAGAACATGGATATTGTATAATGCCAGGCCTTCCTAATGTAACCATTCTAGGCTTTGCTGACGATATGTTGATTGTAACAAAAAACGAGACTTCAGCTAGAAAGATCACTGAAATGGCCATCAAGAGATTCAAAGAAATTGGCCTACCAATCAATGTCAAGGCTTTGCTGACGATATGTTGATTGTAACAAAAAACGAGACTTCAGCTAGAAAGATCACTGAAATGGCCATCAAGAGATTCAAAGAAATTGGCCTACCAATCAATGTCAACAAATCTAAGTCCATTTCCATAGTAAAAGGTAGTCCTACCTACCAATCTCTAACATTAGAGGGTTACAATAAAATTACATCTATAAATCCTGCAGAGACAATCTGCTACCTCAGAGTAAACTATCACAATGCTACTATATTTGATGCTAAATTAACAATGGAAAAACCTGAGAGTAAACTAGACGAATTAGCATCAACTCCACTACTGCAACCACACCAGAAATTGAATGTGCTATCAACCTACATATGCCCATCTTTGATCTACAAATTCCACACTACACCTTTACATCGAATACCTGCGAGTTTCCTAACTGATACTAACAAACTTATCAAAAGCACCTTGGAAGTTCTTAAACTTCCAATAGATACACTAGACAGCATGTTATACTCGGTCTTTTCAAGCGTGGTTGGGAGGCTTATCTGTTTGGTGGCCGTGGTTCTTCCTTCCACGGGAGACCCATGGCGGCGCTTACTGCTGCATGGCCTCGGCGCTGGAGACGGGCGTGCTGCCTCCAACCCTGGTCCACACAAGTCCGACATCCTGGAGAGCTCGTTCACAGCTGAAATCTCAGAGTAATCCAAATGGGTAACACTTCACCACTCATCACACGGTCCTCTATTTACTGCGACACGCACACAGAGTTTACACCACGAACAAGCAAGTCATTCTAATCACAGCGGGTGCGTTCACAGCAGGAATAGGGTGGCTTACGAGACTTGAGCACCCTGACTTAGAGTAGCAATTTGGGTGATACCAATTTACTAATATCACGGACTCATTTAGGCCGGCATTGTATATAGCCGAAACCCGCTACTCGTTTATAAATTATGCTTGCAGCTTATTTAATGACATGCGGCACAGAGACATTCGCCTAGGCTCGCTTGGCTTCCCGTCCACACTTCACAAAGGCCTTCTACTTCACGGCCGTGACGGACACAATAACACTGTCTTAGTATGCGATCACTAGGTTTCGGACTATAAAACTAGACCACAACAGGACACACTGTCCCCTCACAACGACCCGCCAAGAACTGTGTCCAGCGAGGGTCAGCTCAGCTTTTTATGGTCTACACCCCGGAAGACAATGGGCGTAAACGATTCATGCTTCATTAAGGACAGCAGCTCCTTTCATTCCAGGAATTCAAAACATTTAAATGGTGCATATTGTAACCCACTCTTTCTTCTCTTATTTGAACCAAGTGTGCTCTCCCGACGATCGGCAGTTTTCACGTAATTTGCTTCCCGCTTTTAATTATTCCATTAGCGTCATCTGGGGGGTGGAGTCAATTTTGAGCGCGACTCTTAGCTTGGGGGACACTTTCTCGTTCACATGCGTTTGCGATATGTCACGGCTAGACATCTGGTGACCTCCTTTCGTCCCCTGAATAAAGTATTCCATATTTTTAGTCTAGGATATGCAGAAAATTCAGCTCTATTCATTAGTGTGCCTCTCATAATTTTCCCATGTCTGGATCAAAATATAATTTTTACGCGCCAAAATTCGACGTTGGCACCCGTGAAATGTGCATAAAAAACCGGAAGTTCCTTCTGTTAGTTTGGATCCCTGGTAAAATAAGCCACACCTCGGGGCGTGTTTGATTACTCCAGCGTCGCGTCCATATCTCCAATTCTCTCTGCAAGTTGAGAGGGCCTTTTCACGGGGGCCTGGCTCCTGTTCAGCCTTCCCTTTGTTTTCCAGGTGCTCTTTCGCGGGTTCCGTTCTAGCCGGACGCTGCCCGATCCCCATCGCCCATACTACTACCAACGATGCGACCTTTAAAAGTGATTTTAATGAGGTAGACAGGCACCTATGATTCCAATGAGCTGTACAGGACACTACGGGTTTCAATAATAGAGCCCACAATTAGAACCGAAGCATCATCCACTCAACCACATGATGAACACAAGGAGAATGTGATATATATGAACCTACAATTCCATACTATGCAGCCCTGAAAGGATCATTAGCAATAGTAAAAGATCGTTTATACTCTTAACTATATCTTTGTCCTATGAGGAATTCCTCATGGATTTCAAAATGATTGACTGATACAATTTATTATTATTAAGTAGGCTGTACTATGGTATACCTATCATATATAGACATATTTTAAACGACCCTTGTAATTATTAATCAAATTTTTATGTAAACTTTGTCTTTTTGGTCAAATCCCCGTCAGGAAGTCGTAAAATTTAAGATACGAGATTTCCACTTCCGGAGGTGCATATGGCCCTGAGGTTCACTCAGCCTACACAAAAAATGAATACCAGGTTAATTCCTGGGGGCAAAGGCGGCCGGGTGTAAACCTAACCACTCTACCCCATCACGTGCTGAGGTTAACAATGGTGGAAGCCTTTACCTTCCAACTCCTCCAAGGGCCTTCCTGGCCTGTACGGAGGTGACTTTGCTTTTTTTTTTCTTTTTTTTTTCTTTTTTTTCTTTTTGGCAGCCTCCAAATGGGGGAAGCAGAAATAACTGCATTTCAAAATACATTCCAGCAACACTCTCCAGTATCATTTCATCTGTCAGTCGGTAATAACTGCCCCAGAGGAGTGTGACAGGCTTCAGCAGCCAGCACATTCATTCATTCCATCCCTGACCTGGTCGAATGACTAGAAATAGGCTGTGAATTTTTCATCTACATTATACCGTGTGATTCAGCTGCCCCTTCCAATGTAGTTTTATGCAACCCAACTAATGTGCAACATGGTTATAAGGTGGCTATTCCTCTGCAGGTGTACTGTAAGGTATTAATGTCCAGCGAGCACATCTTGTACACGATTCTGAACCCTACCGACAGGTTATATTGTTCGCTCGCAAAACATGACGCCTTGAAATCACGTAGCAACATCACTGATCTCTATACACGGATCGCTGATGGCAGGTCTCCGCTGCAGGAGAAAGTACGCCAAGTTGAGCGCGCGGTTCGCAATGTTGGCGTACCCAACCTAGAGCTCTCCTTATGGGGAAACAATGATAATATGGTCAATTTTAAGTTGCAATTAACGGCGCATTGGAATAATTAAAAATATAGAGACATGTTCACTCAAAGCATAAGGACATTGGGATCAATGACAAGTCATTCCGAGGTCACTAAGTCTCCGGGATAGCAATAAACATGAGTGTATAATAACGGCTGACAAATATTAACTTAGGTGCTGAATACATGCAATTAGCGATTGGTAACACAATACGAGTGAAAACCAGTTTCTGGAAACATTGCTGTAAATTGTATACATGTATGCCACGAAATTATGCATTCTTAAAATGATGTACCTATAAACGTAGCTCACTATACAGGCCTAGATTCGACATATCGTAATCGGTGCTTGATAATGAATTTCTGTTTCCTGTTTCCATAAAATAACGTGCATATTATTAAATTAAAATATCATTGAAGCAAATGTACACATTTATAAAACCAGCAAATATTCAAAACTTGTCAATATATCACATTACCTGCAGCTTAATTTACTATTACAGACCTCTTTAATTAAATTCAGCTAGCAAAGCGATATTGATAGTCATCATCAGAAATATGTAACACCAGTTAAAAGAGTCCCAAATACCAGAATAGTATAATGGGATAGCCCCAAACACCCACCACACTTTCCCTTCTCCCACCACTCCAGTGTCTGAAGCCCACAATTATTACTGATGTAAATAAGGTCTAGAATTCCTCCAGACTTCATTTTCTAAGATTGTAATAAGGTCACGTCAATTATTTCATCGAAACCGTCAGTTTAATTATGAGAAATAAAAAATATAAGTAAATCTTTACTTGCAGTTAATGTTCAGTAAAATTGAAAACAGTTGGCTGTACATCACTTCTAAGGTGTAAAGTTGTCCATTTCTATCAAAACAGTCTTCCTCTAAGTTATCCGAGCAGAGAACAGCTGTTTTAGAAGGCTCCCAATTCTCCCGTCTGATACTCCTAATCCATGATCTTAGAAGTTCGGGTCTCGAGAAAGGAAACCTACAAAAATTAATTGCCATTTTGCTCCCGGAATATGCGAAAAAAGATACAATAAACCTAAAACTCAAAAGACTACCCTAGGAAGATTCTTATGTACAGTATAAAACTCCCCGATGAAATGATTTCTCCTTCTGCTGATCGGTTCTGTTTGTACATCCATAAGCTGAACAATGCGGTATGTTAATACCCCGTAGAATGTTTCTTCATTCATATTTCAGATAAACACATACATATTTAAATTGAATCTTGTAATCCACAAGTATACTACAAGACAACGAACCTAAATTCGTAAAATACACTACTATTTACTTTGCAATAACACAGCACAGAACACTCGTGGAACTACAATCAAGAGGCCTGGCGTCACTGAACTAAGCATAAACAAAGCAAGCGCGCTCCTCGTGGTCTATTGCACCATGCGCTCGCTGCTATCTTACTACGCCAGTCATCTTCTATTCGGCTTACTGCTACCCAAGCTACCAGCCATCCAGGTATAGAGATCAGTGAGCAACATCCTTGAACCATGTAACTATGTTAATGTGTTGTGCCTCGTGACTGGGTGCAACGAAGAGGGGAATCAACGCATAAAACTAGGTAACAGTGCAGTAATGAATGCCTTAAAACACCAAACCGTACGGCGTATGTACAGTACTCTCGTCATACTACCAGCATGTTCCCAGCAGTGTAGCGTAGACGGGGTGTGCCATCGGCATCGTTCAAATATTTTTTGCATCGGTGTAAACACAGGCCCACGTTTGCTACATTCAACCAGTAGAACGATGCTGTTATTCACCTTGTGCCCTGTCCATATTCCGCTAGTTAGGGCATGAATATATCCTCTTCTGTCATTCGGCATGTTTTTCACAGAGGAATACGTTGACACGCTCCTCATTGTCGTAACTACAAAGGCGCACACACGAAATGCTGTCAATTGTGTACAGTGTTTTATTTGCAAATCATATACACGTTATACACACACACACTAATGAACTGGTATCTTGAACAAAACACTGCTACGAACAAGAAGAAGGAGACTGACACATTAGCATGTCAATCAACTACCAACACAATCAAATCACAACATGAGTTCACACACCTAACTTAACAACTTTCACTAGAAACTTGTCCTAACAACTCTACACCATCTCTTTATATACCTTTCCTGGCCAGGCTTCTAGAAAAGTATGACACAACATGTTTTCTCAAATTTTCTCGAGTCTCCAATAACCTACGTACAAATGAATAGAAAGTTTATAAAGCTCTAGTGACAAAAATGCTTTGTTCTGGACTATTACCCTGTGCTGCACAACATTACATTGAATTTATACATCATATTTACAGGTAGTAATAAATTATAGGCCTATACTATTAATTACACGTTCTTACATTAAATACAGTCTTATTAATATACATACAGCAGATGTCTCGTGACATAACACCACGTTTTGTTACACAAGACAGATCATACAACACACAAACAATAAATGATATGAGCACGATTTATACAAAAAAAAAGTCTGTACATAACTATGTAAATAATAATAATAATAATAATAATAATAATAATAATAATAATAGGTCGATGCATAAGTTTGTGCGGTTCTTATACTTTATTTTATTTTACTGTCACTGTCACATAATGTAACTCACTCACAATCATTCAGTGATGTATTCACCTCCACTCTCTATGGCCTCCTGCCAACATTCAGGTAGCAGGTAGTAGAACTGTTTTAGTTTTGACTGGAAGAAATCTGTTAGCCATTAGTCAAGAGAAGCTTTGTCAGGAAACACTTGCCCCTGAATGTGGTTAGTAAGAGAGTGAAAAAGATGGAAATCTGAGGAGGCGAGGTCAGGGGAAAGAGGTTCCCAGCCAAGTTCAGCAATCACACCTTTGGTCAATTGCGCTGCATGCGGACAAGCGTTATCATGGAGCAATAAGACTGGTTGATGTCTTTGTCTTCAATTGCTGTACCTTACCCATTGAATGCAAATGGTGTACAATAGCTGACTGATCATATTAAAAAACTTGCACCATTTCCTGCGTTGTCTGACGAGGATTCTCATGAAGCAACTCATTCAAGTGATTTCTGTAAAAACTGAAGATCTTCCAGAATGTGAATCATCAGACAAGTCAAACGTCCTGCTCGAAAGTGGGAAAACCATTTTTGTGCCATTCTTTCAGCAATTGCTCCATTCCTGTACACTTCACAAATTGTGCTCGCAGCTCCTGTTGCACTGGAATCTCAGTTAAACCCAGAGTAAAATGTGTCTGAAATGCTCACTTTTCTAAACTTGACGTTCTATATCCATTTGTCTGAAATATACACAAATAATATGATTACAATCAAGAAAACCTGTGTTTTACAAAGCAGAAACTCTAAACTCAGTTAAAACAAAGGAATAACGATAAGCAATTCCTTCGCGCCGCCACACTGTTGCCAACCCAAAAGAATACCGCACAAACTTATGCAACGACCCAATAATAACAATAACAACAACAATAACACCTACTAATCAAGCTTGATATTTTCACTATTTACCCATGGGTTTAGAGAATTGTTTCTAAATACTAGTCCATTTGAGGAAAGCAACGAGAAACTACCTCACTCCTCATTTCCCTAGTACTCCTCTTCAGTGACGCCTAGGCTATTTATGACAGCTGTTGGCAGATCTGCAGAGGATCAAACCAGCCTTCGGGCTGAATACCCAACATACATACTAGTCCATTACACTTGCATCATCGTTTATGCGAAAGCAAGACATAATGCGTGCAAGGCACTACATCTGTACCAGGAACAGTATCCTGAGAGATGACACCCGGCTGCAATGACACTCTGCCGTGTTGAAAGAGGCCTAAGTACAACAGGCGTGATTTCCAAGCAGCCACCAGTCCGCAATAGGCCTGCTACATCGGGTGAAACAGAAGAGGCCGTTCTGGAGGCAGCTTGTAATAATCCACACATCAGAAAAAGGGCAATTGCACAACAGGTGAACACCAGTCAGCCATCTGTTTGGCGAATACCGTATGAACATTGAATTCACCCATATCATCTTGAGCTACACCAAGGGCTCCATGGGCAGGATTTTGAAGCTCGAATGGAATTCTGTTAGTGGCTATTTAACAGACTGGATAATGATGC
Organism: Anabrus simplex; assembly: GCF_040414725.1. Taxonomy (NCBI): domain Eukaryota; kingdom Metazoa; phylum Arthropoda; class Insecta; order Orthoptera; family Tettigoniidae; genus Anabrus; species Anabrus simplex. The sequence goes on from NC_090270.1 coordinate 313,958,844, forward strand.
AGCATTCATATCATACATCTTGTTCTTGGAAAAATCACGCTTCCACAATCATGGGAATGTCAATCGCCACAACATGCACTATTGGAGTCCGGACAATCCTCACTGGGTGCGGCAGGCGGCCTATCAAGTATGTTGGGGAGTGAATGTGTGGTGTGGAATCTCGGGAGATTGCCTGACTTGACCTTATTTTTTTGAGGGTCATTGGACGGCCCCACGCTACCTGCACTTCTAATGCCGTTAAGACCTTCTTGTGCGGGCATTTGAAGAACGTATTTTACACTCAAGCGCCAGAAAACCCCGACCAGCTCCGGCAACTCATCACAGATGCCTACCGAGCAATACACCAGTGCGCGAGACGATCTATTGGACACTGGGTCCGGTTGTGCATAAACAAGCATTTGCTGTAATAAAACAATGTCAGGGCAGTTGTGTTTCTATAATTTCCGGTCTGCTAACTAATCGACCCTTCTTAGGGCCACAAACACATTCATTCACACACAATTTGCATGAAAGCGGTTACTGAACTTACATTATGAGCGGTACATACTAAACAAATATTTTTAAAATATGGGATATTCACCCTGGACTCGAACCTCCCACCTCACACATAAGCCCTCTCCGCCGAGTCTTAAGAGTTCCATACGGCACACTGTATAGCATGTATTAGGTTTCCTGCGGTCACAATATTAATTTAGTGTTTCGCCAGCATTTCAGGTTCATATGATCTAGAAGGCAGACACATGCCTTACAATGTTTAATACGAGTATAATACCATGGCGCCCTACAATGGTGAGGCGGTAAATACTAAGATATCCCAGTTGTCTTATCTGAGTATACCGGCAGGGCAGATGTTTTCAGGACACAATTAATATTGCAGGTTGCATAAAACTACACTCGAAGTGGCAGCTGAATCACACGATATACAGAAGTTATCAGAACTATAGATGGACAACATTTCCATTAACTATGGAGTGCTTATGGAAATTCTGAAACAACATAAATTGGTGGAGACGAGTACTAAAATCTAGGATCTAGTTTTCATGAACAGGACTGTTATACACACTGCACAGCCTGTGTAAAGGTAAATTGTGTAAAGCAGTTCTTGCTATGGGGTTCTTTAATGCTACAATTGACCTTGATCCAATGCAGGGTAATTGAAATTGAGAAGTGAAAGGAATAGCAGATTTTTAAGTGTTGCACTTACACTTTTGTATAAAAATGTCATATAATCCACCTGCCTTCAACTCCAAAATAATCATATCAAAATTTAGTAGTAATTCCTCATAAGAGTCCATGAAGAGGTAAGTGCCTGTTGTTTTAAGATGCAAGAATCCGAGAAAGCTTTTCTGAATTTGTTTTATGTTTTTAATGTGAATTTTACAGCCCGGATTCCAAATCTGTCTTGCATATTCAAGTTTTCGTCATACAACAGCATTGTATAAATGAATACACATTAATTTTAATGAAAGGATTTACTTTTCTCTTTATAAAACCAAGTTTTGGTAACTTTTGCTAATGTTCCTATTTAATGGAGGATGAAAGTTAGCTCACAGTCAAACATTACTCCAAAGTCTCTCTCTCTCTCTCTCTTTTTTTTTTTTTCTGCTACTGGTTGCAGTGACTCCACTTCTAATTTGTACAAATATCTGAAAAGATTTTTGTTACAAGTAAAAGACATCAACACACACTTGGGTGTGTTAAAATGAAGTTTATTTTTCCAAGGTCCATTGTGTTACTTTGTCTGGAACATGTTGGAACTCGGAACAATCTACAATAAAGTGAATGGGCTGAAAAATTTCAAAATCTTCAGCTTAGTAGATTATGGGAGTAAGTAATCCCTTCAGGTAGGCTAAGTAATTTATAACAGCTGAAAATAGCAATGGTCCTAGGTTTGAACCCTGTAGAATTTCAAAATTAACACTGCATTCATGATAGAGAATGCCAGGAATCTCTATAGTCCACGCACCTTTTAGCAATATTCCTTTGTACGGTGTTGAGGAGTAACGAGGGAGCTCTCCCGGTTCTGGTTATACTGCCAACTGAATGGAAATGAAATCTGAATTGAATTGATAATGTGATCGATCAATATGAATTTTCTAAACATTTATTACCTTACGCCAATAACTGTGTTACACATACAGTATTTAACATCATATAACATTTCTCGATGCAAATTCTTTTTTTTTTTGCTAAGGGATTTACGTCGCGCCGACACAGATAGGTCTTATGGCGACGACGGGATAGGAAAGGCCTAGGAGTTGGAAGGAAGCGGCCGTGGCCTTAATTAAGGTACAGCCCCAGCATTTGCCTGGTGTGAAAATAGGAAACCACGGAAAACCATTTTCAGGGCTGCCGATAGTGGGATTCAAACCTACTATCTCCCGGATGCAAGCTCACAGCCGCGCGCCTCTACGCGCACGGCCAACTCGCCCGGTGATGCGAATTCTAGAGCATGAATTCTATAGTTTGGCTTTGCTGTGTAAACAACAACAGTACTAGTACGTAACGTGTACGCCAGATGTCGCACAACGATGCATAAGCGATTCGTAGTTTGTGTTTCAAAGGTTGCCAATACGAATCTCGAAGATAACCGAGATCGACCGATTCAGCACTAGGGTGTGCACGTATCACTAAAAGGTGGGCGTACTATACCTCCTGGCCACACAGAGAAGTGGCCAATTTCAAAGTCCCCAAAGAGACTGCTAGATGAAGTTGCAAGTATAGTTTGCGCACTTTTTAGTGATAGATTTTTGTACTCGTTGGAGAAGTAAGAAGGGTTCCGTTAATACTGCCAATGGAATGGAAATGAAATCTGAATTGAATCGATAATATGATCGATTGATATGAATTTTATAAACCTTTATTATTTTAAGCAAACAACTGTGTCGCACACACAATATATAATACTATATAACATTTCCCGTTGCGAAACGTGTTCCTGGCATGAATTCTATAGTTTGGCTTTGCTGTGTAAACAACAACAGTACGAGTACTTAAAGTGTACGCCAGATGTCGCACAGCGATGATAAGCGATTCTTAGTTTGTGTTTCAAATGTTGCCAATACGAATCTCGAAGATAACCGAAGTCAACCACTTCAGCACTAGGTTGTAAATCTATCACTAAAAAGTGCGCAGATAGTACAAGGGACAACTTATGTAAGTGGCAGTTTTGCAATTTACAAACTTCATCATATAGATCCGTATGATACAGCTTGATTAAGAAGTAGTATTAGGTTGACTGGGTGGACCATTAAACCTAATACTAGTTCTTAATTAAGTGGCGTTTTCTGACTAAGACAGTTCTATGTGATTGTGGCAAATTTCAAACAACACAACATCTCTTATGTTGTCCGTTGTGTCCATCCAGATGTACAACGAGTGATTTGACTCAAGCTACGTAATTCCAGTGCTCTAAAGGCGACTAAGTTTTGGGCGGGAACTGTTTAAGTCACTTGATGAACACGTATTTGTGTACTTATGTCCATTTCTCGCTTCTTTCTTTTGTTTTCATGTTTCATATTGTGTACTTCTGACATAAATAAATAGACCGTTAAGTTATGAAATGTTTCCTGCCATTCACGTATATGTTGAAGAAACAAAGTAAGGGGCTGTAAAATTCAAAAACACACAGTTTATTTAAAAGTATATTGTGATCAACTTTGTCAAAAGCCTTTTCAAATTTGGTGAATACTATGTCCATCTGATCCCCTTCATTTACCTCTTTGGAAATTTTTTGAGTTAAATTTATAACTGTAGATCGTAGAGGAAGAAATTGAAGCTGGTTTACTGTAATGAGAGGTCAGAGGAAAGCACAGATTTTTCTGTGCAGTATGAACTCTAATACTTCATCTACAGCTGATAATATTGCCAAGGGCCAATAGTTATTAATTAAAAAGGAATTTCTAGATTTTGGAATTTGATATAATTGTGTTACATTCCAAACTGAAGTAAATTTGAGTGATGTTACAGTCAGGTTTATGATGAAGTGTAAGGGGTCTCTGAGAACACCAGAAATGCCTTTGGTTATGCAAAGATGAATTGATCAGCTTGCTGAAGATTTTGGTTTTAACTGTTTTAATACTGCTTCTACTTCAATTTTTGATATAAAATTTATGTTTACATGTACTGAAGTCTATAGACATACCAGTACTCTGAACAGATACAATTTGCTTAACGCTGCACTAACACATAGGTCTTACGGCAACGATGGGATGGGAAAGGAGTGGGAACGTACAGCCCCAGCATTTGCCTGGTGTGAAAATTGTAAACCATCTTCAAGGCTGCCAATAGTGGGGTTCGAACCCAATATCGCCCAAATGCAACCTCACAGCTGCGCGACCCTAACCGCACAGCCAGCTCCCTCGGTACTCTGAATAGACAAAATATTAAAATCACCAGCTCTTATTCAATTTTGATCATACCTCTCATATCGCAACTAACAACTGGAACAGGTTAAAATGTTATTCCTCCATATTTACCTTGCGAGAGGTCCTAAGATGCTGAAGTGACCCTACACTAACTGGATGTACACCTTGTTAGAACAGTAACAAGCATGCCAATGTAAGGGTACAAGTTAGCGTTGCACATGTGGACAAGTGGAACCGAAAATTTCAATGTGCAAATGCAATTAAATAACCTATACATATAAGACCTTTTCTTGAGTTCTATTCTAATAAATAAAATATTTTATCACTATTATAAAATGATTAGCCAGGCAGAAACTACCGGTAATGAAAGTCCTGTTCCAGAAAGCAAACAGTACAGAGCACTATGTACAGGGCTAACTACTACGAAGAAGATAAACCTGACTTCAAAATCGTTTATATTACTGACAATAAAACTGTCTAGATCTGCATTATCTACTAAAGTTCTGCAATTAATTACGCATGTAAATGAGTGCCATAGCCTAAACACACTCTTCATCAAAAAGAAAATGTGTAACAGACGGAAAGTCAGAGGCAATAACAAATCACAGGAGTACAACACTTCTTGAATAGTCCCCCAAATAATCAAAATTGTTACAAAAAATATTTAGACGTTACTCTCAAGCTCATATGATAGTGAATACATTGTATTTATGTTACTATACCTTTAAATATTAAAATATATGCGATAGTGATCAGTAATGTTTATTCAAAAATTATGATAAGAGAGAACTTCTGACATGTGACAAATGTTTCATAGGTTAGGTGATTTAGCGGAATTGACATATTACCTTCGTGGTGATTAGTTTCTCTTGTTCTTCAGCAAACTTCGCCCAATCCAACTTTCCAGTAGCCATTATATACTTCACAGTCACAAATCTCTTAGATCATGTAAATAAACTTTCAGAAAATCAAAATAACAAATTAAGACACAACTGTACACATACGAACAACTACGACGTTTTACGATCGCATGGAAATTTTATATTTTCTGGCAGAGTGTACTTGTACTTGTTTCCAGCAAAATTGATTAGCATAGTCAACACTAGAGGCTCCGTGCGTATAGCACTGTGCTGCTCCGGGTGGATACCACGAGAACTACTTAGAGTCATCTTCATCAACAGCTCGCCAGAAGAAGCTGGAAAGTGTGTGACGTTTGCATGCATTTATTCAATTATTTTACAGTGCTGTCTTCAGATGATTATTTTTAATGTCACAACGTTCCGACAGAATGATGTGCTTGTTCTTGCCTGCATTAGTAGATACAGTAATACAGAGCTTTCATTCACGACCTTACGAAATGGATGTGAAAAGACGGTGGATCTTAGCAGTAAATCGCAGGAAGTGATTCCGGATTTGTACTTTTACAGTATTTAATACACAGTTACTCTTAACATAATGCAAAGGTTAACAATTACAAACAAATTATTGAAGAAGTTGGATGTCAACACCAACATCTACAAGATCATGCAGAAGACCGTGGTATTTGCCACGACTGGAATTGTACGGAAATTTATGGGTTCAAATTCTACGTAAAACTGTAGTTTACATTAAGGTTTATTCTGCTTTGATTTCCTAAAATCTGTACAATTGCTTGAATATCATTACAACGAAAGTGTGCAAAATAAAAAAATAAATAAATAAATAAATAAATAAATAAATAAATAAATAAATAAATAAATAAATAAATAAATAATAATAACAACAATAACATATCATACTACAGACCACAATGTGAAATTTTAGAGTATTCTGTCACAACCTCACGAAATGGATTTAAAAAGGCAGTGGACAAATATACTGTATTTATAGAAATTGGCCTCCATTACACAATATCAATAGCTCACAGAAATACCGCATTTTACATACCTAAAATTCTGTTCTTGCCCCGAGTGCAACTCTTTTCAAGCAACCCCTAATGAACATGAGCTGCATGTAACCTCATGTCAATCTTAAATTTCTGTCTGTATCGGGAATCAAGCCCGGGCCCCCGACGAAAGAAACTAGTAGCGCAAACCGCTATATTACAGAGGTAGTCGCGATCATATTATAAATATAGACACAACAATTTATAGGCAACGTTAAGATATTCTGATACTTTCAACTGGTCCAACATCAAACCTGTGCCTTTTTATAGGAAAAAGTTCCTCTATAAGCTCTTCTCCTTGTTGTAATTCTCTTTCCGCGCTTTTTAGATGCGAGGTCCAGACAATACACAGGGTTGATCGGTACACGAGGTGACATGTTCTGAGTAAACTGTAAAGTAACCGCAAAAATATGCTTACATTTCACGGAAATATTTTTTATTATTTTACCAAGGCCTCCCTCGCAACATTAACCTACGCTAACATGATATCGTATAAGAGATAGGCCAAATATATTTTTCTGAAGACAGCATGGGTTAATGTGTACATGAAAATTAATCTCGGTATCACCACAAATAATACATACATTACTATGTTGCCTCTATCGTGAAATGGTAGTCTCTCTAGTGAACCAACGTTTTTCTCTTATATTTGCAGTTATTCGCTCTGTTGGTATTTCCTGCGAACAGTTTTTCTTATAAATTTAATACATGGCCACTTTCTTGAAGTTTGGAATAATTTGGCCGATTGTTGTTGCATAAAACACTTTGAAATCCCACTCTTATTATTTAGGGATAAAATTAGTTTGTGATAATATGAAGGAGGTGGGAATTATAGGAACATATAGGCCTGGAAGAGAGGAAAGAGACATGGAAATATTTGAGAAAATAATAGATTATACTCATAAAAACAATAATGATACGGTAATAATTGGGGGAGATCTAAACTTGCCTGAAGTTGAATGGAATGGAGCTGCAAGTGAAGCCCATGAACAGAAACTGGCAAATAAGTTAATTTGGGAGGGAGGATTTACACAAGTAGTACAAGAACCAACTCGTCTCAATACTTTAATAGATGTATTCTTGATTAAACCATGGGAAATTGTTGATAAAACTGAGGTAATTGAAGGAATAGGTTACCATAAGGCTGTAATAATGGATGTAGGACTGGTACCAAAAAGGCTTAATAAGAGGGTCACACAAGACAAGAAATTGTACAGAAAAACTAAAGTTGATGAATTTGGGACTTACCTTAAATCACAATTCAGTTGTTGGATAAGTGAAGGGAGTAATGTGGATACACTTTGGGCTAAATTCAAAGGAATCATTTGGGAAGGAGAGAAGAGATTTGTACCTGTTAAGAAGGGTAAAATGACCTCAGACCCTGTTTATTACACAAGGGAAATAAGAAAATTAAAAAGAAAATGTAGAATAGTAAACAAGAAAATCAAAGGAGGTAGGGAGAGTAGAGAAAGTAGAAAACAGCTAATGAGGGAACTGAATAGAGTGAAAAAGAAAGCAAAAGACAATTATATGAATGGCATTCTTCAAGAGGGTAATGACCACAAAGGGAAATGGAAAAAGCTGTATTCATATATTAGGAATCAAAAAGGAAAAGGAATCCAAATTCTTACAATGGTGGGAGAAGGGGGTGAACACTATTTAACAGATACCGTAACGTGGGGTAATTCCGATATAATGGGGCATTATCGATCATTCGGTCTTCCTTCTGAAAACTGAGCCTTCCCGCGAAACCACGATGACAATGGATCCAATACGCGGCGTATAAACAAAGGGAACATTATTGGCTATCTGACTGCGCACTAGGAATATGTGCATTCTTGTCTACAATTCACCGGGAGAGGTTGTTAAGAAGTGAGAAATTTATTAAATTATCGCTGTCATTGGAAACTTCTGTTTCAGAAGGTCACATACCATACACTGGCGGTAAGTTAATACTGCAATCCTATCTTCTGTTATTTGGTATCATATAAAGCTTTTGCGCGAGTTTCTACATTACACTGTTTTAAAGTTACGGCTTTTTATATACGAAGTTGTCTTGTTATAGGGTAATACCGATCATGGTGAGGACATATGTGAAGAAACTGGGACCTGTCGGAAGGTGTAGATATAACCCTATCCACTTAGAGAATGCAGTAAAAGCTGTCCGTCAAGGGAAAATGAGTATCCGGAGAGCATCTGAACAGTTTGCTGTGCCATATACCACACTAAACGACAAATTGAAGAACAGATATTCACACAAGGTGGGTGCACCGACAGCCTTAACCAGGGAGGAGGAAAAAACTCTCGTCGAAGGGCTGCTGTTATGTGCCAGGTGGGGTTTCCCACTCAGAAATACTGATATACGTAACATCGTCCAGGGTTACTTGAACCACGCTGGGAAGGTCGAGAAAAGGTTCGCAGATAACCGTCCCGGGTTAGAATGGATTCGAGGTTTTCTCAGGAGGAATCAGGAACTCACAGTGAGGATTGGGGAGAACACCAAACGATCCAGGGCAGCAGTTACGAGAGATATTATCATGGACTATTTCCATAACCTGCAAAACACACTAGAGGGAGTCCCTATGTCAAATATTATAAATTATGATGAGACAAATTTCTGTGATGATCCGGGAAATGTGAAGGTTGTTGTGAAACGTGGGGTCAAACATCCTGAGAGAATTTTAGACTCGTCGAAAACGAGTATCAGTGTTATGGTGGCTGCGGCTGCAGACGGTACAGTGTTACCACCATTCACCGTCTACAAAAGTAAGCATCTGTATGACACGTGGACAGAAGGAGGGATCAGCGGTGCTGGTTATAGCCGAAATATGAGTGGCTGGTTTGATCTTACGATGTTCGAGGCATAGTTTAAGAAAATTATGTTGCCTTATATAAAGACATTACAGGGGCCCAAGGTCATGATAGGCGATAACTTGTCGAGCCATCTCTCAATTAACGTAATCAAGCTATGTGAAAAGCATGACGTCAAATTTGTTCTATTGCCTCCGAATGCTACCCACCTTTGCCAGCCTCTCGATGTTACCTTCTTTCGTCCCCTAAAGATGGCTTGGCGAAGTGTGCTGGATGAATGGAAGAAAACGAATAGGGGAGTGGTGCACAAATCAGAGTTCCCTAAACTTCTAAAAGAGACATTTAATAAGATAGGTGTAAATTGTGCAACGAATATTATTTCTGGGTTCAGAAAAACGGGTATTGTTCCTTTCTGTCCAGAAAACGTGCTACGCCAGATTCCACATGATGACAGTGCTGATGACATCAGTCGAGAACGATCGTGGACTGCATCGTTCGTTCAACATCTCGAGCGAGCCCGGGTTGGAGAGGCAAGTACAAATGCACCGGTTCGCCGTGCGAAGCGCTTGACTGTTCCTCCCGGTAAAGGGATCGTGGTGAGAGATTTGGCCACCAATGCAGCTGACAAGGATGATGATGATGATGATGATGATCAAAGTATAGAGACTGAAGTAACTTCAGAAGAAGAATCAACATTAGAAGAAGACAATTCAAGTTTTGAGGCGAGGGAAACCTGTCACGCCATCTCCACCGCAGAAACTCTATCTTCTCATGAAAGTGGGGGGGAAGATGGGTTGTCTATAAATGACTTTGTTCTCGTTGCATTTCCGACGAAGAAGAGAAATCGGCGTTTCATTGGCCAGCTGGTGAGAGTTAGTCCGGGCACACTCGAAGCAAATTTTCTGAGGAAGAGGATCCTGGCTGGCACAACATATTTTGTATTTCCAGACATTTCCGATGTAATGGAAATCGAAAAGGAACAAATTGAGAGGAAACTTATACCAGCGTACTGCAAACGAGGAAAGTTCGTTTTCCTTGATATAGAACATGTTGATGTGGAGTAGAAGGCGACTATGTCCTTGTGTAAAAAATTGTGATTAGTGCCTCTTAAATGTAACATTTTTATCTGTATAAACTGTTTAATATGTCTTACCTATTTTGTTATGTTTTACTTTACTATTAGTAAAATATCCCGTATCTTCTTTACTATTGGTTCGAATAGTTTTACTAAATAGCTTGAAAATAGAATGTGTTTAGAGACTTCAATTTTCTTATTTTTAGTGATTTAATGATTGTTTATTTGCTTTGTTTTAGGTTTATATGTTAAGAAATATTTTTAAAAAGTAAAAATGTGATCGGTATTACCCATAAGACGGTCAAATACCGATAATCAAGAAAAATAAATGACTGATCGGAATTACCCCACTCCATGGGGTAACACCGATCACCGATTTTTATTAATTTTTTCAATATTATCAACTACTTACGATTCTTTGTTACGTCAAATAAAAGCTAATGAATCATTAATCTTATATATTTAATTTCGTAAGTACTACGTAAATAACGCGGGACGTATCCGAAAAAAACCTTAAAAAATGATCGGAATTACCCCATTTGACGGCCGTAACGTGGGGTAATTCCGATATAATGGGGCATTATCGATCATTCGGTCTTCCTTCTGAAAACTGAGCCTTCCCGCGAAACCACGATGACAATGGATCCAATACGCGGCGTATAAACAAAGGGAACATTATTGGCTATCTGACTGCGCACTAGGAATATGTGCATTCTTGTCTACAATTCACCGGGAGAGGTTGTTAAGAAGTGAGAAATTTATTAAATTATCGCTGTCATTGGAAACTTCTGTTTCAGAAGGTCACATACCATACACTGGCGGTAAGTTAATACTGCAATCCTATCTTCTGTTATTTGGTATCATATAAAGCTTTTGCGCGAGTTTCTACATTACACTGTTTTAAAGTTACGGCTTTTTATATACGAAGTTGTCTTGTTATAGGGTAATACCGATCATGGTGAGGACATATGTGAAGAAACTGGGACCTGTCGGAAGGTGTAGATATAACCCTATCCACTTAGAGAATGCAGTAAAAGCTGTCCGTCAAGGGAAAATGAGTATCCGGAGAGCATCTGAACAGTTTGCTGTGCCATATACCACACTAAACGACAAATTGAAGAACAGATATTCACACAAGGTGGGTGCACCGACAGCCTTAACCAGGGAGGAGGAAAAAACTCTCGTCGAAGGGCTGCTGTTATGTGCCAGGTGGGGTTTCCCACTCAGAAATACTGATATACGTAACATCGTCCAGGGTTACTTGAACCACGCTGGGAAGGTCGAGAAAAGGTTCGCAGATAACCGTCCCGGGTTAGAATGGATTCGAGGTTTTCTCAGGAGGAATCAGGAACTCACAGTGAGGATTGGGGAGAACACCAAACGATCCAGGGCAGCAGTTACGAGAGATATTATCATGGACTATTTCCATAACCTGCAAAACACACTAGAGGGAGTCCCTATGTCAAATATTATAAATTATGATGAGACAAATTTCTGTGATGATCCGGGAAATGTGAAGGTTGTTGTGAAACGTGGGGTCAAACATCCTGAGAGAATTTTAGACTCGTCGAAAACGAGTATCAGTGTTATGGTGGCTGCGGCTGCAGACGGTACAGTGTTACCACCATTCACCGTCTACAAAAGTAAGCATCTGTATGACACGTGGACAGAAGGAGGGATCAGCGGTGCTGGTTATAGCCGAAATATGAGTGGCTGGTTTGATCTTACGATGTTCGAGGCATAGTTTAAGAAAATTATGTTGCCTTATATAAAGACATTACAGGGGCCCAAGGTCATGATAGGCGATAACTTGTCGAGCCATCTCTCAATTAACGTAATCAAGCTATGTGAAAAGCATGACGTCAAATTTGTTCTATTGCCTCCGAATGCTACCCACCTTTGCCAGCCTCTCGATGTTACCTTCTTTCGTCCCCTAAAGATGGCTTGGCGAAGTGTGCTGGATGAATGGAAGAAAACGAATAGGGGAGTGGTGCACAAATCAGAGTTCCCTAAACTTCTAAAAGAGACATTTAATAAGATAGGTGTAAATTGTGCAACGAATATTATTTCTGGGTTCAGAAAAACGGGTATTGTTCCTTTCTGTCCAGAAAACGTGCTACGCCAGATTCCACATGATGACAGTGCTGATGACATCAGTCGAGAACGATCGTGGACTGCATCGTTCGTTCAACATCTCGAGCGAGCCCGGGTTGGAGAGGCAAGTACAAATGCACCGGTTCGCCGTGCGAAGCGCTTGACTGTTCCTCCCGGTAAAGGGATCGTGGTGAGAGATTTGGCCACCAATGCAGCTGACAAGGATGATGATGATGATGATGATGATCAAAGTATAGAGACTGAAGTAACTTCAGAAGAAGAATCAACATTAGAAGAAGACAATTCAAGTTTTGAGGCGAGGGAAACCTGTCACGCCATCTCCACCGCAGAAACTCTATCTTCTCATGAAAGTGGGGGGGAAGATGGGTTGTCTATAAATGACTTTGTTCTCGTTGCATTTCCGACGAAGAAGAGAAATCGGCGTTTCATTGGCCAGCTGGTGAGAGTTAGTCCGGGCACACTCGAAGCAAATTTTCTGAGGAAGAGGATCCTGGCTGGCACAACATATTTTGTATTTCCAGACATTTCCGATGTAATGGAAATCGAAAAGGAACAAATTGAGAGGAAACTTATACCAGCGTACTGCAAACGAGGAAAGTTCGTTTTCCTTGATATAGAACATGTTGATGTGGAGTAGAAGGCGACTATGTCCTTGTGTAAAAAATTGTGATTAGTGCCTCTTAAATGTAACATTTTTATCTGTATAAACTGTTTAATATGTCTTACCTATTTTGTTATGTTTTACTTTACTATTAGTAAAATATCCCGTATCTTCTTTACTATTGGTTCGAATAGTTTTACTAAATAGCTTGAAAATAGAATGTGTTTAGAGACTTCAATTTTCTTATTTTTAGTGATTTAATGATTGTTTATTTGCTTTGTTTTAGGTTTATATGTTAAGAAATATTTTTAAAAAGTAAAAATGTGATCGGTATTACCCATAAGACGGTCAAATACCGATAATCAAGAAAAATAAATGACTGATCGGAATTACCCCACTCCATGGGGTAACACCGATCACCGATTTTTATTAATTTTTTCAATATTATCAACTACTTACGATTCTTTGTTACGTCAAATAAAAGCTAATGAATCATTAATCTTATATATTTAATTTCGTAAGTACTACGTAAATAACGCGGGACGTATCCGAAAAAAACCTTAAAAAATGATCGGAATTACCCCATTTGACGGTACTGAGAAAGCACACCTCTTTAGTAGGGAATTCCGAGATTCAGTAGAAGATTGTCAGGACTTGGAAACCGTAACAGAAGATAGAGAGGGAGAGACACAGAGGGAAACAAGAAGCTTCTCATTCACAAATGAAGATATTTTCAGAGAAATCCAACTGCTTCAACAAGGAAAAGCAGCAGGAAGTGATCAAATTACTGGGGAGGTATTAAAGACAATGGGGTGGTATATAGTGCCTTATTTAAAATTTCTCTTTGACTATGTCATAAATAATAGTGTGATACCAAAGGAATGGAAAGAATCTATAATAATACCAATTTATAAAGGAAAGAGTGATAAAAGGAAACCAGAGAACTACAGACCAATCAGCCTGACCAGTATAGTTTGTAAAATACTGGAGAGTTTAATAGCAAAGTACATCAGAGGGATATGTGATGATAAAAATTGGTTCATGAGGAGCCAGTATGGATTTAGAAAGAAATTTTCTTGCGAGGCACAACTGGTGGGATTTCAGCAGGACATATCAGATCAGTTAGATTCAGGAGGCCAGTTAGATTGCATAGCCATAGATCTTTCCAAAGCCTTTGATAGAGTGGAACATGGAATATTATTAAAGAAATTGGAGGGAATAGGATTGGATGTAAGGGTTATACGTTGGATAAGAACATTTCTAAATTCAAGGCTTCAGAAAGTCAAAGTTGGAAATAATATATCCCAGGAAGAGAAAGTCTGGAAGGAAATTGCACAGGGTAGTATAATCGGTCCGTTACTTTTCTTAATATACGCAAATGATTTAGGGAACAATATAACATCGAAGATAAGATTGTATGCAGATGACATAATTGTTTATAGGGAAATAAATAACATTGAGGATTGTTCAGAATTACAAAGGGACCTTGACAGTATCCAAGAATGGGTTGAAGAAAATAATAAGAAGATTAATGGAGGCAAATCAACTGTTACAACATTTACAAACAGGAGTTTTAAAACTGAATTTGAATATACTTTGGATGAGGTAGTTATCCCAAAAGATGGCAAGTGCAAATACTTAGGTGTGAGATTTGAAAGTAATTTGCACTGGAAGGGTCATGTGGATGACATTGTTGGGAAAGCATACAGATCGTTACATGTCATAATGAGACTACTTAAAGGATGCAACAAAGAATTAAAAGAAAAATGTTACTTAAGTATGGTTCGTCCATTATTGGAATATGCAAACAGTGTTTGGGATCCTCACCAAGAATACCTAATAAAAGAACTAGATGGTGTTCAGAGGAAAGCAGCAAGGTTTGAAACAGGGGATTTCAGGAGAAAGAGTAGTGTATCAGAAATGTTAAAGGAACTTGGGTGGGAAACTTTAAGTAAGAGAAGGGAGAAAACTAGACTTATAGGATTATATAGAGCCTATACAGGAGAAGAAGCATGGGGAGATATCCGTGAGAGGCTTCGGTTGGAAAATAATTATATTGGTAGAACTGACCACAAGTACAAAATTAGAAGGAATTTTAGCAGAAGCGATTGGGGTAAATTTTCATTCATTGGGAAGGGCGTGAAGGAGTGGAACAGTTTACCAGGGGTAGTGTTTGATCCTTTTCCAAAATCTGTACAGATATTCAAGAAGAGAATAAACAACAACAGAGATAATAAATTAAATGTTAGAGGGCATTCGACCAGTGCAGGATATTGTAAATAATAAATGTGTGTGATTAAATTAATTCCATCCCCTGGACTAAGGAGTTTGGACAGCCCAAGTAGGGGACTGCCTGTAGGGGTGAAGTACAGTGGGGACTTCGAGGGCCCTGGGACCGCTACGGTAGCTGTGAAGGCCCTTCAGGAACTCTGAAAAGTGGTGGCAAAAGGGGCTCTGGTTAAGACGCAGCAGGTCGTTATGCTACTTAGGTTCCAAAATGGGTAAAATATAAATATGTAAATAAATTCAGTGTTAATTTTAATCTTATACCAGTTGTATAGTAGTATTAGAAGTAATTTCATATACCGTACTGTATATGAGTTGACTATGTTTGTAAGATATTATAAGTAGAATTTTTTAAACAATATAAATTTATTAAGGATGATGTGTGTGTTTAATAGAAAAAATTATTAGCGTAAATTGTATAATATTGTATTCTAGGAAAATTTTCTTCGTCTCCTGTTAATTTAAAATTTAGTGCTTGACAATAATGTATTTTAATGTACCATTTGCCACCGAGGTAGACACCTCATTTGCAAATAAAGAGATTTTGATTTGATTTGATTTAGTCGGCCATAGCAACACGCTGTGAAACGACTATGTGCGCGGTGATCGCATTAACGTACAATGTTCGCCACTCGTAGCGCAGCGGTGCATTTTTCCCAGCAGCGCACGGAGCCTATAGCGCTAGCTAGCTTAAGGTTAGTCCTGTAGCTACCTATGGACTAGATAATATATGGATATATCTTGGAAAGAGACAACTACATAGTATAGAGAAGGTGAAAGCATTCTATTTAAAGAAAGTACTTTGCCTGTCAAAGTACACTCCATCAGGCCTCGTATACCAACTGTCGAGAGAATTATTCTTTGTGTCTTGTCTTGTCTTGTTTTGTCTTGTCTTGATAATTTAATGGGCTCAACTTGGGAGCGGTATACCCAGCCACGTTCCCTTAAATCCAGTATAAAAAAGGAGATGGAATCGTACAAGGTAATACAACGTAAGAAGAGAATATGGGATATAATGAAACACCTACTACACAGGGGAAACACACGGACACAAGGTACTAATCTTCACGCCATAACGACCGACACTTGGCGACTTTCTACCAATCACAGACAAGACCGGGTCAACACTTAAGAGGAATAGAAAGGGACCTAACCTACAGGAATATTATGGTAACCTAAAGAAAATTCGAGAAGGCACAAACCTAATTGCGCGGGAACAAGGATCTACACTTCACATTAAGTTTATAACACGAATAAGGTATGCTAAAAGAGATACGAATAGAGAAAGCAAAAATATATCGTATGAGTGGGGAACGATATTATTTACCGACTGTGAGCAACTTATCCTTTACTGAGATGGAAGCTGCTGTTTTATGTAGGAGAGCCATAAGTTCATCACGCAACGTGGTCATCAGTTTAAATAAATGTGGGTCGTTTTCAGCCGCTCGTACATATGCCTCGAGTTTGTCAGAAGCGACAGGAATGAGATCCACAAACGAGGGCAAAGCCCGTGACTTGGCAGATTGCGATGTCCCAGCCGACTCAACTGGTCTGGAAGGAATCGAAACTTACTGCTCGGATACGGAGTTTTTAGGAGCTGTTTTAGGTGGGATCACGGGAGGCATTTTAATAAGTTCGCGATAACCCTGAACATCATAACCCGGCGACCTCTCTGGACGCGGGGATGGAGATGAAACTACCGCCGTAAATTTACGTTTTCTGGGTAATTGAGGTTGAATAACCTGAGTAGCACTCGGGAGCGAAGGGAAATATGGTAGAGATAAAAGTGGGCTGAATCTATTATTGTTCGGATTAAAAAGAGAATCAGAGGAGAAAGACACGCCCTCCAAGGCCTGCTTTTTCCTCAGTTCCTGTTGTCTCTTATGTTCCGGACATTGCAGCGATCCGACGCAATGTTCCCCTGAGCAATTGAGACAGAGTTTGGTCGAGGTCTGACAATCTGATTATTTATGTTCCTGGGCGCAATTAGCGCATCTCGGGTGTTGAGCTCTACAGTTCTTTCTAGTGTGGCCATATCTTTGACATCGCCGGCAGATCGTTGGGGGAAAAACAAATGGTTCCACCGGCGTACGCACACGATAAATTGAAATGAAAGCCGGTAAGGTCTGACTTTGAAACGTTAGTTTAATGGTACCCGTCGGAAGATAAAGAACCTTGCCCTCCTGAACTGCACGGCGTTTCATACGCTGAGCTCCTACAACGTGGGTGGTCGATTCAGCTTCCTGACATATTTCCTCTATGGACAAATCCTTATCGACCCAACGGATCAAGCCAATCTTAAATAACGCTGCGGAAGGTATAAATGCTTTCAGATGTTTTTCCTTTAGAACCGGGTTGGTAAGGAATTGGTTAGCTTTATGTCTATTCTGGAATTCAATCTGTATCCTCTGGCGACCACGCCTACCAATTTGAGTGACACCTTCAAATTTTCGATCATAAAAAATTTTCCCTAACGCCATGGGATGTATACTCCTCAAATTCTTGCTGCCATCTAAGGCCTCCACGAAGACAAAGTATGCACCGATATGATTATCATGCCGGTTTTACGGAAAATAAATCAGCATTGATAGATGAAGCATTTCTACTATTAGTTGGAGGGGGTGCAGGGATCACCAACGTATTTTCCATCGAGAACTCCTGACTATCCACTTCAATTGATTCCTCCTCCATTCCTAGACCCCCACTCGATTCCGCCATGAGGTCGGGAGGGAGTTGGGAATTTAAAACATAGAATACTCACAACCGCTCACCGCTCCCAATGAAGTATCGAGAACAACACAAAAGAACACGCACACCAAACAGAATCTACGCACGTACAACACTGAGTATAATGCTAGAGCCACTCGTCACACGTCCAAACACCACGAGCACTCAGCTCGAACTGTATTCTTTGTGGAAGAGCTGCGTTTGAAACTACTGCTCCCGGCCACCCCAGCGTATAAGGAACTCCTACAAGAGCTTCAACAAAAGAGAGACAGCATATGATGGGACTTTTACCAGTGTGATGCGATGATCAACCGCAACTGGACTCAGGGAGGCTATGAGTTGAGACACGGTGTGACCAGACTCTCGTTCTATGGGTTTCACTAACGCCTGTGTATTAAAGCGAGCTTTCATGAGCCAAGTCCGGACTGCAGGTGCAAAAGATGCGGCGAACTTTGTGAACGCTATCACGTACTTATTTGTACACTGAGGATAGAATCCTTAACAAAATTCTGTACAGACGACTGCTCATAAGAATTTTTTCCATGCACATTTGTGCGCAATAAAATATTTATTATAGATGCTACTCTGCAAAATCTATATACACAGGTCTGGCCACGCTTCCAGAATTCTTTGCGGCAGCGGCCATTTTAGGATCAAAGCTATCGTCTGCATGTTATGAAATTGCATTTATATTGGCTTATTGTGTCGCTCCAGGTTGTAAAGGTCAATCATCTAAAGGGTCTAGATTATTTAGATTCCGAAAGATAATAAGAAAGGCGAAAATGGATACAGAATTGCCGACATCATAAATGGCACGAACCAGAACATTCACAGAGTTGTGAGGTTAGTACGTATAAATTTTGCTAGATAAAGATGAAATAATAATCACCTAGTTTATCCTATTTGCTTTTTTTTTATAAAGCTTATCTACCAAAATGTTTTTACTGACCACAACTTCATTATAATCCTTCCCTGTAGCTTCGTTTTGAGGAATGTCAGTTCGAAGTAAATAGAGCAGATGGAATGAAGGTGCTAAAATGGGATGGCATCCCTACACTCTTCGACTTTCCTAATCCATCGATATATTTCTCGTGTGTCGGGAAGGCCGCGATTGAAGGAGGGCTGACTTCAATACTTGTACATAAAAGTGTGTTTGTCAATTTATTGGGTTGGTAATTCATTGCAATAATCTTCCTTTCTTTCTTAATCCGTTCACCGTTCATGGTTGTTTTTTCCCTCGGACTCAGTGAGGGATCCCACCTCTACCGCCTCAAGGGTAGTGTCCTGGAGCTTGAGACTTTAGATCGGGGGATACAACTCGGGCAGAGGAACAGGACCTCGCCCAGACTGTCTCACATGCTATGCTGAACAGGGGTCTTGTTGGGGATGGGAAGATCGGAACGGATAGACAAAGAGGAGGGGAGGAAGCGGCTGTGTCCTTAACTTAGGTATCATCTCAGCATTTGCCTGGAGGAGAAGTGAGAAACCACAGAAAACCACTTCCAGAATGGCTGAGGTTGAAATTGAATTCCGCTCAGTTGACCACCCTAGGCTGTGTGGACGCCGTTCCAGCCCTCGTACCACATTTAAAATTTTGTGGCAGAGCCGAGAATCGAACCCGGGCTTCCAGCAGTGGCAGTTAATCGCACTAACTACTATACAACAAAGGCAGAAAATAATTTTTTAATTCTTGAATATCAATGACCTCTCAGATTATTTAATATTTAGACACAGTTTTGTTGATAGGAGTAATGTAAAATTAGCGTAACTTATTCAATAATAATAACCCACTATCTCCCGAATGCGAGCTCACAGCACGGCCAACTTGCCCGGTATTATTATTATTATTATTATTATTATTATTATTATTATTATTATTATTATTATTATTATTATTATTATTATTATTATTATTATTATGTAAAATGTATATCACCCAGCAAGCGGCTGCGGGTCTTGGGTCTCGTAGTTATAAGTTTCCATTCGGGAAATAGTGTTTCGAACCATACTGTCGGCAACACTGAGAATGTTTTTCCGTGGTTACCCATCTTCACGCCAGGCAAAAGCTTTAGAGGAACCTTAATTAAGGCCAAAATCGTTTCCTTCCCACTCCTAGCTCTTTCCTCTCCCATCTTCGCCGTAAGTCCTATTTGTGTCAGTGCGACGTAAAGCTAATTGTAATAAAATGCATTATATTATAACAGTTTACTCGTGTGGTCATTCCATAGCGGTATGGCTCTTTTATTTCAGGCACACCCGCAATGGATGTGAGCTGCATGTACCATTTCAACCACATACCATTCTTAAATTTGCGACAGTACCGGTAATGAACCCAGATCCCGAGGACGGCAGTTAATTACATTAACCATTACGCTACGAAAGCAGTTTTATATAATACGCGTTTATTCCTATTAGGGTACTAGAAATGTAGCCTAAATTGCTGGCTTTAATATTTATTAAAATAAGCCTAATGTTGTGTTAGGACTAAGCCGATATGTATTTTTTTTAATTTTAACCGTTCACATTTCTTTGATAATTACATTAGATCTTTATTACCCCCACCATAGTTACAAACCATCGGTATAAGGGAATAAAGGAAATATTACATGGCTAGACATCTGCTTAACTACAACTAAATCTATAACTAATTTAATCTAAATCCTCTATGCCTAACATACACTCTATTAATCTACTCTGTAGCAGCCAACACATGCGCGAATCCCCAGCACCACATGTAAGATGCTACCTTCACTACAACTAACTTGGTGGCGCCCCGCACGGGCGGGATGCCAGACACCATGCAAGGCACCACACCTAACTAAATCTAGTGAGCTGCCTCCAACATGGGCGGATGACCGGACCACATGTTAAGGCTCCCTCTACATCTACACTAACGTTCTAACTAGTTATTCTACTGCCTACACCTAATTTACAAGAACTGGCAACTCGTGATATCTCCTTGGCGTTGCCTACGAGATATACAAGGCCGGGACATAGCTACTAATTTGTCGCTGAAAAAGTGGCCCGACCGTGTTCACGGTTTGGGCGCTAGATGTCAGGTTTCCGTTCTGTTCTTGGCGGATTTTTAACATTGTGATATGCGGAGTATTTGTGATTCTGTGTTGATTTTGTGCAATTTATTGTGAATATTGTTTCTATCGGCGATTGTCTGTAAGGTTGAGAAGAAGGTGCACTGTTGTGTACCTCTCAGTATTTTGGATGACACTAAAAAGCATGAAAATTGATGTTCCGTAGTTTCCCTTCCGTGTGCGGTTTAAGGGAGAAATGGAAGCAAACTATTTCTAGGCAAGGTGATATAGTAGGATCTCTTTAAGTACCTAGCAATTCTTCTCATAAAACAGATTTCAGTGTAAGCACATCAATCAAATTTCCTTCTGTTTAAAAGGAAAATGTCAAACGCAGGAAGTGTCCAGCTACCAAAATTGATGTATTGCCATCAAAATTTAGTAAAAGTTTCGATTCACATAACGATGAACATACCATACCTTCAGACGTCAGTCACAAATGAAAAAGGAATATAAGTCTCGTTTCTATATCAAGAAAAGTCTACGAATATCTATGTTAAATCTAAAAAATATACAGATGAGAAATATAAATACCAGAGTAGTATAATACAGGGATTCGGCGGCCACCACCCCCACCGGCTCCCAGAAGCCTCCTCCTCCACCACCACCACCACCACCATCACCACCACCACAGGCTCCCAGAGGCCTCCTCCACCACCACCACCACAGCCAAAGGCCTCCCAGAGGCCTCCTCCACCACCACCACACCCAGAGGCCTCCTCAACCACCCGCGGGAAATTTGAATTGGTAAACAAAGCCACGTGCTTTTTGACAGCTATCATCGACAACAGCGCATCGCTAACTTCAGTACTGCCACCTTGACGGGCCTAAACATCAGTAGTACCAACTTAACCTAACTAGCGCGAGATTTGAGTAGGTAAACAAATCCACGTGTTTTCTGAGAGCCACGTGCTTTTTGACAGACAACAACGCATCGCTAACCTCACTGCTGCAATCTTGACGGGCCTAAACCTCAGTAGTACCAACTTAACCTAACTAGCGCGAGATTTGAATAGGTAAACAATTCCACGTGCTTTTTGACAGCTGTCATCCGCCATCTTTAAACTACAGAGCACCGTGCTGCCTCTTTATCGCAGTAGTTGCAAATTCGTCACCTGTCATCGGCCGTGCTGCTATATTGGCAGGCCTAAACCTTAGTGCTACCAACTTAACCTCGCTAGCGCGAGATTTAAATCGGTAAACAAATCCACGGGCTTTTCTGACAGCTGTCATCCGCCATCTTCAATCTATAGAGCACAGTGCTGCCCTCTTTAGCTACTTGCCTTTGAAATGCGGTGGCGGATAATTTGAAAAATGCTTTTTGACAGCAGCCATCTTTGAGCACCGTGCTGCCCTCTTTAGCTAGATACTTTTGAAATGTGGTGGCAGACAATTCCACGTGACCGTAATACTAATAATAATTTTTCTAAGCATTTAGCTTCGTTGGTAATCTTTGAGTACAGTAGTTCTTGCAAATTTCATTTCTGTTGTGCTTAGTTTAGTGACATACGGTACGGTACCGGTATCGTAATTAGGATACGTCTGAAAGTAGTTTAAAATTTACTGTAGTGTAATGTACAGTAGTATACGAGTAATATCCTATTAGAATTTAGTGTGATTATTTTATCATGTAAAATATTTGTGTAGTACTGGTGTAGTAAAGGTATCCGTAGAAACTCTTACTAAAATACTGTTGTTGTAATTAGAATAGGCTTAATTGCAGTTTGGAATTGTGTAGTTCTTGTGTAGGCTAATACTTTCGATATTCAGTAATTAACAGCAGTTTTTATCCTGTCAGGGGTTGTAGGATAAGAAAATAGAGCACGACTAAGTAGTATTGTAGTGTAGTCGTATATTAATTACCTTATTGTTGTGTACTATCCCAGAAAATATATCCCTCCGTTCATTTATTTTTTGCAAACAATTTATTTTATTTTTAATTTCATTTTCCCCCCGTAAAGAATGGCTAAGGAGCGCGAGTGTACTTACTGTGAGTGTGGCGAGGCATTGAGGGGTATGAGGGAGGAGGTGGAAAGTTTGGGGGAGATAATTAGGATTCTCACAGAACACAGGAAGGAAGATAGGACTCCCTCAAACAATGTACAGGTTACAGTAGGTGTACAAGAGGGAGGGGAAGGAAAGGGAGGGGTTGTAGAAGACAGGTGGTCTAATGTTCTAAGGGGAAGGAGATTGCAGGCTAAGGGCTCTATTCAGGATCAGAATTCAGGACAGGTGTCTGTGCGAAATCGGTACGAGTCACTCCAGGTAGAACAACAGAGGGAAGATGAGGGACAGGGAACTGTTGCTGAGATGTGTGGAAGTAGGAGGAAGGGAAAAGATAGGAAAGGAAAATGTAGAGTAGAGGATAGGAAAAGACAGGTGGAACAGGGTCATGGGAAGGAGAAAAGGGAGGAGGAAGTAGCTTCTGCAGCTATCAGGAAAGATAGGGCTGACCAGGAGGGGAGGGGATCAAATGAGGTGGGTAGGGTTGAGGCTCTGGTCATGGGGGATTCCATCGTTATAGACACGTGGGGAAAGTGTGTGGAGGAAAGGGTACCAAGGTAGAGTGTTATCCAGGAATTAGGTTGAGGCAGATGTTGAGGAAAGTAGAAGAGAGGGAGGAGGGGAAGGAGAAGGTGGTAGTGTTTCACGTTGGTACCAACAATGTAAGGCAAGCTGATATAAGTACCAACATAGTTGGAGATGTGTGGGATCTGGTAAATGCAGCACGGGTGAAGTTTAAGAAAGCGGATATTGTTATTAGTGGAATACTGTGTAGAAGGGATACTGACTGGAGGGTGATTGGGGATTTAAATGAGACTATGGAGTGGGTATGTGGGATACTGGGAGTGAAATTTCTAGATCCTAATGGGTGGGTAGGAGATAGGGATCTGCGCTCCGATGGCCTTCATTTAAACCGCAGTGGTACGTATAAGTTAGGAAATTTGTTTGGAAGGGTAATAGGGAGGTACATTCAGGGAAACGGGATGGCCTAGGGAGCGGTGATAAGGGAACAGGGAACTGGAAATCAAGTAGGGATGACATAAAATTGTTAGTGTTCAACTGTAGAAGTATTGTAAGGAAAGGAATAGAATTAAGTAATTTAATAGATATATATTTACCAGATATTGTAATAGGAGTTGAATCATGGCTGAGAAATGATATAATGGATGCAGAAATGTTCTCACGGCACTGGAGTGTGTATCGTAGAGATAGGATAGGAAGGGTGGGAGGGGGAGTGTTCATTCTGGTGAAAGAAGAATTTGTAAGCTACGAAAAAGTTAAAGATGAGACACATGAAATTCTAGGTGTAGGGCTCATTTCTAAAGATAATAGGCAACTTGAAATATTTGGAGTTTACAGATCGGAAAAGGGTAGCACTGACGCGGATTCGGAATTATTTGATAGGATAGTCAGCTATGTGGGAAAAGACATGGAAAGAAATGTGATTGTAGCGGGAGATCTGAATTTGCCAGATGTGAATTGGGAAGGAAATGCGAACGACAGGAAGCATGACCAACAAATGGCAAATAAGTTAATATGGGAAGGACAGCTGATTCAGAAAGTGATGGAACCAACCAGAGGGGAAAATGTCCTGGATGTGGTGCTGATAAAACCAGATGAGCTCTATAGGAAAACTGAAGTAATAGATGGTATTAGTGATCATGAAGCTGTTTTTGTGGTAGTTAAAAATAAATGTGATAGAAAGGAAGGTCTTAAAAGTAGGACTGTTAGGCAGTACCATATGGCTGATTAAGCAGGTATGAGGCAGTTTCTAAAAATTAATTATGATCGGTGGAAAACGGTAAATAAAAATGTAAACAGACTCTGGGATGGGTTTAAAGAAATTGTTGAGGAATGCGAAAACAGGTTTATACCATTAAGGGTGGTAAGGAATGGTAAAGACCCGCCTTATTATAATAGAGAAATAAAGAGACTAAGAAGGAGGTGCAGACTGGAAAGAAATAGAGTTAGAAATGGCTGTGGAAGTAAGGAGAAATTGAAGGAACTTACTAGAAAATTGAATCTAGCAAAGTAGGCAGCTAAGGATAACATGAAGGCAAGCATAATTGGCAGTCATACGAATTTTAGTGAAAATGGAAGGGTATGTATAGGTACTTTAAGGCAGAAACAGGTTCCAAGAAGGAAATTCCAGGAATAAATAATGAACAAGGGGAGTGTGTATGGGATGATCTTCAAAAGGCAGAAGTATTCAGTCAGCAGTATGTAAAGATTGTTGGTTACAAGGTTGATGTCGAGATAGAGGAGGAGACTAAGGCCAAAGAAGTAATAACATTTACGTATGATAACAATGACATTTACAATAAGATATAAAAGGTGAAAACTAGAAAAGCGGCTGGAATTGATCAGATTTATGGGGATTTACTAAAGACAATGGTTTGGGATATAGTACCATATCTGAAGTACTTATTCTATTATTGTTTCGTCGGAGGAGCTATACCAGATGAATGGAGAGTTGCTATTGTAGCCCCGGTGTATAAAGGAAAGGGTGATAGACATAAAGTTGAAAATTACAGGCCAGTAAGTTTGACATGCATTGTATGTAAGCTTTGGGAAGGCATTCTTTCTGATTATATTAGACATGTTTGTGAAATTAATAACTGGTTCGATAGAAGGCAATTCGGTTTTAGGAAGGGTTATTCCACTGAAGCTCAACTTGTGGGTTTCCAGCAAGATATAGTAGATATCTTGGATTCTGGAGGTCAAATAGACTGTATCGCGATTGACCTGTCTAAAGCATTTGATAGGGTGGATCATGGGAGACTACTGGCAAAAATGAGTGCAAGTGGACTAGACAAAAGAGTGACTGAATGGATTGATATATTTCTACAAAATAGATCTCAGAGAATTAGAGTAGGCAAAGCTTTATCTGACCTTGTAATAATTAAGAGGGGAATTCCTCAAGGCAGTATTATTGGACCTTTATATTTTCTTATATATATAAATGATATGAGTAAATGAGTGGAATCGGAGGTAAGGCTTTTTGCGGATAATGTTATTCTCTAAATTCCACGTGCTTTACAAACCTACGTGCTTTTTGTCATCCGCCATCTTTAATCAAGAGAGCGCAGTGCCGCACTCTATGTAGTAGCGGATAATTTGAAAAATTCTTTTTGACAAACAGTCATCTTTATTCAACACAGTTACCGCTATCTTACATCGTTTACCTCGGTGCTACACTCTTTAGTTGAAATGTGGTGGCGCTAAATTCGAACAAGTTTAATCATACATCGGGGGAGCTAGAGTAAGCACGTGCTGCAGTGATGACATCATCATGCATGTTTAGACTTGTCCGTTTTCTGAAGAGTAAGTCGGTGTAAAGGAATGTGGTGGCGGTACATTCGAACTAGTTTAAACATGCATTGGGAAAGCTAGAGTAAGCACGTGCTGCAGTGATGACGTCATTGTGCATGTTTAGACCTGATCGTTTTTCTTAAGAG
This sequence comes from Anabrus simplex, assembly GCF_040414725.1. Lineage (NCBI taxonomy): Eukaryota > Metazoa > Arthropoda > Insecta > Orthoptera > Tettigoniidae > Anabrus > Anabrus simplex. The sequence continues at coordinate 313,985,298 of NC_090270.1, forward strand.
TAAGTGGTGTAAAGCAATGTAATAAGTACAACATTTTTGAATGCGATCAAATATTTATTTACAAATGTACTACAACAGTGTTCGTTTTTGCTGCTGACAAGGTTGGTATGCTTCTTAACAACGTATGCTTCTGAAATGCCTGCTGCAACATTCAAATTAAACAAAACATTTAGAAATATATTATACTAAGTATGTTATGCTTTACAGAGGAGATCATATACTTCTTACCTTGTTGTTATTCCTTTTCGGTATCATCATCATCATGAGGTACTAGAGAAAGTTCATTCATACACTGTGTACAGTGTTCAATCCTCGGATTTGGTCCATCCCAATCATCATCACCATTTTCTCCTCGATGCTTGTAATGTCGTTGACTAGTTCTGCATAAATCTACTTCGGCCGACATCTTACTGTGTAGAGGAAGGATGCCCTAAAAATTATGTACGTAAGAAGCAGCGTACGTAGATAAAAATCCTGGTGGTAAGTATTGAATAAGATGTTTCCGCATCGAAGATCTATGTTTATAGAACATCTTAATAGCCTCACTCACTCGTGTAAGATAAATGAGATGTTGCGTATGAGCATGCAAACAGCATGCACATTTGCAGTTTTGTTCCATAGCGTACGATGTCGAAGGACACACTAATGAAAATGATAAATAGCTATTCTTATTTATAGTCTCGTAACAATATTCGTTAGCGGATGGTAAGTAACATCACTCATATGAATAATAAGACAATAGGCTGCTGTGTTAGCAAGAATGTTTTCAGATGTTTCAAATTCTAAACGAATATCAACTGGAGATTCTTTTACAGATTCTTCATGATACGAGCAGTCTATAACTACAATCGGTGCTTTATTTTTAAATTCTTGAGGTGTAAATAGTGGACGATCTTCTTTCTGATAATACGATGATTGAAATTTACAAAACATGTCATAGAGCATCCCAAATTTACTTTTCTCAAAGTTAATGTCTATGTTTTCGTAGGGATACGTAATTCCGTTGAGATATAATCTAACGTGTCTTAATTTACAGTGATCAAACAGTGAGCTATCTTTTTCGTGATTGAATTTACGATTAGTTTGAAATCCAAAAATAATGTACAAGGGCTTCTCAGTAAAACGTGATGTTTTAACAGCCCAGCTATGCTTGTTTGTAGGTGGTAACACAGGATATTCATGCGGCTCCCAACTTCTAAAACGTATAGGTAATGGTGTATCATTTTCTACAATCTTGAGCAATCGAAGTTTTTCACGATCAGATAAGCTTACATGTGGAATCCTCCACAGTATACGATGCAGTGTTATTTTCGATGCTACTGGTGTTTCTACTGCTTTAAGAGAATTGTAATCACTTCGATCACGGATTAGAATAAGCTCTTGTTTTGCGTTGATTTTAATACGTGTAAAGTCTTCTGCGAATCCAAAAATATGTTTCAGTGATAACATACCCGTAAAAGTACCATCCTCATTAATCATCCAGTTGTTAGTAGCTTTTGGACACCATCCAGCCATCCGCAAAAGATTACTTTCTTCATCACAGGAAGAAGGGTAGAGTTTCATTGCACTTGTAATACCAACATTCTTCGTTCGATCTATTTCAACATTATTTACTTCATATCGCGCTTCAGAAAAGAGAAAAGCTAGAGCATGGTTGTTTAGTTGTGAAGTGCTTGGTCCACTTCCATCCGACTTTTCTAGTCGTCCTTCAATATAGATGTACCTTTCGTGTGGTAAGTTGTATACATCTTGCTGATTAATAATAAAATGAATTTCATCATTGTTATTTAATCCAAACGTAAACAGTTGATAGGAATGAAGCTCACTTCGTACTACACCTTCACGACTTACTACTGTATTCGTAATGTCTAGCATTTCTTCCATTCTGTTGTAGTAGTGTATATCCTAAATCTTGGAGTATCTGCTTATGGGTATCTGTTAACTCGATGAGTCTCTGCACACATGTAGTATGTCTTCGGAATGTACACCGTGTTTTATAGATGGTTTTCATACTGGTTTAAGATGTAGTTTGTAAGCTACGTACGCGTGCTGATCTAAATGAATAAGCTGATTATGTTTATTTACAAGTCTAAGAGTAATGTTGCTAATGTGTTTTACAGACACAGGATGATAAAGAACTACTGCTGGTTTCTCACAAATAGTATATCCACGTTCCTCTGTAACAATAAAGTCGTGCAGGACGTGCGAAGGTTGTAGTCTGTAATAATATTACAAGTAATGTTCACATTATATTCATCGAAGAGTTTTATAGGTTGATCAGACTCGTAACGTACGTTCGGTAGGAGCTCCCTCGATGAAAATCCAAGCAGTGGTCCAATCGAATCAGGTTGTGATTTGAAGTCAATCTTAAATGATGATTCAATAACACATTTATGTGTAATGTTGCTTATAGTGATTGAGAACTTGTAATTATGATTACTAAAACTATCTTCCCCAAACTGATCAATTAACTTACTTTCAATATAGTCGTGAATATCGTCTACTGTATAACTACCTGAGGGTAGTGTTAGCACATACTCATCGTAATAGAACTTGTTTACTCTATCACGCACATTAGAGATTTTATTGTACCTTTCAAACTATACTAGTCCAAGACTATGCGGCTGATAACCAAGTTCGATTGGTGGATTAGAATAGACGGTTGTTTCAGGTCCTTCTCCACGTACAGCAAACGTTCTTTCACTGTTCGTCATCACGTAGACACTAATGCACTTTCTCTACTGTCTGGGTTTGATATAAGAACATAAGACATAATCGTCCGCACATGCGTGTATTAAAGTTTTGCACACGGTTTTTATTGTAAACAATGTCTGTACTGCTTCCGAAATAACGTATGAGCTCAAAAGGAGGAGGTAAGTCTCCATAGCTATCAAAATAACATACTTTCGATTTACGTTTTACATAAGCAACGTAATGAGTTCCAGGTCCACGACTGTCGTCCAAGTTAATTACGGCACTTTCACGTTCACGTGGGCGCGCTGGTAGTTGATGGCGCATATACACTCCTCGAAAATAATGAATTCCTAATTGTTTAGCAAACGTAAAAATTTCGTCATGCGTTAGAGCTCGATGTGGCAGTGCATTCAGTAGATGTTTTTTGGAGAAATGTAGATGCCAAGCCCTTTCTTGTATGGCGCAAGCTTCATGTTCACACCTTTGCCTCGTAACGCAATTGCCTCCATCGTCTTGTGATGACGTTCACTCTCTTTCAACTGTTGTTTCGCTTCTTTTACAGCTTTGACAGTTCTTGCTACAGCACTAGCACCACCTAGCAATGACCCTAAAGCTGCTAAGCCAGCAAACAGCGCAGGAAGAAATCCTCCCTGTTTTGGTACTGGAATAATTCGTGCACGTTTACTAAATATTGCTCTGCACTTTGGAGAAATTCTCGCTCTTGCTGCTAGTAACGCCTTAGTAATAGCTACATGAGGATTGTATTCCCCTCGAATAGCTTTTTGCGCAGCCTTTATAACATCTTTCCATCCAACAGTTTTTACTTTCTTCTTCTTCTTCATGTCGTTTGGATACCGTTGTTTCACCATGCTGTACACGACTTTACTAGTCAAGAGCAAATCACAAACTAACCGTTGCCTCTTGTTTCGTTTAATATATTTATTACTATTACGCACTTTATGATTCAGTTATCATGAAGATTATAAAGCAGCAAGACACACTACCTGTTACCGACATTGTACCGCATCTCTTACCTAGTTCTAGTACAACTACAAGAAAACGTCATGGAACGTTGTTTCCTTTTACTGTTCGATGTATTATATCAGGTCCATCGGGATGCGGGAAAACAAATCTTTTACTCACACTTATTACTTCTGTAAATGGCGTACGCTTCGAGAATATTTACGTTTTGGCAAAGTCACTCTATAAGCCGCTATATACTATTCTACAAACTGTGATGCACGCTGTAGATAAAGATGGATAAGATATTTTAAATTTAATTCGCATGGGCAAGTACCATCACGAGACGATGTGCTTCCTAATTCTCTTATGATCATTAATGATGTCGCAACAGAACAGCAAAACGTTATTCGTACATTCTTTAGTATGTGTCGGCATAAATATGTTGATTGCATCTATTTGTGCCAAACCTATTCTCGTGTGCCTAAGCAGTTGATACGCGACAACGCAAATGTTATTGTGCTTTTTCGGCAAGATGAGCGCAACATGCGACATGTGTATAACGATCATGTTAACACTGATATGACATTCGATGACTTTAAACGTATGCGTGCTAAATGTTGGTCATTACACCGTTACAGCTTTTTAGTTATTGATAAAGAAAGTGATGTACAGAATGTACGATATCTCATGGGTTTCGATCATTTTATATGCATTAATACATAATTAGAGTAACTACTTGATCAAAAACCATCATCATGTTAACATCTAGCAAGGAGATCACAAAACATATCATCCAAGCTCGAAACAATATTCGACGGAAAATTAAAGAGCTTAAACGTATTCAAGCAGACACGGATTTATTTTTAAGAACGCAACTAAGTACACCACTCAAAGAAATTTTTAATTCTACTTCATTACCGCAGTCTACTTCAAGTTTTAAGAGGGCAGCACTAAGGTTAGCAATGCAAGATGGTGGATGACAGCTGTGACGTAAAAATTACCCGCAATATAGCAACACGATGCTCTTTTCATTAAAGATGGAAGCTTGTCAAATAGAATTTTTCAAATTAACCGCCTCAAAGGTAAGTAGCTAAAGAGGGCAGCATTGTTCTCTCTGAATTAAAGATGAATGCTTGTCAAAAAGAATTTTTCAAATTATCCGCCACCACAAAGAGGGCAGCAAGGTGCTCTCTTGATTAAAGATGGTGGATGACAGCTGAAGAGCACGTAGAATTTGTTTCCAAACAAGAGCACGTAGAATTTGCAGCCACCACATTTCAACTAAAGAGTGCAGCACTGTTCTCTCTGGATTAAAGATGGCGGTTGACAGCCGTCAGAAAAGCACATGGGTTTGTTTCCAAACAAGAGGTGGTGGTGGTGATTATTGTTTTAAGAGGAAGTACAACTAGGCAACCATCCTCTATTTCCAAACAAGAGCACGTAGAATTTGCCGCCACCACATTTCAACTAAAGAGGGCAGCACGGTGCTCTCTGGATTAAAGATGGCGGATGATAGCTGTCAAAAAAAGCGCATAGGTTTGTTTCCAAACAAGAGATTGTAGAAATTTTTCAAATTGCCGCCACCACATTTCAAAGGTATCTGGCAAAAGAGTGCAGCACTGAGGTTTGTGATGCAAGATGGCGGATGACAGCTGTCAGAAAAAAGCACGAGAGTTTGTAAAGCACGTGGAATTTGCCACCGCCACAAAGAGGGCAGCACGGTGCCCAAAGATGGCTGCTGTCACGTAGAAATGCCTGCCACCTCAGGTATCTAGCTAAAGAGGGCAGCACGGTGAGCAAAGATGGCTGCTGTCAAAAACCATTTGTCAAATTATCCGCCACCACATTTCAAAGGTAGGTAGCTAAAGAGGGCAGCACTGTGCTCTATAGATTGAAGATGGCGGATGACAGCTGTTAGAAAAGCACGTGGATTTGTTTACCGATTCAAATCTCGCGCTAGTGAGGTTAAGTTGGTAGCACTAAGATTTAGGCCCGCCAAGATGGCAGCACTGCCGATGACAGGTGACGAATTTGCAGCTACTGCGATAAAGAGGGTAGCACGGTGCTCTGTAGTTTAAAGATGGCGGATGACAGCTGTCAAAAAGCACTAGTTAGGTTAAGTTGGTGCCACTGAGCTTTAGGCCCATCAAGATGGCAGCAGTGAGGTTAGCGATGCGTTATTGTCTGTCAAAAAGCACGTGGCTGTCAGAAAACACGTGGATTTGTGTACCTATTCAAATCTCGCGCTAGTTAGGTTAAGTTGGTACTACTGAGGTTTAAGCCCGTCAAGATGGCAGTACTGAGGTTAGCGATGCGTTGTTGTCGATGGTAGCTGTCAAAAAGCACGTGGCTTTGTCTACCAATTCAAATTTCCCGCGGGTGGTGGAGGAGGCCTCTGGGAGGCCTCTGGGTGTGGTGGTGGTGGAGAAGGCCTCTGGGAGGCCTCTGGCTGTGGTGGTGGTGGAGGAGGCCTCTGGGAGCCGGAGGAGGTGGTGGCCGCCGAACTGTCCTATTATACCGCTTGTATCTGCTGCTATCTTAACATAACCTATGTACATGAACTTAAAGCATAAAGAATAGTTATGTGTAAAAAATCTTGTGAACATAGCAGAATGTTAACTACGTAGGTGTAGACATTGAACTTTGCATGCTGAGACAGCATACTACGTGACCGTGATGTCACAGCTACGTGCTCTTGTTTGGGCTAGATTGTGCTGCTATGTTAGCATAACTTATACGCATGACCTTAAAGTACAAAGAATAGCCATGTTTCAACGCGTGTACACTTTACCTATCGACTTTGCATGCAACAAATATCGTACCAAACTTCTTCCGCTAGGTTGTGCTGCTATCTTAGCATAACTTTTACACATGAACTTAAAGTACAAAGAATAGCCATGTTTCAAAGCGTGTGCACATTACTTATTGATTTTGCATTCATCGAATCTCGTACTGAACTTCTTCCGCTAGATTGTGCTGGTATCTTAGCATAACTTATACACATGAACTTAAAGTACAAAGAATAGCCATGTTTCAAAGCGTGTACACATTACCTATCGATTTTGCATGCATCGACTCTCGTACTAAACTCCTTCCGCTAGATTGTGCTACTATCTTAGCATAACCTATACGCATGACTTAAAGTACAAAGAATAGCCATGTTTCAAAGCGTGTACACATCAACTATCGATTTTGCATGCAACAAATATCGTACTAAACTTCTTCCGCTAGATTGTGCTGCTATCTTAGCATAACTTATACACATGAACTTAAAGTACGAAAAATAGCCATGTTTCAAAGCGTGTACACATTACTCATTGATTTTGCATGCTCAAATATCGTACTAAATTTCTTCCGCTAGATTGTGCTGCTATCTTAGCATAACCTATACCCATGAACTTACAGTAAAGTACAAAGAATACTCATGTTTCAAAGCGTGTACATATTACTTATCGATTTTGCATGCATCGAATCTCTTACTAAAATTCTCCCGCTAGATTGTGCTGCTATCTTAGCATAACTTATACATCTGAACTTAAAGTACAAAGAATAGCTATGTTTCAAAGCGTGTACACATCACCTATCGATTTTGCATTCATCGACTCTCGTACTAAACTTCTTACGCTAGACTGTGCTGCTATCTTAGCCTAACTTATACGCATGAACTTAAAGTACGAAGAATAACCATGTTTTAAAGCGTGTACTCATCACCTATCGATTTTGCATGCATCAAATATCGTACTAAACTTCTTGCGCTAGATTGTGCTGCTATCTTAGCATAACCTGTACGCATGAACTTAAAGTATAAAGAATAGCCTTGCTTCAAAGCGTGTACACATTACCTAATGATTTGCACGAAACGACTATCATACTAAACATTTTCCACTAGATTGTGCTAAAATCGTGTAAGTGTGCTGCTATCTAAGCATAACCTATCGATTTTACATGCATCGACTATCGTACTAGGCTTCTTCCGCTAGAGCATATAGCAATCGCTTTTGTGTATCCCTAACCCATGTGCACGAACTTAAAGCACAAAGAAGAGCTATGTTCAGTGTTCAGTTGACGTTGCGGAACATTCGGTGTTCGGCTGTTGTGCGGTGCACACGTCTCGCTCCGGTCACTGGTGCAGCGGCTTTTTCTTGTCTGTAGATAAGTAGAGTGTTTTATGTTTGTGTTTGTATTCTAGTACGTTTTTGGTTTGTTCTGGTGCTAGTGTAGGGTAATTCCTTTTGGGCTATTATGTCTGTCGATAGTGGAGGCGGCCCTTTAGGCCGACCTCCTGATATTGGTACTGGTGCCGTGCGTAAGGATTTACCCATGGACGTTAGTAATACTGCTACCCAACGAGACAGTTCTCACGATACAATACGTGATTCGGACCAGCGTCCGCACGTTCCTGTAGCTACCTATTCTACCACTCATCTTGGCCCTTACATAGTATTTGTCGAAGCGATTGACTCTACAAATAAAATAGGACATATTCACCCTATGGCTCTGGGACGGATTTTCTACGAGAGGCACATTAGTGACGTCAAGGCCATCCATAGGAAAGGACGAAATAGAATTCAAGTTACTTTCATGTCTAGTAAGGCTGCAAACGCCTTTCTTTCTCATCCCATTCTTACGGAAAAGAAATTGACAGCTTTTATTCCGTCTTCGAATATTCAGCGAGTAGGGGTCATACGGGGAGTAGACACTACTATTTCCGAATCCGACATTCTCACCTATTTAGACTCACCATATCCTGTAGTGAAGGTACAACGTCTAAATAGACGTTCATTTAAAGACGGAAAAACTGAATATATCTCTACAGGTACTGTGAAGGTTGTATTCGAAAGTCAACAACTTCCGAAAAGTGTATCCATTTTTAAAGTCATATTAGAGGTTCAGGCCTTTATATTCTCTCCTTTATTATGCAAACGATGTCAGCGGTATGGACACACCGCTACTAATTGTCGTTCCAGGGAGCCGAGATGTGGAAAGTGTTCCCTTACTCATTCTACTGACGATTGCACTCACCAAGTCGTTAAATGTGCTAACTGTGGCGGAAATCATCCTGCGGGAACAGAACATTGTGAAATCCACAAACAACAAAAAGAAATTAAACGCATTATGAGTGTTGAAAACAAATCATATTTCGAAGTGAAAAACTATTTTGCCCCATTACAGTCCTTATCTAACCCCCTTCTGATGCCCCAACATTTTCCTCCTTTACCCCATAGATCATCTCAATCGGATGAAACTCTCCCTCGAAAGCGTAAATTTACTATGGTGGTTAGTAACCCTTCCCGCCCACCCGCTAAACCAGGTTATGACAGGGCATCATATCTTAATTTGCTCAGTAATCCGAAGCCGGTTCCAGAACATTCTGGCACTCCAGTTGTGCGTTTGTTATCTGCTACTTCTAACGAGCCTGCATGTACATCCCGGCAGCCAAGTCCTTACGGACAACCTTCGGCTCCTCCCGCGCCAATATCGGCATCCCCCTCTGTCGGGGCATTACCTTGTCAATCAAACGTTCTTTCTACTGAACAGCAGCGGAAAATCCTTAACGGCTTTGCAGAATTCATCGCTAAAAAGGACCCAAACGACCCAGCGAAACTTCAGCTACAAGAAGTATATGACGTGTTTTTTAACCTCGTGGGACCTTCCCCTAATGTCAAGTAAAATATGCGGATACTGTAATGGAATTATAGGTACATATTACATAAGCAACATCCTACACTATTCTGGAATATTCCCAACTCTCATTTGTACTAATTACTAAAGCACCTTGATGGCTTTAGACAATCCCGAACATTCCAATATTTGGTAACATTCAACATTTCCGTATATTACGTTCAGACTTGTCCCTCCGTCATTTTCAAGTATTATTCGCATGGCTTCCGGGCCATTCTGGAAAACACGGCAACGTCACAGCGGATATCCTAGCTCACGAGGCCGCCCAGGGTTCTGGATTGGTCTACTATAACGCAGATTTACACACAGCCTTATGGGAACACGGTCGTCACGTCCTCCACGATCAGTGATGGGCACTGGCGCCGAACTTCTCCGTTGAAAGGTAAGCATTTCTTCACGATTCTGCCTGATATTCTTCCTAAACCGTGGTTCGCGTTTGGTTACTACACTCGGCGTCATATTCCTACAATCATACGTTTCCGCTTAAATCATGTGTGTACGCCTGCTCATCTCTATCGCCTTAATCTTATCGAAAGTAACTTTTGTCCATGTGATCGGGCAGTGGGTACTGTCATTCATATTTTTTTTCAGTGCCAGACATATGAACATCACCGTCACGACTTTCTAGCTAAGCTTCCTCATGCGGGTTACCAACTGCCGTTAAATGTTTCGTGTTTAGTGTTTCCACCGACTTTTCGCGTTGTAGACTTAATACTCAATTTTTTAGTTACTTGCAACATCCAATTATAACCTTTTCCTTCCCTATAGGTACGAACTTTCGTATCCCAACCCTTATTTGTGGTCCGGTCGAGTTTGTTTGTAGTAAGACGTCGTGGTAGACCACACAGACGTGAAGCATTAGAACCCTGTGTCCCAGTGTTTTTGTGTTCTCCTAAATAGTTTAGTCTCCATATTATTGGTCTTTTCCTCAGTTTTATTATTCCCGGCTGTCATTCGCTTCATTACATAGCTAACCCTACTATCCTGTAGTGTACTACTTTCTACTAATGTTGGTACCTCTCCCAGACATTAATGATTCCGCAAACCAGTGACTGGACGTAGCGTCTTACGACGATGTCCAAAAACTAACCAAGAAGAAGAAGAAGAAGAAGAAGAGCTATGTTCCAAAGCGTGTACACATCACCTATCGATAATGTATGTATCGAATATCGTATTAAACTTCTCCTGCCAGAGCGTACGACTATCGCTTGTGTGTGCACGAACTTAAAGCATAAAGAATAGCAACGTATAAAAATCTTGTAAACAAAGCAGCAGCATTAAGTATAGCCATGTTTAAATGCGTGTACACATCATGTATCCATGATGCACGCAGTACTAAACTTATTCCACTAGAATGTACAAAGTTCGCATGTGTTTGTGCTGCTATCTTAGCATAGCCTATGTGCATGAACGATGTTTTAAAATCTTGTGAACATGGCAGCGGTAAGAATAGCAAGGTTTAAAAGCGTGTACACACTACCTTTTGATAATGCATGCATCGTCTACTAGAGCATGTGACCATCGCTTGTATCTGCTGCTATCTTAACATAACCTATGTGCATGAACTTAAAGCATAAGGAATAGTTATGTGTAAAAAATCTTGTGAACATAGCAGAGTGTTATCTACGTAGGTGTAGACATTGAACTTTGCATGCTCAGACAGCATACTACGTGACCGTGATGTCACAGTTACGTGCTCTTGTTTGGTAAACAGAGCCACGCGCTTTTTTGACAGCTGTCTTCTTGACGAACCCTAACCTCACATTGAAGGACAATAGAGCGTCGCTAACCTCACTGCTGCCATCTTTACGGCGGTAACCCTCAAGGCTGCCACCTTATGCATGTTACAGCGCGGAATTTAAAATCCAACAACGGAACATTGCTAACCTCACTATTGTCATCATTACGGCGGTAAACCTCAAGGCTGCCTCCTTATGCATGTTGTAGCGCGGAATTTATAATCCAACAACAGAACATTGCTAAACTCTCTGCTATCATCTTCAATAGTTCAGTGTTCCAAACACTAGTTCGAAAAACGTAACTCATCGCACCTCGGGGATTTTATTAGGTAAGACGTAACCCCTAGGTTCCATTCCTTGTTCTGAACATGAAACCATTTACAAATAAAGATTAATTTTCTACACTTAACAAAGTACAAGCGTTCTTGCTGATAGCAATCGATGAGGTTGTTGCTCCTTTAGCCCTTTAGCCCTTTTGCCTATTAGCCCTTTAGCCCATTAGCCCTTTTGCCCATTAGCCCTTTAGCCTATTAGCCCTACAAGCAATGTGCGGTAATCTAATCTTTTTAGAACAAAGGTATCCCCTGACATGTTCTAAACACATGTTGTATCGAGTACAATGTTCTATTTTAGTCTTGATTACTTATTTAGTGTTCTAAACACTTCAATCAATGTTCCGATCACATGATAAAGTTCACGGCATGGAGTGCAGTGTTCGATTCTAGTCTTGTTACGTTTCTTTTGTGATTTGCAAGTCTAAACATGCTTAATGACGTCATCACTGCAGCACGTGTTTACTCTAGCTATTCCGATGCAGGTTTAAACTTGTTCGATAGAGCTATGCCTTGACATAAGAGGAGGCCTTAACAGCTTATGTATAGCCGCTATTGTCTAAAGATAGCTGCTGTGAAGAAAAAGCACGTCGAATTTTTCAAATTGCATGCCACCACATATCAAAGGTATGAGGTTTAGTGCTGTAAAAATACCTGCACGATGCAAAGCTAGCTTTCTTCATCAGAGCAGCCACCATCTTGTGTGAGCACCTCTAGGCCGTATCATAAGCAGCTGTGTATAGTCATCGTCTTGTCGCTGCTACCTCCCGCAAGCACCCCTAGGGTGTTTCATAAGACCAGCAACCATCAAGTGCAAGCGCTCTTAAGCTGTCTCATAAGAAGCTATGTATAGCCGCCATCTTGTAGAAATAGATAGCTACCAATGCCAAAGGGCCTAAGTAGGAATCGAACCGTCGATCTCATCATTAGACATTTTTTTATGTTATCAAGTTCCTGATACTGCAAACTTTCGTATTAGGTAGAAAACTTTTGTCCGTTTTGCTCTACGATGCACCGTTTTCGAGATTTTAACATTTTGCATTTAAGCCCCAAATTTAATGAATCGAACCTGCACGTCACGTTATACTCTCTACCATAGCTAGACTTGATCATGTTGCGAAGAATTGCTTCATTACAAGCTGAAACAGAGCTAATGCCAAAGGGCCTATGTTAGAACCGAACCGTTGATCTCATCATTAGACTATGTTTTCCTTATGCTATCATGTTCCTTATTCTGCGAACCGAGGTATTCGGCTGATAAATGTTGTCCGTTTTGCTCTACGATGCACCGTTTTCGAGATATTTAACATTTTTCACTCAAGCCCCAAATTTAATGAATCGAACTAGCTCGACACGTTAGCCTCTAAGCTAGCTTTTTTCATAAGAGCTGCAGCCATCTAGCGCAAGCACCCTTAATGAGTCTCATAAGGAGTCGTGTATAGCCGCCATCTTGTGCCGCCATCTTGCGCAAGCATCCTTAGGGAATCTCTAGCCATCTTGTGCAAAGGACCCTTAAGCCGCCTCATAAGAGCAACCGCCATCTTGCGCAAGCATCCCTAGGGAGTCTCATAAGGAGCCCTGTATAACAGTCATCTTGCGCAAGCATCCCAAGGGCTTCTCTTAAGAATCTATGTATAGCGACCATCTTGCATAAGCACCTTTAAGGAGTCATGTATAGCCACCATCTTGTGCAATTAGCGTCGAGAGATGGCTGATGTAGAATTTTTCTTTTTAAATTATCCGCCACCATATTTCAAAGGTATGTACCTAAAGAGTGTAGCACTGAGCTCTATAGATTAAAGATGGCGGATGACAGCTAACAAGAGCGCGTGAGTTTGTTTACTAAACAAGAGCACGTGGAATTTTTAAATTTACTGCCACCACATTTCAAAGGTGTCTCTCTAAAGATGGCAGCACGGTGCTCTCTTGATTAAGGATGGCGGATGACAGCTAACAGAACTTTTCAATTTGCCCGCTACTACAGAGAGCAGCACGGTGCTCTGTGGATTAAAGATGGCGGATGACAGCTGTCCAAAAAGCGCGTGGCTTTGTTTCCAAATAAGAGCATTTAGAATTTTTCAAATTGCCACCACCACATTTCAAAGGTATCTAGCTAAAGAGTGCAGCACTGAGGTTTGTGATGCAGGATGGCGGATGACAGCAGTCAGAAAAAAGCACCGCCAAAAAGAGGGCAGCACGGTGCTCTGTAGTTTAAAGATGGCTGCTGTCACGTGGAATTGCCTGCCACCACAGGTATCTAGCTGAAGAGGGCAGCACGGTGCTCTCTGGATTAAAGATGGCTGCTGTCAAAAAGAATTTTTCAAATTATCCGCCACCACATTTCAAAGGTAAGTAGCTAAAGAGGGCAGCACTGTGTTCTATAGATTAAAGATGGCGGATGACAGCTGTCAAAAAAAGCACGTGGATTTGTTTACCGATTCAAACCTCGCGCTAGTGAGGTTAAGTTGGTAGCACTAAGGTTTAGGCCCGTTAAGAGTAGCAGCACTGCGGATGACAAGTGAAGAATTTGCATCTACTACGATAATGAGGGCAGCACGGTGCTCTCTGGATTAAAGATGGCGGATGACAGCTGCACGTGGCTTTGTTTACCGATTCAAATCTCGCGCTAGTCAGGTTAATTTGGTAGCACTAAGGTTTAGGCCCGTCAAGATAGCAGTACTGAAGTTTGCGATACGTTGTTGTCTGTCAAAAAGCACGTGGCTGTCAAAAAACACGTGGATTTGTTTACCTATTCAAATCTCGCGCTAGTTAAGTTAAGTTGGTACTACTGAGGTTTAGGCCCGTCAAGATGGCAGCAGTGAGGTTAGCGATGCGTTGTTGTTGATGATAGCTGTCATTAAGCACGTGGCTTTGTTTACCAATTCAAATTTCCCGCGGGTGGTGGAGGGGGTCTCTGGGAGGCCTCTGGCTGTTGTGGTGGTGGAGGAGGCCTCTGGGAGGCCTCTGGCTGTGGTGGTGGTGGAGGAGGCCTCTGGAAGCCGGAGGAGGTGGTGGCGGCAAAATCCCTGTATTATACTACTTACCAGATTACAGAAAATAATCTGTAAATTGAGAAGTAGGATACGGGTTATGAAATCAGAAAAAACGTTTTACGGTATCTGTTTGACCAAAAAGCAAACTAAATTGAAAAGCATGCTAAAATTGGTCATTTAGGAGCTTTATTCCTGTTAGAACGACTTTAATCTTCTTTCTTCATCCGTTTACCCTCCAGGGTCCGTCATTCCCTCGGAATCAACGAGGGATCCCACCTCTACCGCTCAAGGGTAGTGTCCTGGAGCACCAGAATTTGGGTCGGGGGATACAGCTGGGGAGGATGACCAGTACCTCGCCCAGGCAGCCTCACATGCTATGCTGAACAGGGGCCTTGTGGAGGGATGGGAAGATTGGAAAGTACAGGCAGGGAAGAGGGAAGGAAGCGGCCGTGGCCTTAAGTTAGGTACTATCCTGGCATTTTCCTGGAGGAGAAGTGGAAAACCACGAAAAACTACTTCGAAGATGGCTGAGGTGGTAATCGAACCCACCTCTACTCAGTTGACCTCTCAAGGCTGAGTGGACCCCGTTCCAGCCCTCGTACCACTTTTCAAATTTCGTGGCACGGCCGGGAATCGAACCGGGACCTCCGGGGGGTGACAGCTAATCACACTAACCACTACACCACAGAGGCGAACACAAATTTAATTTTACGGGAAGAAAACAGAGAAATACGGTGAAACGATACTAAATATTTGCGTGACGGGCATAACATCGCTCACCAAACAGTAGCTTCAATATGAATGTCAAAATATCAGATGTGTGGAGGAAAAGATTGGATCGCTGATAATTGGTGAAAGTGGGATTAAACCCAAAGTTATTTACGACCGCAATCTCGATCCGCTTATGGGATACTCTGAGAGAAAATTAAAAGAATCGGTAAGAAGTGACAAACTCGCTATCAGATTTCTCTGCTTCTTTCGTGAATTACTTATTTCGTTTAAGCATATTGTAAGAAATATGTTGTAGAAAATAAGTCAAACAATTGTTCTTGGTCTATCTTTGATCTCATATCTGTTTGCTGCCTTCTGAAATCACTAGTTTTAATGAATTTTTATAGTTTTTCATATTCGAACGTGTTGTAATGAGCGGGCGAGATAGAACAGTAAAGAGAACTCTAGCGGCACTTGCCGGAAGTATCTCGAGGACGAGTCTAGAGGGCTGTACCAGCGCCTCCTAGAGAACAGGGCCTGGCAATACGATTTGTGACGTCACGCGACTGGCTCAGCCGTGACCACCACGGCTCAGTGCTAGTGGATAGTAGATGAAGCTAATTCCTTACGAAAATTGAAAAATACGCTGGTTAAAGTGCATTCTACGAATATTCTTTCTCGTAGACGCGCATATCGGAAGCGAAATTAGTAATATACCGTAATAATTAGAAAGAACAATTAAAAATGCAAAGAAGAATTTTTTAAAAATCTTAACACTGAACAACTTTAATAACATGTCTATATGACACATTCTTACGTATATTTAAGATTCAAAAATGATCAGTTCCTTTTACAAAACTCGCTATAAGACCTTTCTCTGTCTGTGCGACGCAAAAAAAGAAAAGCAAGCTTTTACAGAACTGAAATTGCTTATGAAAGATAATAAACAACATGTAAGTACAGAAAAAGCTATTAAATAAAAATAATAACGTATAAACTACCTTACTTAAAGTATATTAGTAGCAGTCCAGGAACATGCAAGCTGTAATGCTCAGTGTTGTCGGTCATGAAAACAGGTAAACATTTTTTTACAATAGAAGCCTCACATAAATTAAGGGGGTGAAGAGCTCAAACAATTTGGCTGTTATGCAAAGAGAATGTTTATAGTACATGCCAACAATAGTTTGTTCATCAAGTCATCAAAATTACATGCGCATTCCCTAGTGCAAAAAATGTACTTATATGATTTTGGACCCTGATTCAAATAACCAGAACAGGGAAAAAATTGAAATTCTTAAATTTGAAAAGTAGCATGCCAATTCTTATTACATTTGAACTGACCTTCAGCCAGACATTTTCTGAAATTGTTTTCAATTTAACTTCACCAGGTTGCTTAAAATTGAAATGGACATGAGGTGAACATGATAATAAGAAAATATAAAAGGAAATCTCTATGAACATTAATTGTTAAAATTCTAAGAAACCATGTTAAGAACTTGCATCCCTGCCATTACATTAATAAAAAGTAGCAGAACACACACTGAAATACTCATTTCACGCTTTATGAACCAGCTGCATTATATAGATATGACACACATGAGATCAATTAAGTAATTAATCCGCATTTTTTCACAGATGCATGTTAGATTCGTTACATAACAAAAGCTGGAAGGAGTACTTTCTTCAAGAGGAAATTCATAACCAGAGTGTGAATAGGCCATAATGCTGGAAGAGGAAATTCATAATTGAATTCACAATTAATCAAAGAGGAATGTTTACTGCTGAAGGAACTTAGAGTGATTAGCCCTGAATTCAGAGTTTACACATTCCCTTTGAATGGAATTCATAGAGGTTCATCAACTCAGTGATTAATAATAGAAATGTACTTTAAAAAAATAGAAAGCCTCAGCTTACCACAGACAAAAGGAAAGGATGGTTAATGATTTTGTAGGATATGTGCCACCAAGGTAATGAACCGTATTTGTTAAATGACAAAATACCTGTTTAACATAAAAGGTGCCCTCTCAAATGTAACATCACTCCCTGAAAACATAACACCTGGCAATAAATATGATAAAATAAAAGTGCTCTTGTGTTATTACTGTATTCTCTTCTAAAGAAACTACTATGGAAAATAGAGCTACTAAATTTGTTCCTTTTCAGAGCAGTTCCAGTCTTGTTTTACAGATATTGAATTTAATTTTTATTTAAATTCCTGGAAGTTCTTGAAAGAAACAGTACTGGCATGAGCTTCATAGGTCTCTAAACTTTGAGCAAGAGCCTTGGCCAAACTTTCATTGTCTACTCGACAACGCCTATCGTGTGGAGCTTCTCGGTGGCCAGATGTGATATCAGAAAAGTACTCTGGCCAGTTTGGAATCTGAGAAGGAACAGCTCCTGAAACGTTTAGACCAAGTTAGAAAGCATTCGCCTAGATATAAATGCGCTCGTCTATTAATTCATGGCACCACTTACTTCACAGGACCATGTCATGTCTTAGATATATCTGGTTGATTTTAATATAAAATGAATAGCACACAAGGAGACAGAGAAAAATCATTGAACTTATAATAATTATACAGAACCTAACATAGTTGCAATAAACACAATAACATTGCTGTCTAGCCTGAACTAAAAATATTAACCCACACTAAGTGGTATTTTCCCTCATGCGATATAATAAACAGAACTGCCTCACTTGCAGTTAAGGGTCCAGCACAGAAGGAATACTTGAAAGCCAATACCTTACATACCTTCATAATTTAGGCCCTATAAGTTTTCCCAGAATATCACTATACCCACAACAGTAGTCCTATGAAGTAATGTAAATACTCAGCACATTCCAAACCAAATGTAATAACTGGTCAATTCAATACAGCAAATGCTTAAATCAGTAAGATATAAATCACCCTAAAAATTCTACTATTTCATTCATAAATGGCAAAGATTAAGAGACCTATCCACAAGCCTTTCACAAGCCTTGGGTGAGATAAAGGTGCAGTCAATTATTTCCCATTTCTCTCATCATACATGCTGGTCGTCTTTTCAACCTCATGAGTTTTGAAATGGAGCTCGCACACCTACAACACATGGCTCCATTTCAAGGACCATTCCACAACTTAAGTGATTGAATGATTGAAATCATATATAATTAGGGAGCGGATTTTTATGTGCAAAAAATGTGAAAAATATTTATTTTTATGTGCTGAAAAACCTTAAAATATGGGATAAAAAATTGAAATTATTTTCCTTTAAATATCACATAACTACTCGCGCTCAAGAAGTAAATAAGTATAATGTTTTGTATTAGAATATGGTGCTACCAAACGTGCTCCTTAAGGCAAAATGTAAAATTTGGCACATTGTTTGAAATCCTCTGTTTTTCCTGAACAAATTTTGATATTTGACCTTTAACAGTCCCTGTATCTGCGAAGCCGGGAGGGAATCTAATTTATTTTCAACAGCGCGCACTTCCTTCACTGTTTCGGACAACAGGTTAGTGGATTTTTCAAGTATGTCTATAGTTTTACACAAGAAGCTTAGATTGGCAGATATAAACGCCAAATCATTTTTCAAAGAGCTGTCTTTTAGTATCTCTTGAAGAATCTCAATTGACGACGCGTCGTTTTTATCTAGCACGTTCACAACGGATGCAAAACTTTCGAAATTGTCTGCGTAGTATACCACAGCGCTAAGCCAGGTACCCCACCGCGTAACAATAGGCAGAGGAGGAAGCGCAAGAACCGGGTTTTTCTCTTTAAAGAGATCGATTCTTGAGGGTGCATTTACGGAGACTTTTTTTGCTATTAGACACTAATTTTTCCACTTGAGGATACTGTGCCCGCACAGTTTCACATAACCTGTGTAGAGCATGAACAACGCAAGTTACGTGTATCATTTTCGGAAAGCACACAGAAAGGCCTTCGGCTGCCTTTTTCATGTAAGCTGCACTGTCAGTAAGGAAAAGCAATACATGGTAGTATTTTATACCTTTTGGCCAAAGTGCATGGCTTCATTGAATAACCTGGCTACAGTGACGTGGTTTGCAGCAAGCATTTCTTTACACGCTAGCAAATAAGAATGTTCGCAAGCAGTTTTGTAATTCTTCAACACACCAACTAGAACATTTCCTACTTTTCTGCCACTTGAATCAGTGGTTTCGTCAATGCTCACCCACAGTTTTTCGCTATCACATACTGCCCGAATTCTCTGTAAAGTTTCTTCGTAACATTTTGGGAGATAGTTTTTCCTTAATGTGGATTCGTCTGGAGGCTCAAAATTAATGTACTTTGTTAGGAAATTTCTCAGTCCCGGTTTATTTATTTTACCAAGAGGAATGTCGGTGCAAACAAATGCTCTGCACACATCTAAATAATACTAGGAATATTTAGATGGCCCTACATTTGAAGTAGCTGGTTCAGCTATTAGTAATTGTCGCGAACGCACACGCGAAGCAGCCGTAGTATGCTTATTTCCGGACAAATGCTGGATTATTTGAGAACGTTGATCTGCACGTACTGTTTTACCACATGATTGGCAAAATATTACTTTTCCATCGGTAGTGAAAATGCTTTTAAATTCCACTAAATATTGTTGAAGACGCGACCTTGTACTCGACTTCTCTTCTGGCATTATTTTGCAGGTTACGACACACGCATTTACGGTGAATCACTGTTTCAATAAAAAGAATAGCAGCGGACACTGAAGGGAATATTTCTTATAAATCCATACAAAATCACACGACCACGGGAATGATATATGGACCCGAACAGCTGACCTTACTCTTAGGAGTGATGAAATTCCACTACCTAATGGTGGGGCAATATTCTTCCGAGTCTCCCATGTCGTAACGGAATTACGTCACATTATCTCTCCGTGATTGCCTTTCGCTGATATTCTATAAACAAAACCCGAGAGGGCTGACTCATAAAGAGTTGGAATGACATGATGCAAGGAAATATCTTGTGCAGCAAATCATATCGCTATATGTTTTTGACATGCTCTATTGGTGAAAAATATCTAATTCCCTCCATGGGAATTTAGAATTTTCTATTTGGAATTGCTAGGCGGGCAATAATTCCATTGTGGAGATTTATCTCCCGTATGCTGTTATCAGACTGTGCCTCATAAATAGGCTTCTGATAAGCTCATCTGCATACATTCAGCGTCAGTGGGTAGGGTCTGACACATCCCACTCTGACGAGTCTAGTGTCAGACCTAAGACGAAACGCTGGTTAATACAGCAAACGCCTGAAAAGCCTTACATCTGATATCCCTACATTCCATTACTAAACTCTGTCTCTCTATATCTGATACTTTCCCCTTTACCCTTTTCCATGCCCATTCTTTCCTCTACCCCCTACCCGTCCCGCACACCCTAACTCCCCTAACCTTAAATTTTGTAATTTTTTACACTTATTCAACCAGTATCCTTCGTTCTTCATATTTTTATGGAACATACACACCTCTTGTAATAAGTCCCCTCCCTTCCCTTCTTCTAATCTTATCCAATTCTTAATCACCCTCCTAGTTATTGTAATTTCTATCGATTCTTTACATACAATTCTTGCTCCCGCATTTGCAGTACAGTCTGGAACACCCATCATAATCTTACTGAATTTCGCCACCACTTGGTTTAATTCCTTCCTACCCTCCTCCAATCCCCAAACTTCGACCCCAAATAACATTTTGCCTTTTACCAGTGATTGGAACACGGTTTTCTGAATTTCGTACTTTATAGCCGGGAATTTATTTTCTACTACCCCCACTGCTGCAAGTGCTCCCCTTCCCTTTAACTTGGCCATCCTACATTGCTCTTTCCATGATCCGTCATTACTAATTATTACACCTAAATACTCAATCTTTTTTCAGGTCTGATTTCTTCCCGCTCTACCATCCAAACTTTCTTTTCTTTCCTGGGTTTCCATTTTCCGAGAGCTTGGCAACTCCTACTGAGACCCTCAAGGAATGCGAACTTGGAATAACTCCCTCCTACCTTCTGTCCCTAGTCATGCAGACCAATAGTATACAAGGGTGTAACTCCTCACGAAACAATAGAAGTGAACATCGCCCAATGTTGCTGATTAGCGACTGCAATTCAGTGTTCGCCTAGCTCTCACGGGAGACGTTTCCGTCAAATCAGCATTGAAGTGCTCTAGCTCCGAGCTTTATCTATCACTGCGCACGGCTTGGCAACACCGAGCGTGAACCAGGCCTAAACAGGAGTGCTTCCGGGTTTCGTATGCTGAGTGTTGCACTGCACTGAGAGAGAGATTTTCCCTGACGTCTTTCTTGGAATGTGATATTTGCCTTATCGGAAGTATAAATAAGTTATTATATCCGTGTGTTAAATTATGGCAGGTACTTAAAACAAAGTTGTTCATAGTGAAGGAAGGAAAGAAGGAAGATAGTACACAATCTAATTGCTTTCTGTGATTTAGAAAAATCTACACAATGCTTTAGTTTGCCTTTATGTCAAGCAATTAAACGAGCTTCAGCGGCAACAGGAAATTCCGAGACATTTATTAAGAAAATCAGAACGGAGGTGACAGCGGCAGTGCGTAATGAAACGAAATTGTCCACTCCAGGTAAAAACCTTGGGGCTATTTTGCTTTATGTCGCACCGACACAGATAGGTCTTATAGCGACGATGGGACAGGAAAGGCCTAGGAATGGAAAGGAAGTGGCCATGGCCTTAATTATGGAACAGCCCCAGCATTTGCCTGGTGTGAAAATCGGAAACCACGGAAAACCATTTTCAGGGCTGCCGACAGTGGGATTCGAACCCACTATCTCCCGCATGCGAACTCACAGCTGCGCGCCCATAACCGCACGACCAACTCGCCCGGTGGTAAAAACAGAAAAGTAGATAAGAAAATCATATTGGATGATATGGATAAGTGCGTTATCAGGCGGAAGGTTCAAGAGTATTACGAAATGAAGAAGGAAATACCAACATTAAGGAAATTACGATCTACGCTCCGTAATGACATGGAATAAAATGAGAGTCGCGAACATCTGAGGCTAGTTTAGCATTCAATAGGGTTTAAATTTAAGAAATGTCAAAATGAAAGGTAAATACTGAAAGAAAGGAACGATATTGTGTTTAAGAGGTCGGTGTACCTGAAAACTTTATGAGAGAATGACAAGAAGGGACCAGTCATATTTTTGGATGAAACATATCCATTCACCATATACTGTGAAGTAGTGTTGGCAGGACGATTCAACTGAAGGCGTTCTGACTTCGGACAGCGCAGGACAGGGGTGGATCATAGTTCATGCAGGTAGCGGAAAAGGGTTTGTTCCAGGCGGGTTGTGTATGTTCAAGTCAAAAATTAAATCTGGAGATTACCATGACGAAATGAACGGCAAGAACTTCATAATTTGGCTTAAAACATAACTGGTATCGAAAATACCGGAGAACAGTATCATAGTGTTGGACAATGCGTCGTACCACACCCATCGGATTAATAAAGTACCTTCGTCATCCAGCAAAAAATACTAATTATAGACATGGCTAACGACAAACAACATACATTTTGATAAAGATCTGCACAAGTGTGAATTACTTAACTTGGTGAAATTACATAAACCAGCACCAGTATATGCCGTGGACGAATACTTGAAATCTTTGAGTCACTCAGTTCTAAGATTACCTCCTTATCACTGTGACCTGAACCGAATAGAATTAATATGGAGTGTTGTCAAACTTCGAATTGCCGACAAAAACGTGTACCAGTTACTTAAGGACATAGAGCGCATCACAAGAGACGCCTTTGCGACTGTTACGAGTGATGAGTGGAAGAAAGAGTGGGGGCACGTTGACAAGTTACGAGCTGAGTACTGGAAGAGGGATGGATTGATCGAAGACATTGAAGAACTAATAATACATGTTAGTAGCAGAGAAAGTGGCAATGACAGTGATACCGATTCCAACCCTGAAAGTGACGGTTCAGTTCACAGTGGAGCATCAGGAATAGAGGAATTAAGAATATAATCCTACGTGGTACTCTGCAGGCACCTCAACACCGAACTGGATATTCCTTGATTAATATGGTAAGTTAAAATAACTGTTTTTATTTTATTTTCTTATAAGTGTATTTGTACAGTAAGTTGTTCTCGTCGTCGTGTTAAACAGCTGACTACGGCTGTTGTGCTTCGCTACGGCAACAGCGCGTCCACGCTCCTCTCTCATACCCACCATTCTCCCTCTATCACTCCCACTTACATCGCTCACATTCCAGGGTCTTACTTCAACTTGTCGTGCTCTACATACCATTATCTGCGTCTTCCTTACATTTACTCTAAGTGACCATCTTTTAGTATATTCAACAATATCATCTTACCCTATTTGCAACCTACTTGCAGTTAGTGCCAATATCAATAGACCATCTGCAAATAGCAGGACCGGTACCTCCCGCTTCCCTATCCAAGGACATTCCCTTCTCTCTCTTCCATCTCTCTCTAAAATATTATTTATAAACAATAAAATAATATGGGTGACAGCTTACAACCTTGTCTCACGCCCCTCTTTGACTCAATACAATTACTCAACCCTCCCCCAGTAATTTAATAATACTTTCTCATATATCCCTTCTATTACCGCCCTCATTTTCCTCGACAGCCCTATATCCCATAATCTAGTAAATGGCGCCTCCCGACTCACTGCGTCAAAGGCTTTCTCTAAATCAATCGCTGCTACATATAATCTCATCCCTGCTATCCTCACATACATCGTGATTAAAGTATCCAAAATCCACACATCCACCGTGGTCCTCCCTTCCCTAAACCCATTCTGATACTCCGATATCCTCCCATACTGCTCTGCCCAATTTTTAATCCTATTGGTTAAAATTCCTGTATGCACCTTCGACAACGATTCAAGGAGCGTTATTTCCTCTATAATTATTAGGATCACTTCAAACCCCTTTATTATATATTGGTCATAATACCCCTTTTCTACACTCACTAGAAAATTTTGCCGTTTCCAATATCCTGTTAAAAAATTTAAACATCACCTTCAACATCGGTACATTTGCCCCCACTTCCTTCCTTGCCCTGTTTGTAATACCGTTCGCACCACCTGCTGCATTTCTTCTTGCTTTACTTAACACCCTAATTACATCCTGTCTTGTTATCCCCTCATCTAGTATCTGTATTCCTACTTCTAGTTCTCTTACGACATAAGTCTTGCCCATTTCCCCATGTCAGTTTCCCCTCCCACCCAAATAACCTCTAAAATATCCTACCCACTCATTTTCCCCTATACAGTATTTGTTTCCTTTCCCGTTGGTCTCGTTCTCTTTATTTTATTTATAGCTTCCCAAATCCTCTCAAATCTCTTCTCTTTGAAATGTCCGTTTATTCTCTCAGCTTCCGCCTCTTTCCAGCCTTTCTTTTTCTCATTCAGTAACTTCTTGTAATATCTTCTTAATTCGCAATATTCTTGCCTCTTTTCTTGTTTCCCTCCCTTCTTAAACACCGCTAGAGCTGTCATTACAACCTCTCGTTTCCTCTTACAGTCTTCATCAAACCACCCCATGACTCTTTTATTATTTCTCCCTTCTCTTATCTTCACTTTCTCTCCCACCCTCCATACTGGGAGTTCTATTAATTTTAGAACCTAATCTATATCATTTCCTTCCAGCGCCCTTTCAATTTCTACCCTTAAACTATCTCCCCTCTCTTTTCATTCTAATCTCATTGCCTCACTCGTAGTGTCATTCCAGATATACTTACATCCCTTTTTCTTATACCTCATCCTTTTTCCTACCCCTCTCCTCACTTCATCATCCTCACCTCTTAGTTTTATCTTAATGAGCATGTGTTCTGTTGTCCCACATTCTGCCACCTCAAAGCTTATCATTCTATTTAACGCTGTCTCCGTGCTTACTCCTATATCTACTACACTCCCTCCATTCGATGTGATGTACGTCAATTCCCCCTCACTATCTCCCCTCATCCACCCGTTTAAAATATGTACATTTTTATGGCACATAGGTCTAACAACCTTCCTCCATAACTATTTATAAGTTTGTCTTTACTCCTTCTTCTGTACCCTCTCACTTCGGTATCCTCTCTCCCATAATCTGGTACTCTGTTGCTCACTCCTACATTCCAATCCCCCATTAAAATCTTTCCTTCTTCCACATACAACCATTTAATTTTCTTTATTTCTTCAATCAGCTCCTCAAAAAATATTTATTCGCATAAACTGAATCCTTAGGTTATGATTGTATAATAGAGCCAGACAAATTGCCTCCTTTGCGCCACTTCCCATTTTAATTCTAAACACACCACCCCCTCTACCTCACTCTGTATCCTCTCTACCCTCCCCGCTATCTCATTTTTTATTAAAACTGCTATCCCACCAGGGTTTCTTCCTATCCTCCCATTTTTTCCTTATCACGTTGACTACTCTATACACGTCCCATTCAATTTCAACCCCTTTCCCTACTCACGTCTCCACTGAGGCAATTTTCTCAAACTCCTTTACTAATTCCTCAACTTCTTTGTTCCCTAGCTTCCCCATCAACCCCTCAATAATCCACAACCCTGTCGTCATATCTAGTTATTTATTCCCTCCCCCTCCCACTCTCTGCTTCTGTGATTCTCCACTTCCACCCCTACTTCTTGTCACCCTTGCAAGTCTTCTCCATCCCTCTCCTCTTCCTTTTCTTCCTTCTTCTCCTCCTCCTTCCCTTTCTCCGTACCTGCGCATTTTCCCCTCCCCATAAATATTTCAAACTTTCCTTATTTAGCGCCTGTCTACTCTCAATTTTACTTCCTGTGTTCCTTTTACTCGGTGTGATTGAATCATTACCCTGTCTCTTATTACCTTCACTCACCCCTTTCACTTCACTCTGCACCACTCGTGACATATTTCTTGCTTCATTCACCTCTGCACTGTGGTTGCTCATCAAGGTCTCTGCATTCCCGACCAAATGTTTGCTGACACTGCTATTCATCAGTTCTCCACTTCTCGATCTTGGTGCGCTGTGGACTTCGCTAACTTCCGTAATATCACTCTCCTCTACGTCATTGCTACTTCTCCTTGTGCCCTTCCTCACTTCTCCCTCTGCCATCGGGTTCTCCTCCTGCTGTTGTTGATGTTCATCTAATTTCTTTAGCCGACCCACCACCCATATACGTGTCCATCTGCGTCTCCAACAACCACCTGCTTCCCTCTAATATATGCTTTAAGGCCTTGCTTTTTGCCTCCCTTAAATGCCTGCTCAAGTTTCTGTTCTCCTCGATGGCTTCCCTGCTCATCTCACTTCTTACCCACACTTTCTCGCCTTTTAAATTACTCGTATTCCTTATCACAATGTCCGCCATCGGTGTAGATATTAATTCCACTCTGATGGGCCTCCTTACCTTAACTTTCCCCACACGGTGCACGTCGTCTATATCAACTTCACTAAAGTTGATCTTCATCCTATTCTGAACCACTTCCACCACTTTATGCTCTAGTTCCACTTTAGTCTCTTTTCCTTCTTCTTGCACATCCTATAAGAAAATATTCTTCCTCACACTTTCTTGCTCACCCCTCTCTGCTAATATCTTCGTCTCTCTCAGGTCTTGCTCCAAACGTCTTACCTTCTGCTTCAACAGATCCAGCTCATCTTTATCACACCCTTCCTCCACCATTATCTTCCTCACATCTTCCTTAATACTCCACTTTATGTCCTTAAACTCCTTAGATAACTGTCAAAACATTTCTCTTATTTGCTCCGTCTGACATGCCTCTCTTATCATCTCTCTTATCGCTTCGAACACTTCCCATCCAATGGAACCTACTGGACTTGGACCAGGATTAACTTCCACTCCTCCTGTTATCAACAGCACAGCCACCACCGCCGTCACCAGTAGAGCGACCAACATCCCCCTTTTATCACAATTTTTTTACTCTTCTATCCTTTCTACTTTCTATTCCACAGTGCCAGCTCCCAATCGCTATCCTGTATTGTGCCAACGTGTTGCCCATTGCTCCGCGCTCAACTCAGCACATCCGCACTCCACGCTGACTCAACGACGACTGGCTTCTTTGATCATTATATTATTTTGTTCATGCTTAGGTACCCTAAATTAGGCCTACTGGCTGAAAATTGATTATGAACATTGTGTCATATAGTGTGTTCTAAATGCCATTGCAACTGCTCACAATATACGAAAACCGAGTGCTTATATAGGTAGATGACAAAATATATATCAGTATTATTTCACAATTCGCAGGTTATGGTAAAACTATTAATTACTTGTAATCAAAGGCAAAAGACTCATTTTAACAGCTTTTTTGTTCTTAAATCCATTTTTAAATCCGAAACTCGCCTGTATCCAACACACGGAAATACTATGGGGAACGCCCAAACTTAGTCCCGGCGGATCCATTAGAAACATACGTGTCCTTGCTACTCTGGGTTGGACGACATCACTGAAGATAAGAAGAGGAAACTTTTAAATATCTAAAGTACCGGTACTAACCAGTTGTGGCTGCTGAGGGAGACTAGGAGAAGGGCATTATTTTTTTTTTACAAATTTGCGTTCTTACTCAACACAGACAAGTAAACAAAAACATACTCTGTTTTTCTTAACCTGATCGTTATGTTTGGCGATAAGCAGAATCCAGTTGATTCACCATACTCCTACAACTTATTCCATGCATGAATTAACATGTTGTAAGGAATTATCGTATTTTTAATTTTTTTCAGGGGTTTGAGATCGGTTACTCCAGCTTTCTTCCAAGTAGTTCGAATAACATGCATAGAAAAAAGAAAAAAAATCATTAGGTATTTGACTCCCAGCCACAACTCTTGCTGGAATTTACCCCAATATTGGAGCCTTTATTCTGCCCCACTTGTTCTCATTTTAAATGAGATGCTAAATACGCACACTATATACGATATATTCAATTATCACTAGCAAACCAAAGCAAAGCCTTCTCCGTACAGGCCATGAAGGCCTTTGGAGGGGGGAAGGTAAAGGCTTGGACTATCCGTAACCTCGGCACTTGATGGGGTAGAGTCGTTGGCTCTACGCCCGGCCGCCTTTGCCCCCAGGAATTAACCTGGTACTCATTGTTGGTGTAGGCTGAGTGAACCTCAGGGCCATATGCACCTCCGGAAGTGGAAATCTCATTTCTTAAATTTTTACGACTTCCTGACGGGGGATTCAAACCCACGTCCTTCCGGGCGAAACGAGCACACCTTTACCGCCTCAGCCAGGCAGCCTTTTTCAATTATCACTACACCACATTAAATATTATGTGATAGGATATTGACTAATTTCATTAGCCAGCATAACACGTTTCTCAGACGAGAGATTTGCAACGCTTTCATTACACATATTAGTATCAATCAATCAATCAATCAATCAATCAATCAATCAATCAATCAATCAATCAATACTGATCTGCATTTAGGGTAGTCGCCCAGGTGGCAGATTCCCTATTTGTTGTTTTCCTAGCCTTTCCTAAATGATTTCAATGAAATTGGAAATTTCTTGAACATCTCCCTTGGTAAGTTATTCCAATCCCTAACTCCCCTTCCTATAAATGAATATTTGCCCCAGTTTGTCCTCTTGAATTTCAACTTTATCTTCATATTGTGATCTTTCCTACTTTTATAAACGCCACTCAAACTTATTCGTCTTCTAATATCATTCTACTCCATCTCTCCGCTGATAGCTCGGAACATACCACTTAGTCGAGCAGCTCTCCTTCTTTCTCTCAATTCTACCCAGCCCAAACTTAGCAACATTCTTGTAACGCTACTCTTTTGTCGGAAATCATCCAGAACAAATCGAGCAACTTTTCTTTGGATTTTTTCCAGTTCTTGAATCAGGTAATCCTGGCGAGGGTCCCATACACTGGAACCATACTCTTGTTGGGGTCTTACCAGAGACTTATATGCCCTCTCCTTTACATCCTTACTACAACCCCTAAACACCCTCATAACCATGTGCAGAGATCTGTACCCTTTATTTACAGTCCCATTTATGTGATTACCCCAATGAAGATCTTTCCGTATATTAACACCTAGATACTTACAATGATCCCCGAAAGGAACTTTCACCCCCATCAACGCAGTAATTAAAACTGATAGGACTTTTCCTATTTGTGAAACTCACAACCTGACTTTTAACCCCGTTTATCAACATACCATTGCCTGCTGTCCATCTCACAACACTTTCGAGACACGGAGCGATAAGCCTTCGTGTATTTCCGTTAGCAGGGGCTGGCTTCGTCAGTCCCCAAATCTCCCATGTGAACCAAACTCACCCAGGGTAGTGTCTACGGAGAAGGACAGAGGCTCAGCATGACCGGCCAGCAAGTTAAAGGAAACGAACTACGCGTTAGATGAAAATATTCCCCACAAGCTGCATGCTGCGGCTAGACTAAAGCTGAATGCATTATCATTCATACATACATACATACATACATACATACATACATACATACATACATACATACATACATACATACATACATACATACATACATACATACATACATACATACATACATACATACATACATACATACATACATACATTATCATTATAGACTGTTATGCCTTTCAGCGTTCAGTCTGCAAGCCTCTGAGAATTTACTAAACGTCGCCACAATCCTCGATTTGCAACTAGTGTTGTGGCCTCATTTAGTTCTATACCTCTTATCTTTAAATCGTTAGAAACAGAGTCTAACCATCGTCGTCTTGGTCTCCCTCTACTTCTCTTACCCTCCATAACAGAGTCCATTATTCTCCTAGGTAACCTATCCTCCTCCATTCGCCTCACATGACCCCACCACCGAAGCCGGTTTATGCGTACAGCTTCATCCATCGGGTTCATTTCTAAATTAGCCTTTATCTCCTCATTCCGAATTCCCTCCTGCCATTGTTCCCACCTGTTTATACCAGCAATCATTCTTGCTACTTTCATGTCTGTTACTTCTAACTTATGAATAAGATATCCTGAGTCCACCCAGCTTTCGCTCCCATAAAGCAAAGTTGGTCTGAAAACAGACCGATGTAAAGATAGTTTCGCCTGGGAGCTGACTTCCTTCTTACAGAATACTGCTGATCGCAACTGCGAGCTCACTGCATTAGCTTTACTACACCTTGATTCAATCTCACTTACTATATTACCATCCTGGGAAAACACACAACCTAAATACTTGAAATTATCCACCTGTTCTAGCTTTGTATCACCAATCTGACATTCAATTCTGTTGGATTTCTTACCTACTGACATCAATTTAGTCTTCGAGAGGCTAATTTTCATACCATACTCATTGCACCTATTTTCAAGTTCCAAGATGTTAGACTGCAGGCTTTCGGCACAGTCTGCCATTAAGACCTAGTCGTCAGCATCGGCCAGGCTGCTTACTACATTTCCACCTAACTGAATCCCTCCCTGTCATTTTATACCTTTCAGCATATGATCCATGTAAACTACAAACAGCAAAGGTGAAAGATTACAGCCTTGTCTAACTCACCCTGAACCAAGAACTCATTCTACCATCAATTCTCACTGAAGCCCAATTGATTGATTTTAATAATCTACCTTTAATTCCATAGTCCCCCAGTATGGCGAACATCTTTTCCCTCGGTACCCTGTCATATGCTTTCTCTAGATCTACGAAACATAAACACAACTGCCTATTCCTCTCGTAGCATTTTTCAATTACCTGGCGCATACTGAAAGTCTGATCCTGACAGCCTCTCTGTGGTCTGAAACCACACTGGTTTTCATCCAACTTCCTCTCAACGACTGATCGCACTTTCATGTATTCCTGCTGCCTTATGAAAATGGAGTTTATTTACTATCCTTTCCACTTCCTCAAGCATAATTTCATCAACATTTTCCTCCTCCCCATGAGCTTGACTGTTTGCAACACCAACATGATGATTTCCTTTTACATTGAGAAGATGTTCAAAATATTCCCTCCACCTCTCCAGTGATTCCCTGGGATCTGTTATGAGTTCACCTGAATTACTCAAAACACTGTTCATTTCCTTTTTCCCTCCCTTCCTAAGATTCTTTATTACTGTCCAGAAAGGTTTCCCTGCTGCTTGACCTAGCCTTTCCAGGTTATTACCAAAATCTTCCCATGACTTCTTTTTGGATTCAACAGCTATTTGTTTCGCTCTGTTTCTTTCATCTACGTACAAATCCCTGTCTGCCTCGGCCCTTCTTTGGAGCCATTTCTGATAAGCCTTCTTTTTACATTTGCAGGCTGCTCTCACTTCATCATTCCGCCAAGATGTTCGCCTTTTCCCATCTTTACACACATTTGTTCCTAAGCATTCCCTTGCTGTTTCTACTACAGCATCCCTGTATGCCACCCATTCACTTTCTATATCCTGAACCTGCTTACTGTCTACTGTTCGAAACTTCTCACTAATCATATCCATGTACTTCTGTCTAATTTCCTCGTCCTGGAGATTTTCTACCCTTATTCGTTTGCAGACAGATTTCACTTTCTCTACCCTAGGCCTAGAGATACTTAGTTCACTACAGATCAGATAATGGTCTGTATCATCGAAAAATCCCCAAAAAACTCGTACATTCCTAAAAGATTTCCTGAATTCAAAGTCTGTTAAGATATAGTCTATTATGGATCTGGTACCCCTAGCCTCCCATGTGTAGCGGTGAATAGCCTTATGCTTGAAGAATGTATTCGTAACAGCTAAACCCTTACTAGCACAGAAGTCCAGCAAACGCTTCCCATTCCCATTAGCTCCCACATCTTCCCCACATTTACCAATCACCCTTTCGTATCCTTCAGTTCTATTCCCAACTCTCGCATTGAAATCGCCCATTAGCACTATTCTATCCTTGCTGTTGACCCTGACCACGATGTCACTCAATGCTTCATAAAACTTGTCAACTTCATCCTCATCTGCACCCTCACATGGTGAATACATGGACACAATTCTTGTCCTAATTCCTCCCACTGACAAATCTACCCACATCATTCGCTCACTTACGTGCCTAACAGAAACTATGTTGCGTGCAATGGTATTCCTGATAAAGAGCCCTACCCCAGACTCTGCCCTTCCCTTTCTAACACCCGTCAAGTACACTTTATAATCTCCTATCTCTTCCTCCTTATCTCCCCTTACCCGAATATCACTTACTCCTAGCACATCCAGATGCATACTCTTTGCTGACTCAGCAAGTTCTACCTTCTTTCTTCCATAAGCCCCATTAATATTGATAGCTCCCCATCGAATTCCATTTCGTTCGCCAAGTTGTTTCCAAGGAGTCCCTCGCCTGTCAAATGGGAGTGGGACTCCATTACTCCCATAGGTCCGAGGCTTGCTTAAAGTGTTCTGAGCTCGGTAAATTCATGAAGCAGGATGCTGCCCTACTTGCACATAGTCCCAAGTGAGGATCTCTCCTCTAACGGGTTATGGACCACCGGTGAATTCTGTAGTCCTAGCTGCCTGAGCACAAGGAGGGCCACGACTCAGAATATGTCCGAGATGCCCACTCCCATTCCATAGCAACTTGTATCCCGACTCTCAGGACCACCTACTAGGCCACTCAGCCGTTGCCCATGGTTCACGAACTAGGACGTGACTACAGTAACCCACAAACATGTTAGTATTTAGTGTTAGTATTTTTTAACCCATCAATAATAGTTCCTTAGCTGGAGGGGCACGTGCCCCTCTGCCCTTTAGAGCCAGCCGCTACTGGTACTAACACAGGACATCTAGTCATGACTAACCTTTCATCGTACTTATTCATCCTATCACCATTTCACAGTGATTTCCTAATTAATTTTCGTCCTGCAGTACTTGTGCTTAATATCACCATTTTACAGTAATTTAAAATCATTGACAAGCGCTTACGCAACACAAACAATATTGTATTATACACGGTTAAAAGGTTACATTTGCTGTCGGCGGATGCAGAGTGGGTGGTTTGGTCCGAGAGCTCTGCACTCCTACCGGCCATCCGAGCACAGGAGGGGTGGCCACGGCTCTAATGTGGCTTCACGCTTCTGTATTCGGGAGATGGAGAGGGGCTGGTCTCCACCGTCGGACGTCCTAAGAATAGTATTCCGTGCTTTTACATTCTCCCGCACTAAGGCGAATACCGGGACAGTTCCTAATACAGACCACGATAACCACCACTCACCTTCTCCGAACATCTCGTTCACCGTATCACAACTCCTAGATCTCAGAGACGGCATTACCGTCTAGGCAGCACCTCCTACGAGGTACTGGTCTAGGTAATGATGTGCACGAGGCAGTGTGAACAGGGCGGCTGCTGGGCCGACTCACCAGTATACAGCGTGTCCCCGTATCAGCGTCGAGTTCTTGAAGTTATATTATCTCGTAGCTGTGCATGACACGCCGATATTGTTGGTTACATATTACAGGGATTTCAGGGGTGATAATCATTACAGTATATTCAGTTTGAGTTATGGCTCTTTATGTGTAGTGTGTTCGTAAAAATAAGTTGTGATGATCTTGAATACGACTAACGAAAATATATTAAATGGCGTAAAATTCGATTAATGTGGTGTATAATATAGGCAGTGCAAATGGTTAGTTAGTACAGGGCTATTACGTAGAATTACTAATGTCACGCCCCTAACGTTTTCCTTTTTAATTCCTAATGTCCAAAACACTAAATCCCAGTACTGAGAGAGGATTGTTCTTCCTAATGGTATCATGTATTTTTATTGCACGTAGATCTTTTACCTGGGATATTGAAACACTCTTCCCTGTGATCTATATTTACCCTCCTCTACCTTTCCTCTATTCTCAGTGGTCCGCAAAGTGGGGGACGCGGAGAGTAATCTAGTGGGACACGTCGAAGATCGGAAGTTCATATGACGATACAGACTTCATCTTATTTTTAAACAATTATTGCTATCCTCAGATTCTTAGTACCGTACAGTAAACCAGGCAGGAAGCTCTCCCATCCCTGTTCAAAATAATGTACTTTCACGGAAACACACTACGTTACTTAGAATTTCACAAGTGCTGACCAGAAAGACTGGCAATTATACCCCACCAGCACGAGGTCGGAGATTAGGCGCTATTACAAGTCCTTGACCACAGGAAATACTCCATCCTTCAGATCCGAACCTACCACTCGTTGCGCTAACTGCTACCCATTGTAGCTTAATGGCAATAAGACATTGCCAATTTTGCCTCCGCTACTTCACTATGCTAAGAGAATAGATTCTTCTTTCTCGGCCTGAACTCGTTGTCAGTCAGTGCAAAGACTATGAATGAACAGTACAGTATGCCGTACAGGTGGATTTCTGCGAGTTCTGAGCAGGGTTAGTTAACCATTTTTGGTGGTAAATGCATCATCATAATCAAGGACAAGTGACTTATTTACAGTGGTAAAAAGCGATCCTGTGAAAGTGGCTCGGGGTTCGGAAATTTGCGGTCACAGAGATTTGCGGTCACCACAAATCACGGACATTTTCGGTCACTGAGATGTGCTTGTGCCGGGGTTTTGTCGGCCGAGGTGTGAGAGGTATCCATCTCTGGAGAAAAAGGTTATCACTCTAGTCGACCATAATGTTATGTGTACTCGATTTTGGAGGTTGTTTGTGAAATAAGCAATAGGCTTATTTCAGAAAATTCAATAACACCATAGTTTTCCTCGTTTCATTGCACCATAGCTCATATAGGTTTGAAATGTGTAATTTATGTTTCGATAGTTTTTATCGCAGGTGCTCTTTTTTTGAACATGTTTCAACGATGCGTCAATTGTAGGACATTGTTTATCTAAATAATTAGCGCGAGAGAATAATGTTGTAGCCCAGGCAGGTTAGTGGTGACATCCCGCAATTAAGCTAATGAAGCCTACACTCAGCTGGAGTGACTGCTGGCAAATTTCTGTGTGTGGGCACAAGAACATTTCAGTGACCGCAAATATCCGGCAACCAGTGGTTCGTCGAGTGCATGTTCTGCTAGGAAAGTACCTGATAAAGAACAGGTTGCGAATTTAGTTGTTTGTTCACCTTCCATATCTGCTTCAGTTTTTGCCGGTAAGGGCGCAGATATCAAGATGATTATCTAAAACACGGCCACAGTGTGTTCTTTGCTTTATATTGTAGCCAACGATAGTTTAAAACTTGTAAAAATAACACAGCTCTTCCAGAAAACACATCCAGAGCATGTGAGTAAATCTATCGATAATTTTTAAGCGTCATGAGCAACTATTAAGTGCCAAATTCCTAGAAAAGCATGCTACATTTCTTAAGAAAGCACTAACAACATCTTTAGAGGTTTTAGCTAGCATCGTTAGGTGCAGGGGCGGCCGTACCTTATGTGCTGAAGTGCTACAGCACATTGTCTCTTGGAAAAATAAATTAGTTTTAAAATATTATCTACAGTCAAATACAGTGCATTGAAAAAGACGTCAGCCAAAGAATAGGAAATTATTCAACTCCCCTCACAACCAGGTAACTACTGGTGAGCTCCACGCCGGGTGCTGTGCGTTCACAGCTCAGCGAGAATGTATAAGCTTTTAGCCAGAAACCAGGAACTCTGCCTTTTGCGAATGTGTACCGAACTTTTCCGATACAAAGACAATGTGTTCCGATAGGCTGTGGAAACAACAGCCAAGACATCACTTAACAGCGATTCTTCGTTCGACCACAGAAAGGCAGCACTACCAGTAGTCACACTTGCATTACGACCGATATGAGAACGTGGCAGCTGGCACCCTCTTGACTCAGCGATAATACACTCTGGTCCAAAAAAATATCCCCACCTCCATGTTTTAAGGAAAAACATATTTAAAGAGAGTATTGAGAAAGAATTTGAATGTTTTATTTCAGAAGAGCAATATACAGGGTTTTTACAATATATGTGACATGCTTTAGTACTTTGTGTGACCACCTTTAGCCTTTTTGAGGGCTTGTACTCTTTGTGCCATTGACTGAACAAGTTTTTCGCAAGTAGCAGGCTCAATTTCATGATACCACACTTCAACAATTTTTTCAATTAATTCTTTTCTGGTAGTGTAACAATGTTTCCTGAGTTTTGCAGACATAATAGCCCATAAATTCTCAATGGGGTTCATATCGGGTGAATTTGGGGCCCACCATAATCGCTGAATGCCGAGATCTGAGACACATTGTTGGACAACCCTGGATCGGTGACAACTGGCATTGTCGTCTTGGAAAATGAACGGTCCTAGGTTTGCACCACTGAAATGGTCCCTAGCAGTATTCAAAACTTCCTTCTTAATGATGTCACAGTATGCCGTTCCATTGATTGAACCCGTGCAAACTTTAATTCTTCCCACCCGTTTGGAAGTTATTGCTTCCCACAGCATAACACTTTCACTAAATTTCTTAGTTTCTACAACACATTCCTTCTTGAACTTCTCTCCGGGCTCCATCCACAGTTTTACACCACCATCATTACCGAACACATTAATTTTTTTTCGTCTGAAAAAATCACTCCACACCATTCCTCAGTTGTCCAATTTTCATACATCTCAACAAATTCTTTTCTGTCCTGGATATGCTTTTTTTCAGGAGTGGCTTCTTTGCAGGCTTTTTCTTTTTTATGTTCATATCTGAGAGACGTCTTAACACTGTTTGGTGTGAAACGGAATGACCTAGATCATGTTGCAACTTGCACGAAAGCTGCCTGGAGCTCAATATTCGTCCTTGTTTCGCCATTGCTTTCAGTGCCCGGCACAATCTTGGGCTGGCATTCTTCTTGCGACCACATTTATGACTCAAACTTGTCATCCCTGTCTCCTTTTGTTTCTTTAAAACATTACCCACAGTTCTATGGTCAATGAATAACCTCCTAGCAATTTCCCTGTCGGATATTCCTTGGGAACTGAATGCAAGAATCATGCCATGCTTCCTTGGAGATAGGTCTTTCTTCCTCCCCATAACCTAAAAAATCAAATACCAATCTTAAAATCTCTCAAAATCCAGTAAGCTATGGGAAAACAATTCTATCTATTGAGAAACAGAACAATAGCTCTCTAAAAACGTACCAAATTGGTTTCTCTTTTTACAATTCAGCTTACTGAAGAGCAATTGATACGAAGTCAGACGGAAGTACAACTAGAGGTACATGGCGGGAATTTTGTGAACTTCTCCTAGGCGCCGTATTTGAATGTGCCTCGGAAGCTGGTACCGTGAATATGGCCAATATCAAGATAAATCTTATCACGTTGTTCTATCATTCACATTACTCCAATTAACCTATCAAAACTGAGCTTTTAATAACAAATACCACTTGAAGAGTGTCTTAACTTCATAGGAAATAAACTGATAGCACGAAAACGCTGGTACCAGAAATGAAAATGAAGTTGAAATTGAAATATTGGGCCAGTATACGTAGTGGGGATATTTTTTGGTACCAGAGTGTATTTATGAAGGGATTGCTCAAAGCAAACGGGAAAACAAAATACTGTAGAGGCTGTTTCCGCCAGGTTTTTTGATACCAAAGAGGATAGTATACTACCAACTTGCCTATTCCATAGCCATATTTGTAAATCGATGAACTATAAAAGTTGTACTTTTTATGTTGTCAAAATAAGGACATGATATTGTGATATTATTTAATTAAAAATGTCTAGTTCATAAATGTCACTATAAAACATAACATGTAATTTTGCATTACGACGAATGGTGGCTGGTGCAGAAAATCAGTTGTGTGCTGTAACCAAATACCTTAGAGATAATACGCGACACTGAGCGCGATATCGTGGGACAGCTACTGGAGCTCACTCTAGCGGATAGACCTGAACAGTACTGATTCTCTTAGCACGTGTATATTTGTGTGAAGTTTTTGGTGTTATTTATGCGTTTTCAGTGAGTTGACATAAATAAATAGTAGTGTGTGTCATTCCTTGATATCTCCTCTCAACATGAGGGGAAAGGTATGTGCTGTGTTTGGCTGCAATAATTACGAAGTAGAGAAAAATGCGCGGTCGTTCTTCAGGTTCCCTCGTGACAAGAACATGTAAGTAATATTGTGTTTGCATCTATATTCTTCCAGTGACAGAGATTTTTATAGTACTTCATAATCTTCTGACCTGCTCGACCCATATTTCAACTGGCATAAAATGTAATACGCATATTTTATTCTATAGTGCAGCAGTTAACCTTCAATACCGATGTGTTGTTGTAGGTGTGATCTGTGGGTTTTGAAATGTCACAGAAGTGATTTGGATAAGGTGTACAAGAAAGAAGGGACGTTACGCTTATATAAGAATTATAAGATCTGTTCAGATCATTTCCAGGCCAGCGACTTTAGAAATCCTCGACTATACAGCTAAGGGTATGCTACATTTTTACTCTAATTGTACGTAAATATTCCTCAAAGCATCACTATCGACAACATTTTCATACTTTTCTTTCTTTAATCCCTCTTCTCAGATTAAAGCCGGGATTTTATATACTATCTTTCTGTTAGTAGGTTTCATGTTATGAGGAAAATTGTCCGGCTTTTAAATGTTAATTCGTCGCATCATGTGTGTAAGGAATGTGCCGATATTCTTATTGACAAGTGTCTTAATGTGATGATACAATGTTTTTAAATGAGAAAAAAGACAAATCCAACCGTAAAAGTTCAGGCAGGAATGCTAAAGCTAAAAAAGTAATGCATAACTGAAAGATCAAGCCATTTCACCGCAGCCCTTTTCATATCTTGTTTATGTGTCTAATTTCAGTCTTTGAATAATAACCTTTTAAATAATTCTTCATTCATTTATCCAGAATTGATTTAGCAACTTCGAAGTTAATATCTCAATAACACTTTCTTTCTAGACGTAATTTATTTATCCATTCCCGTATATACATTTCCATTGATATTTGAATTTAGCGCTATTTATTCAGGTCAAGTCACTAGGAGCGCCACCGTCGAATTGTCTCCCATTTTAGCAAGGCGAATCCGTAAGTGTCGCGTATTATCTCTACTGTATTTGCTGTAACTCATCCCCACTCCAAGAAATAAAAATATTTAGAAACGTACCGGTGTGTGGATTTCAAGAGGCTCTCCACTGAGTTTCCCACACTGAACAAACACGCAAAATACCCCAACACATATACACATTCCTCATAAAAAACTATATAATTAAACACACAATAACACCTGCAATGGCAAAATATTTACGAACTCAAACACTTGGTGTGAGTGCGCAAAAACAGAACCTCCCAATGTTACCAACATCATTGAAATAAAACCAGCAACGTCGTAATCAGGGGCGGCCGTACCTTATGTGCTGAAGTGCTACAGCACATTGCCTCTTGGAAAAATAAATTAGTTTTAAAATATTATCTACAGTCAAATACAGTGCATTGAAAAAGACGTCAGCCAAAGAATAGGAAATTATTCAACTCCCCTCACAACCAGGTAACTACTGGTGAGCTCCACGCCGGGTGCTGTGCGTTCACAGCTCAGCGAGAATGTATAAGCTTTTAGCCAGAAACCAGGAACTCTGCCTTTTGCGAATGTGTACCGAACTTTTCCGATACAAAGACAATGTGTTCCGATAGGCTGTGGAAACAACAGCCAAGACTTCACTTCACAGCGATTCTTCGTTCGACCACAGAGAGGCAGCACTAGCAGCAGTCACACTTGCATTAAAACCGATATGAGAACGTGGCAGCTGGCACCCTCCTGACTCAGCGATAGAATTTATGAAGGGATTGCTGAAAGCAAACGGGAAAACAAAATACTGTAGAGGCTGTTTCCGCCAGGTCTTTTAATACCAAAGAGGATAGAATACTACCAACTTGCCTATTCCATAGCCACATTTGTAAATCGATGAACTATAAACTTATGAGACGCCGTAAGAGTGCTTGCGCAAGATGGTGGCTGCAAGATGGCTGCTATACATAGGCTTTTATGAGTTTCCCCAAGGACGCTTGCGCAAGATGGCGGCTATCTAATTCTACAAGATGTGGCTATACACAGCTTCTTATGAGACGGCTTACGGATGCTTGCGCAAGATGGTGGCCGCAAGATGGCTGCTATACATAGACTCTTATGAGACACCCTAGGGATGCTTGCGCAAGATGGCGGCTATCTAATTCTTTAAGATGAGTCTATACACAGCTCCTTATGAGACGGCTTAAGGGTGCTTGCGCAAGATGGCGGCTATAGAAAGCTCCTTATTAGACGGCCTAGGGGTGCTCGCATAAGATGGCTGCTGCTCTTATGAGACTCTCTAGGGATGCTTGCGCAAGATGGCGGCGATACACAGGCTCTTATAAAGAAAGCTAGCTTAGAGACTACTGCGCGAAATGGCAGCTGCTGTTATGAAGATCCTTATGCATGCGGTGGAGGGTAATTTGAAATTCCACGTGCTCTTGTTTGTAAACAAAGCTACGTGGTTTTTGACAGTGGCCATCTTTAATCAACAAAGCATCTTGCTGCCATATTTAGCTGCTACCTTTAAAAACGTGGTGGCGGGCAATTTGAAAAATTCCACGTGTTTTTGACAGCTGCCATCTTTAATCAACAGAGCACCGTGCTGCCGTCTTTATCTACTACCTTAGCTACGTGGTAGCGGGCAATTTAAAAAATTCCACGTGCTTTTTTTGACAGCGACTATCTTTAATCAACAGAGCATCACGCTGCCATCTTTAGCTACTACCTTTGAAATGTGGTGGCGGGTAATTTGAAAAAATTCTACGTGATTTTGACAGCTGTCACCCACCATCTTTGAACAACAACGCATCGTGCTGCTATTTTTACGGCACTAAA
Source organism: Anabrus simplex (assembly GCF_040414725.1). NCBI lineage: Eukaryota > Metazoa > Arthropoda > Insecta > Orthoptera > Tettigoniidae > Anabrus > Anabrus simplex. Next base: position 314,026,133 of record NC_090270.1, read on the forward strand.
CCTCATCCTCATACATGTGGTAGAGGGTAATTTGAAAAATTCCACGTGCTTTTTGTCAGCCCCATTTAATCAACAGAGAATCGTGCTGCTATCTTTACAGCACTCCATACCTTTGAAATGTGGTGGTAGGTAATTTGAAAAATTCTACGTACTTTCTTAATAGCTATCAGCGGCCATCTTTAAACAATGGCGGATATACAGAGGCTGTTAAGGACTCATCCTCATCCTCCTCCAATCATCCTCATCTTCCTCCTCCTCCCATGCGAAGGCATAGTTTTTATATCTCCATCGAACAAGTTTAAACCTGCATCGCGAAGGCAAGAGTGTGCACGTGTTGCAGCGATAACATCATTGTGCATGTTTAGACTTGCAGATCACAAAAGAAGTGATTGAAACATAAAAAGACTAGAATCAAACACTGTACTCGATGTCGTTAACTTCAACATGCGTTTAGAACATTGTTTGATGTGTTCAGATTACTAAATAAGTGATTAAAACACAACAAGACTAGAATCGAACACTGTACTCGATGTCGTTACTTACAACATGTGTTCAGAACATGTCAGGGGATACCTTTGTTCTAAGAAGATCAGATCACGAAAAGAAGTGATCGAAACATAACAAGACTAGAATTGAACACTGTACTCGATGTCGTTAACTTCAACATGTAATCAGAACATTCAATCAATCAATCAATCAATCAATCAATCAATCAATCAATCAATCAATCAATCAATCAATCAATCAATCAATCAATCAGTCAATACTGATCTGCATTTAGGGCAGTCGCCCAGGTGGCAGATTCCCTATCTGTTGCTTTCCTAGCCTTTTCTTAAATGATTTCAAAGAAATTGGAAATTTATTGAACATCTCCCTTGGTAAGTTATTCCAATCCCTAACTCCCCTTCCTATAAATGAATATTTGCCCCAGTTTGTCCTCTTGAATTCCAACTTTATCTTCATATTGTGATCTTTCCTACTTTTATAAACGCCCTTCAAACTTATTCGTCTACTAATGTCATTCCACGCCATCTCTCCGCTACAGCTCGGAACATACCACTTAGTCGAGCAGCTCTTCTTCTTTCTCTCAATTCTTCCAAACCCAAACTTTGCAACATTTTTGTAACGCTACTCTTTTGTCGGAAATCACTCAGAACAAATCGAGCTGCTTTTTTTTGGATTTTTTCCAGTTCTTGAATCAGCTAATCCTGGTGAGGGTCCCATACACTGGAACCATACTCTAGTTGGGGTCTTACCAGAGACTTATATGCCCTCTCCTTTACATCCTTACTACAACCCCTAAACACCCTCATAACCATGTGCAGAGATCGGTACCCTTTATTTACAATCCCATTTATGTGATTACCCCAATGAAGATCTTTCCTTATGTTAACACCTAGATACTTACAATGATCCCCAAAAGGAACTTTCACCCCATCAACGCAGTAATTAAAACTGAGAGGACTTTTCCTATTTGTGAAACTCACAACCTGACTTTTAACCCCGTTTATCAACATAACATTGCCTGCTGTCCATCTCACAACATTTTCGAGATCACGTTGCAGTTGCTCACAATCTTGTAACTTATTTATCACTCTATAGAGAATAACATCATCCGCAAAAAGCCTTACCTCTGATTCCACTCCTTTACTCATATCATTTATATATATAAGAAAACATAAAGGTCCGATAACACTGCCCTGAGGAACTCCCCTCTCAACTATTACAAGGTCAGACAAAACTTCATCTACTCTAACTCTCTGAGATCTATTTTCTAGAAATATAGCAACCCATTCAGTCACTCTTTTGTCTAATCCAATTGCACTCATTTTTGCCAGTAGTCTCCCATGATCCACCCTATCAAATGCTTTAGACAGGTCAATCGCGATACAGTCCATTTGACCTCCAGAATCCAAGATATCTGCTATATCTTGCTGGAATCCTACAAGTTGAGCTTCAGTGGAATAATCTTTCCTAAAACCGAATTGCCTTCTATCGAACCAGTTATTAATTTCACAAACATGTCTAATATAGTCAGAAAGAATGCCTTCCCATAGCTTACATACAATGCATGTCAAACTTACTGGCCTGTAATTTTCAGCTTTATGTCTATCACCCTTTCCCTTATACACAGGGGCTACTATAGCAACTCTCCATTCATCTGGTATAGCTCCTCCGACCAAACAATAATCAAATAAGTACTTCAGATATGGTACTATATCCCAACCCATTGTCTTTAGTATATCCCCAGAAATCTGATCAATTCCAGCCGCTTTTCTAGTTTTCAACTTTTGTATCTTATTGTAAATGTCATTGTTATCATACGTAAATTTTATTACTTCTTTGGCCTTAGTCTCTTCCTCTATCTCGACATTATCCTTGTAACCAACAATCTTTACATACTGCTGACTGAATACTTCTGCTTTTTGAAGATCCTCACATACACACTCCCCTTGTTCATTAATTATTCCTGGAATGTCCTTCTTGGAACCTGTTTCTGCCTTAAAATACCTATACATACCCTTCCATTTTTCACAAAAATTTGTATGACTGCCGATTATGCTTGCCATCATGTTATCCTTAGCTGCCTTCTTTGCTAGATTCAATTTTCTAGTAAGTTCCTTCAATTTCTCCTTACTTCCACAGCCATTTCTAACTCTATTTCTTTCCAGTCTGCACCTCCTTCTTAGTCTCTTTATTTCTCTATTATAATAAGGTGGGTCTTTACCATTCCTTATCACCCTTAAAGGTACAAACCTGTTTTCGCATTCCTCAACAATTTCTTTAAACCCATCCCAGAGTCTGTTTACATTTTTATTTACAGTTTTCCACCGATCATAGTTACTTTTTAGAAGCTGCCTCATACCTGCTTTATCAGCCATATGGTACTGCCTAACAGTCCTACTTTTAAGACCTTCCTTTCTATCACATTTATTTTTAACTACCACAAAAACAGCTTCATGATCACTAATACCATCTATTACTTCAGTTTCCCTATAGAGCTCATCTGGTTTTATCAGCACCACATCCAAAATATTTTTCACTCTGGTTGGTTCCATCACTTTCTGAATCAGCTGTCCTTCCCATATTAACTTATTTGCCATTTGTTGGTCATGCTTCCTGTCGTTCGCATTTCCTTCCCAATTGACATCTGGCAAATTCAGATCTCCCGCTACAATCACATTTCTTTCCATGTCGTTTCCCACATAGCTGACTATCCTATCAAATAATTCCGATTCCTCGTCAGTGCTACCCTTTCCCGATCTGTACACTCCAAATACATCAAGTTGCCTATTATCTTTAGAAAGAGCCTTACACTTAGAATTTCATGTGTCTCATCTTTAACTTTTTCGTAGCTTACAAATTCTTCTTTCACCAGAATGAACACTCCCCCTCCCACCATTCCTATCCTATCTCTACGATACCCACTCCAGTGCCGTGAGAAAATTTCTGCATCCATTATATCATTTCTCAGCCATGATTCAACTCCTATTACAATATCTGGTAAATATATATCTGTTAAATTACTTAATTCTACTCCTTTCTTTACAATACTTCTACAGTTCAACACTAACAATTTTATGTCATCCCTACTTGATTTCCAGTTCCCTGTTCCCTTATCCCTAGGCCATCCCGTTTCCCTGAATGTACCTCCCTATTACCCTTCCAAACAAATTTCCTAACTTATATGTACCACTGCGGTTTAAATGATGGCCATCTGAGCGCAGATCCCTATCTCCTACCCACCCATTAGGATCTAGAAATTTCACTCCCAGTTTCCCACATACCCACTCCATAGTCTCATTTAAATCCCCAATCACCCTCCAGTCAGTATCCCTCCTACACAGTATTCCACTAATAACAATATCCGCTTTCTTAAATTTCACCCGTGCTGCATTTACCAGATCCCACACATCTCCAACTATGTTGGTACTTATATCAGCTTGCCTTACATTGTTGGTACCAACGTGAAACACTACCACCTTCTCCTTCCCCTCCTCCCTCTCTTCTACTTTCCTCAACATCTGCCTAAACCTAATTCCTGGATAACATTATACCCTGGTTCCTTTTCCTCCACACACTTTCCCACGTGTCTAACGATGGAATCCCCCATGACCAGAGCCTCAACCCTCCCCACCTCATCTGATCCCCTCCCCTCCTGGTCAGCCCTATCTTCTCTCACTGCTGCAGAAGCTACTTCCTCCTCCCTTTTCTCCTTCCCATGACCCTGTTCCACCTGTCTTTTCCGATCCTCTACTCTACATTTCCCTTTCCTACCTTTTCCCTTCCTCCTACTTTCACGCATCTCAGCAACAGTTCCCTGTCCCTCATCTTCCCTCTGTTGTTCTACCTGGAGTGACTCGTACCGATTTCGCACAGACACCTGTCCTGAATTCTGATCCTGAATAGAGCACTTAGCCTGCAATCTCCTTCCCCTTAGAACATTAGACCACCTCTCTTCTACAACTCCTCCCTTTCTTTCCCGTCCCTCTTGTACACCTACTGTAACCTATACATTGTTTGAGGGAGTCCTATCTTCCTTCCTGTCTTCTGCGAGAATCCTAATTATCTCCCTCAAACTTTCCAACTCCTCCGTCATACCCCTCAATGCCTCACCACACCCACAATAAGTACACTCGCGCTCCTTAGCCATTCTTTACGGGGGGGGGGGGAAATTAAATTAAAAAATAAAATAACTTATTTGCAAAAAGTAAATGAACGAAGGGATATATTGTCTGGGATAGTACACAACAATAAGGTAATTAATAAACGACTACACTACGATACTACTTAGTCGTGCTTTATTTTTTTAATTCTACAACCCCTAACAGGATAAAAACTGCTGTTAATTACTGAATATCGAAAGTAATACACAAGAACTACACAATTCCAAACTGCAATTAAGCCTATCCTAATTACAACAACAGTATTTTAGTAAGAGTTTCTACGGATACCTCTACTACACCAGTACTACACAAATATTTTACAATAATAAAATAAGCACACTCAATTCTAATAGGATATTACTCGTATACTACTGTACAGTACATTACAGTAATTTTTAAACTACTTTCAGACGTATCCTAATTACGATACCAGTACCGTACCGTAGGTCACTACTAAGCACAACAGAAATGAAATTTGCAAGAACTACTGTACTCAAAGATTACCAACGAAGCTAAATGCTTAGACAAATTATTATTAGTATTACGGTCTAATAGATACACACGAAAGTTAAATGCTTAAGTATCAAAAGGTTTGCCGTACACGAAGAAAAACACGAATATAACTGGCAAGATACTATCTAATATATTATACCTTATCTTCACTACAATTCTACTGAAATGTGGTTATGTGATTATTACAGCTGGTGGATTACTATTATTTTCCGTACTCCACAGGACGGAGAAAAAAAAGTGTCCTTAATTAGGCCTGCTGAAAAATACAGGTTGTCTACAATAATTTCTCAAATATTTCTATCAAAACTACTACTACTACTGCTCCAGGGACTTGAACTGCAATTACTGGGATATATGAACTTTATTATTATTATTTGGTTGATGTGTTGTGATTAAAACAAAACAAGACTAGAAGAGAACACGATATACGATGACGTTACTTACAACATATGTTTAGAATATGTCAAGGGATACTTTTGTTCTAAGAAGATGGAGTCGAACACAGAAAATATAATAAGACTAGAATTCTGAACAGCTTGTGCAAGATAGCGGCTGTTATAACGTCCTCCTCTTTTTCCTGCTCGGTTAAGACATAGTTTTATATTTCTATCGAACATACAACACGATCTTATGCATAAGGCAGTGCACATACTGCGTAGCCAACTCGCTCGGTGAACGATAGTATGAATACAACAGAAGTACAACTTTAAATGATTTGCCTATATCAAACGTACAACTTCAAATTATTTACTTGCTATCATTTTTCTTGTGCGAAAAAAAATACAGAACAAAAACCATACCGCGTAGCCAACTGGCTCGGTAAACCATAATATGAATATATCAAACGTACAACTTCAAATGATTAGCTTTCTATCATTTGTCTTGTGCGAATATCAAAAAAGTACACAATAAAAACCATACTGCGTAGCCAACTCGCTCGGTAAATGATAATCTGATTTAGTAACAATAGAAAAAACATAGATCCAAACCCTGTTCTCTTATTGAAAACACGGAAAGTGAAATTAAACAGAACGCCTAGTGCTATAAGAAATACATTGGTTACATTTAAGCCTCCTAGCGGTCGAACAAGTTATCGCATAAACATGTAACATGAAATATCAGTTCGGAAACGTATTGTTTCAATCTTTTGGCATGGGTTACAAGCATGTAGCTCATGCGGAAATTGCAGGCCTTCGGGCTGACCGGCGGTCGCTTGGTAGGTCAAGGCCCTCTGGGGCTATTGCGCCATGGGGTTTGGTTTGTTTTTCTTAACAACAAAGGACATCAACCTTAAGCATATAGTTTGCTTGTTTTTGTTTGTTTGTTTGTTTGTTTGTTTGTAATAGCTATATGCCTGATTGCCAATAAAATCAGAACTCTCTCCTCAGTTTCTAGTGATCTGAAACTGGGGGAGAAGATATTATATGCACACATTTTTCTTCTTTCTTGATCTGCTTACCCTCCAGGGTTGGTTTTCCCTCGGACTCAGCCAGGGATCCCATATCTAGAGCCACAAGAGCAGTGTCCTGGAGTGTGAGACATTGGGTCGGGGAATACAACTGGGGAGGATGACCAGTGCCTCGCCCAAGCGGACTTACCTGCTATGCGGAACAGGGGTCTTGTGGGCGGATGGGAAGATCGGAAGGGATAGACAAGAAAGAGGGAAGGCAGCGGCCGTGACTTTAAGTTAGGTACTGCACCCGCTCACCCTCCATGCTAGCATTAATCTCAGGAGTGATCAGTTATTAAATAAATATTTAATAAAAATCGGTATACAAAAGAGGGCGCTCAAATATAAACACAGGGATGAACGGGGCATACAAATTTAAGTAGGGGAAAGGCTCATCCGTAGACACACAAACAAAGGCCTCCACAATAGGCCTGGGAAGTGGCGGAATTGATGTCCATGGGCATAACTGACTATCTACACTAAATAGATGATGATGCTTGTTGTTTTAAGGAGCCTAACATCGAAGGTCATCGGCCCCTACAATAAATAGATAAGGTAACAGTTTCCTTTCTAAATTGCAACACGGAGCAATTTATTAATGGCATTTGGCAATATTCAATTAACGACAATGTTTCACATATTACAATGTCAATCCTGAAAAGAAATACAAGGTTTTGTTCCACCATACCAGACTGATGGTGTGGATGAAATAATTGAGGTCGAACAGCTGATCTATGGGGATCGAACCAATATCTGTATGATTGGATATACACAACAAAAAACCCTTTGAGGAGACGTAGGCACGATGGTAAGCTTGAATTAAGTCGTCTCCACGTTCCACTTGAAGAGTCACCTTCGGGTACTTACATTTCAGATAGTCCGAATTACTACCTTGGAAATGTTATCGTATCTAAAATGGGAATTAAATTAGACGGACGGATCCAAGTCTACACATCCGGATTGACGAGCATGCCAGGAGAAGCTTGAAAAATTAAAGCTTAATTTAATATTTACAAGACAACAAAAGTATCGGAAGGTTTATCCCCTAAACTCATATAATTTTGGCACTTGCCGTCCGTGGTCTCGCTCCTGGGTCGTACAACCTACTGGGCTCTGGATCAGTACTAGTTCCCTGACTCGTACATGTGGTCCTGGTTTCCGTCGCCATCTCGATGTTATTAATTTGCTGTCTCTATGCCTGGGGTGTGTCCGGTTAGCATGGTGCGTGGTCTGATCTAACTGGCGCAGCAGATTATCCGCCTGGATTGCCGTACGAATATTGGAAGCATTCATTATCCGCTGGACTTCGAATGGCAATTGTTTCCCAGTGGCACTAATGAACTCGGTCACACTGACCGGATTGTCGAGTTCGCGCATTTTATGAAATTGGGTCACGCAATAGTCCGAATATTTGGTTGGGGATGATGTTCAATAACGTCTGGAATTTAACTTCAACCTAAGATCCCGCTGTTCTTCTATGCTCCAGAATTTTCGTAAGAACCCTTGTCGGAAACCCATAAAATCTTCGAATGTATGCAAGGATGGCCTGTACCGAACTGCAGGTGCTCCGTCCAGGAACTTCTCTACCGTTCGTAACTGCTGTTCTGCCGGAATTTTGTTTTCGCTGATATAGTTTGATATCTTCCAGATGAAGCATTTCGGGGTAATTTTTCCTCGGGCATCGAACCTAGGAGGTTCATCCTCCGACGTTTTTATTACGTGGACCACTGACGTCGGGATGGCATTTCATGAAGATGACGATCCGTCTCCTACCTCAAACTTGAACCCGGTCGTATCAGCTTGCGACATGCCTTCCTTTTTATGGATTCCCTGATTGTCTAGGGTATCTAATTCTCGGTATCTGAGATGGAAGTCCTGCGCTGATCCTGGCCGTTCTAACCTAGCCTTGACATATCCTTTCTAAGCTCTTCCAGCTTTTTAGCGTTATCGTTTGACATGAGCTTGGTCACTCAATTTTGCTCCGCACGTGTCCTGAACTGTTCGATTATTCTGACCTCTGTATCAGCGATTATCTGCCTTTGTTCCGTCAACTCTTCGGTTTTTTGGAACAGTGTTAAATTTGCCTCTTCACACTGTTTGATTATCCGGCTACGGTCTTCTGAGTTTGTTTTGAGATCCTCGATCTCGTTTCGTAAATCTGCTACTAGTACTAGAGTACGCACGGTCTCATCTCGTAGCTCGTCAATCCCTTTCTCATGCATATCAAGGGTACTCGCCGTCTGTGCGTATTTGCCCTCCATTTGGCTTCGAACGATGTTTTCCTTACGACATTCGTCCCTCACATCCTCGATGTGTGCCTTTGCGTCCTCGCGGTCGATCAACCTCTGAGCTGCAAACTCCTGTACGCTTGGCGTAAGTTTCTCTTTAATGTCGTTCCGTTCCATTAACGCCTCATCCCTGAACCGATCAACTTTTTCATTTATGCTAATTATACATGTGTCAATGTGCCCTTTTAATTCGTCCTTGGCAATATGACACGCCTCCTGGACTTGGGTAATTTGATCCCTTAATTCCTGACCCAGTGAAACACTAGCGGCATGAATTGCAGCTATTTGTTCCTTAAGTTCCAGTTTATTAGTAGCACACGCGGCCTGCATCATGTCGACTTTATTTACTTGCGAAATACGAGCGGCGTAAACTGTAGATATTTGTTCAGTAAGTTCCTGTTTATTAAGAAACAAAGCTCGCATTAAGTCCTCTAACGTGAGAGCTTTCACCTCTTCCTGTCCTAATTGTTCACACCTTCATCTGACATTATTTTCCAAATATATTAAAAAGAGGGCCGATCAGCCTCTCATCCTATCGCACACGAACACTACAATGGTTGGTCTAGGCCCTATAATTCGGTTGAAATAAACGAACAATTTCTCAATTACTAAATTTCCAATATCAAACCAAATAAATAATTCGCTTCCATATAGCGAATTACATAAAGATTATTTAACCATTGCATGTTCATTGACCTCACATGCTTATTATGCCTGAAAATCACATAATAAATCACTCCAGAATATGACAACAATAGCAACAATCGACAACCACAACAATGAAAACCTTGAAGTTTCCTATCCTGAAATAATTTAAATTTAATTACACAGTTCCATTTATCTTTTTATTAACATACTTGAATTTGGTGCTCAGTCACATTTCTATTAAATCCAGGTTTCCTAACAAATTTTGCCTATCAAAATTAGCCCACGGATAGTTACATTTATGTGGAACATTATGAAATTATAAACACAAAAAATAATTCCATAGAAAAGGGGAAACTATTAAATTCATGAGCCCTTTTAAATTTGGTATCATTGCCAGTCTAGAGGAGATGAACAATAATAATAATAAGAATATTTATTGGAGCTAATTGCCATATACAAAGAAAAAACAAAATCATTCAATGCAGAACTTAATTAGAGGCGTTTTCCTTCCTTCTCACCTTAGTCCGTGATAGCGATCACACTGCTTCCCGCACAAAGCACACATGCATCCCTCATACGGCGAGTGATAATTCGTCGTGGAGCATAGTTTGAAATTAAAACCATGCCCAGCAAGCCTTGTTGATACGTGCCGTAACTCGTAGTTGGCTTCCTTCCATTTGTCATTCATCATCGCTTCCGTACTGTAGAAGTCCAACCAGATTTCCGATTTCTTTCTCTGATGTTCGCGAAATAAACTTTGGTATGCTCGAGTTGATGGGAGAGAGAATTTGTCCCGTATTTCCTCCAAAAACATCATTTCCCTAGTTAGCTCATATACCCGTCTCGAAGAGGTGAATTTCGACAAACATAGGTCTCCCTTTAACAATGTTGCTTTTATCTTCTCCACATCCTGTAAGTTTCTTACTGATAGATGCTGCCAGATACTGGAGATGCCGTAGGTTATTGCAGGTGCTATTTTCACTCTGAATAACTTCAACGCCGTCTGAAGGGATATTTTATATAAATATTTGATGTCATTAATAGCTACCACTGCTGCTGTCTAGCCCCGTTCGGAAACTAACCTTAATCTAACACGTAATACTACCCTACATTTTAATATAGCCCCAAGATTGGGCTTAGCCCTGATGCGGTCAATAATTAATTAATAATTAATTAAATGCCCCGATTGGGTTTAATCAAAATACAATAAACAATACCTACTTTGCGTCTACTATAATGCAATCGCCCCTTGTTGGGCGCCATGATAGAACCGATCACCCCTGAGATTAATGCTAGTATGGGACTCAGAGGATGAGCGGATGGAGTACCATCCGGGCATTAGCCTGGAGAAAAGTGGGAAACCACGGAAAACCACTTCCAGGATGGCTGAGGTGGGAATCGAACACACTTCCACTCAGTTGACCTCCCGAGGCTGAGTGGACCCCGTTCCAACCCTCGTACCACTTTTCAAATTTCGTGGCAGAGCCGTGAATCGTACCCGGGCCTCCGGGGTGGCAGCTAATCACATTAACCACTACACCATAGAGGCGGACTGCATACATTTTAATTATGATCATTCTAAATTATTTCTAACGAAATATTTAGTCCGATTCCTTGGCTGAACGCTTAACGTTGAGGCCTTAGGTTCAGAGGGCCCCGGGTTCGATTCCCGTCCTGGTCGGGGATTTTAATCACGTCTGAGTAATTTTTCTGGTTCGGGGACTAAGAGTTTCTGTTTGTCCCAAAACTCTCCTCTTCTCGTTCAGACAACGCACCACACTACCAACCACCACACAAACACGCAATAGTGATTACATCCCTCCACATAAGATTAGGGTCAGGAAGAGCATCCGGACATAAAACAGGGCCAAATGGCCATCTACGACAGAGTTCGCACCCGCGAACCTCAGCGTGGGGAAAAAGCGGTAGAAGAAGAAGAAGAAGACTTCTAATTAAATATTTACTTGGGAAATATTAGAAACGATTTTACAGCATTAACAAAAATTACAGTTTCGGAAAGAAATAATTCAGCTGTGTGTGTAAACTTAGCACACTTTTACTTTACTGCGGTATTCTTGGAAAGGGAATAAAGTCTGTTGAATGGTTCCATTTTGTTATCCCCGTACACGTGATCCAAAGTGACACACACATTCTTTATCTGTTTAAGAATCTCAACTTTCAGGTTATTTGCAATTTCTCGCGATTTTTCTTCTAATATTGGTCCACTCACACACAGTTTCTTTGCTCGAACATACTTTTTTTTACAATTTGCTTTACGCCACACCGACACAGATGGGTCTTAATGCGACGATTGGATAGGAAAGGCCTAGGAGTGGGAAGGAAGCGGCCGTGGCCTTAATTAAGGTACAGCCCCAGCATTTTCTTTGCGTGAAAATGGGGAAAGCATGGAAAACCACTTCCGGAGCTGCTGATAGTAGGGCTCAAACCCACTATCTCCCGAATGAAAGCTCAGAGATGTGTGGCCCTAACCGCACGGCCAACTCGCCCGGTCGAACATACTTGAACAACTCATAATAAACAACGTTCACGTCTGCGAAAATTGATTCCCGCTTCAATCAATCACTACTGATCTGCATTTAGGGCAGTCGCCCAGCTGGCAGATTCCCTATCTATTGTTTACGTAATTGATTCTTAAACAATTGCACAGAGGAATTTGGAAAATTATTGAACATCTCCCTTCGTAAATTATATCAATCCGTAACTCTCCTTCCTATAAACGAATATTTTTGCCCCAATTTTTCCTCTTGAATTCAAGTTTATTTTTCAAATTGTGATCTTTGCTACTTTTAAAGACACCACTGAAACTTATTCGTCTACTAAAGTCATTGCAGGTCATCTCTCCACCGACAGCTTGGAACATAACACTCAGTTGAACAACTCGTCTCCTTTCTCCCAAGTCTTTCTAGCCCAAACATAGCAACATTTTCGTAACGCTACTATTTTTTAAGAAATCATCCGGAACAAATTGAGCTGCTTTTCTTTGGATTTTTCCAGTTCTCGAATCAAGTACCGGTAATCCTGGTGAGGGTTCCATACACTGGAATCATACTCTAGTTGGGGTCTTACCAGAGACTTATATGCCCTGTCCTTTACATCCTTACTACAATATCTAAATACCCTCATTGCTCATAACATTTCCATTCCTCGGTTCCTTTTCGTACTATTATCTTACATGCACTTTACAACGAAACAATAATAGAAACGTGTGTCCCTCAAAGAGAAAGGCTGTTTGGAAGCGATAATTGAATCGTATATTGACCAACTCCGTCTGTAGCTGACATGATATATGGAGTCATTTCCTCCGCGTGAATGAATGAGCTCAAACATTATTTATCAGCGTCCCTGACACCCAGATACCAGCATATTACAGAACGGATATATCAATTTGTCACAACGTTGCTTCCTCTTCTGTGCGAGTTACCTGTCTGTTTTCTGCAACACCTCACTTTCCTACTTTAGTATTGCTTTTGTTTAGAGGTCGGAAAATAGTCATTAGCATTTGGAAGCTGCCTAATACACGTATAATGTTTTGTTTTTTGGTTGCTTTACGTCGCACAGATACAGATAGGTCTTAAGGCGTTGATGGGATAGGAAAGGGCTAGGAGCGGGAAGGGCATTTGCCTGGTGTGAAAATGGGAAACCACGGAAAACGATATTTGGGGCTGCCGACAGCTGACAGCTGGCCATATCTCTATCTCTATCTCTATCTCTATCTCTATCTCTATCTCTATCTCTATCTCTATCTCTATATCTATCTCTATCTCTATCTCTCTCTCTGGGATAGATCTTAAGACGACGATGGGATAGGAAAGGGCTAGGAGTGGGAAGGAAGCGGCCATGGGCTTAATTAAGGCATAACCCCAGCATTTGCCTGGTGTGAAAATGGGAAACCACGGAAAACGATATTTGGGCTGCCGACAGCTGACAGTTACGTGACCCAAACTCCCCTCGATATATACATATGTGCATATTTGTCCGGTTCCATGCCTGGTCATCGACAAGGCCTTCTGTTCAAAGGGTCCCAGATTCGATTGTCGGCCATATCGGGTATTTTTTAACTACATCTTTTTAATTCTCTGACTCCGGCACGGGGTGTTTGTCTCCGTCTCAATATACCCCTACGTTACCAACCACAACAGAAACACGCAATAGTGAATATAGCCCTCCACATAGGATTGGGGTCAGGAAGGGTATTTGGTGGTAAAACAGGGCCAAGTCAACATATGTAGCATATTTGTCACTCGGAAACCGAGCAGGATGTGGTAAAAGCTAAAGAAGACCAAGGAACCATGCGTGCATATTTAAAAGAGCATATGGAAGAAGAGAACATGAATCTTCTCCTCCTTCTACCGCTATTTCCATATTTTGGAAGGGTCACAATTAAAGACCTGGTCTAGTTTTACGACAGGGTGCCCTTCCTAACGCATATCCTATGTGGAAGGATGTATTCACTGTGAGAATGAAGAGGTATTTATTAAGAACACCCAGTCCCTGAGCCAGACGAATTAATGAGGCAGAGCTAAAATCCTCCATCCGGCCGGGAATAGAACCCGGTACCCTCTGAACCGAAGGCCTCAATGCTGACCATTTAGCCAAGGAGTGAAACAAAAAGAGGACATGAATGCAGAGCTATACAGTATATACTTTTGAAATTATCTGTCAAGTTTAAAAACCGTGCTCGATAGCTGCAGTCGCTTAAGTGCGGCCAGTATCCAGTATTCGGAAGATAGTGGGTTCGAACTACACTGTCGGAAACCCTAAAGATGGTTTTCCGTGGTTTCCTATTTTCATACCAGGCAAATGCTAGGGCTGTATCACTTTTTTTTTTTTTTTTTGCTATTTGCTTTATGTCGCACTGACATAGATAGGTCTTATGGCGACGATGGGATAGGAAAGGCCTAGGAATTGGAAAGAAGCGGTCGTGGCCTTATTAAGGTACAGCCCCGGCATTTGCCTGTTGTGAGAATGGGAAAACACGGGAAACCATCTTCAGGGCTGCCGACAGTGGGGCTCGAACCCACTATCTCCCGATTACTGGATACTGGCCGCACTTAAGCGACGCAGCTATCGTGCTCAGTGTGTATCAAAATTAAGGCCACGGCCGCTTCCTTCCCATTCCTAGCCCTTTCCTATCCCACCGTCGCAATAAGACCTATCCGTGTCGGTGCGACGTAAAACAACTTGTAAAAAATACAAGTTAAAAAACCGAATTACAACACGCAGTTTCTTAGTACGTAGAAGGCTTCATCCGTGAGGCGTCTATAAGATGTCGACGAATTTCACTAAATGACGAAGCTGTGAGCTTGCATCTGGGAAAGAGCGTGTTCGAACCTCTTTGTCGGCAGCCCTGAAGATGGTTTTCCGTGGTTTCCCATTTCCACTCCAGGCATATGCTGGGGTTGTACCTTAGTTAAGAACACGACCTCTTTCTTCCCACTTCTAGGCCTTCCCTCTCCCATCGTCGCTGTAAGACCTGTCTGTGTCGGTGCGACGTAAAGCAAATTGAAAAAAAAAAAATGTGGAATACATCTATCGTCTCGTTAATCCCTTTCAGTGTTTTTAGGGCCTGCACAAACCAAGAATTCCCGCGCGTGTCAGTCCCAGAGAATGAAAGCCTTTTAACACCACCACAAGCCTGGAAATTCAGTTACAACTGACTGTGGTATACTCAACCTCCAAGTTCTCTTGTCTCCTGTGTGAGTAAAATCCTTGACGTTGAACCAACCGTTTTTTTATCAGGGTGCCAACATTGCCTGTAGTTAGATAATAGTCGCTTAACTCCATAGTCAATGGAAGGTCAACTAACATGACAGGGATGTATATATGAGTGTGAGTGGAAACACACCGCTCAGTCCAACAGGAAAAGCACGACCATGGCCGTCTACCAATGGACAGTAGGTAAGTGCCCGTCACACTATCCGGCCTGTCGTTTCAGTTCCGTTTCGAATGGAAACAAAAAATACGTAGCATTAAGTCATAAATGGGTACTAGAGTGCAGCGCCCTACGTGTTGTGCATTGCACGCCTGCAGAGATTCTGTTATTTCATTTTCACAAGTTGCTTTATGTCGCACCGACACAGATAGGTCTTATCACGACGATGGGACAGGAAAAGGCTAGGAGTGGGAAGGAAGTGGCCGTGGCCTTAATTATAGAACAGCCCCAGCATTTTCCTGATGTGAAAATGGGAAACCACGGAAAACCATATTCAGAGCTGCCGACAGTGGGGTTCGAACCCACTATCTACCAAATACTGGATACTGGCCGCACTTAGCCGAGTGCAGCTAGTGAGATCTGCAGAGATTCTGACAGACGAATGCGCACTGCAACGTTAACGGTCAACTTCTCTTAAAGGAAGTTCACAGGTGAACATTTAAAATAAAGGATACCGATACGATTTTGAGGTGTAAAAGTCGCTCCATATGGCTCCATCCTTTTCACACACACACACACACACACACACACACATAAAAACATTTTCACTCTGACATATGATTATTTTGCTTGAAAGACGCCAGGGAATCCGATTATTTATTCACATGCTAGCGGATTGTCACATTTTAACTGAAGTATTTTAGACGAGAAGAATTCATCCCAGAATTCCAAGAGCGACATCATTTTTTACTAGTTTGCTCTATACAGACATAGAATCGCCATAAGTGCTTAAAGTGTTATTTTATTGGCCACCATCTTCTCTACTTCCAGTAATAAATGAGAAATTTCCTTGTTCTTTCTCACGGTAATAAGACTTTCTAGCAATTATTATTATTATTTAGCCACGGGGCCGGATAAAACTCGTGTCATCGCCCCGATGTGGTGCAGCTCTTCACACGCACACACCCAGTGAAGGCGAGATGAGATGCATGTGCGATTTTAACCTCGTACCAACCCTCCTGTTATTATTAAATATCTGGCAGTACCGAGAATCGAGCCCGGGGCCTCAATAGTGCTAAAAGGTACGCTACGAAGGCGGACGATGCATAGTTCAACTTTTATTCTTAAACCAATAATCACCATCATTAACAAATAAAACACTATAATTTCAGTTATGAAATAGACTTCATTCATTAAAAATGTTCAAACATTCTTAGAGCAGTACCATTTACAAATCTGTGGGATAGGTGCAGCGTGAGACAAAGAGTTTTGTCATTTGTTTTAAAATGGAGGAAGATATTTTTTCACTATTATTATTGTTACCGTGTTTTTGTGGTAGTTATGCATGAAAGAAGGTGCTGGGTGGTGAATAGGTCTCAAGCTACTAAAGTGAAATTAATTTTAAAATTTAACAAGGTTATATTTTCTTTTCAAAATTAGGTAACAACAAATAGAACAGGTACTTAGTAGCCGAAACACGATTGAAAAATACATTTACATAGGTACCCCATTTGGGGCTTCAAAAGTCAGAAACATAATTCTTGAGCAATGAGCCCAACCTTACAATGAACACCATACAACAAAGGGGCCGAAAACCCCCAAACATGCCAGAAACATTTGCTTCCAATTACACCCAAAAGCCTCCTTGAGGCAGAAACACAATTTTCAAGAAAGGGCAACTTCCCCCTAAAATACAAGCCTATCATAGGCCACTCCGAACTCCACCTTTAAGCTGTCCTCCAAGGACATATACACAGGGGTAAAATACCCAACCTACTGAGGTCTGTTAAATGACAAGAAGGTTAATGCATGACCTCTAAAATACAATTTGAGAGGAGGCGAACTTGCACTCCCAATACACTTTGCTTAAGACCTACTTGGCCCTAGGCCGTTAATACAAGGGCTAATCCCATACTAAAGAGGTGACTTAAGAAGAGAACAATTTGTTTTACGTTAACGAAGAATAGGTTGAGAAAACTAAGTTCACCTCACAACAATATGAGTGGGAGCTCGAGAGGGATAGCACTCTCTATCCCAGTATGAAGCTTTAAAAGAGAATATATGAAAAGAGTAGTTACATTTTAGGAAAAGGTTACATGGTTGAACGCTTAGAACCCGCCCCGAAAGTTAAACTGCTGAGCTAGCAAAGAAAGAAGTTATAAATCGGCCATTACCTTGTAGTTGACCGCTGCCGAAGAAAGAGGCGCTTCCCGCCCCCTGCTATGTACTTAATACACTGAAAGATGGAACAGAAGTGGCGCAGAGACCCAAAAATCAGCAGTTTTTTTTTTTTTTTTTGCTGTGAGCAAGTACCTGGGAGCCCCGGGGCGAAATATTGCCCCTCTACTCATCTGTTTCCGCGGGATACCGATGAGACGGAAAATCACTGTTACTTGCACTGGGGGGGGGAAAAACTATCTGTTTTTGGGGGGTTGAGTCCCTAAATCAGTGGTGAAACCCCCGAAACATCGCTAAATTTTGTTTTCAACTAGAGGTAGGAAGGGGATACCATTGCATTCTTAAGAAACGGGCGTTTTCAGGGCAGATTTCTAGTAATTAGTGATGGTTTAGTTAAATTTGGAAAAGGCCGAAATTATGGATTATAAGTGAGCCAAGGGCCTCTAAATTTGTACCGGGTATTAGGCTTCTTGGTTCTTATAATCCGTTTTAGCAGAGAGACTCCTGGGTCGTTTGACTGGGCCGAGAGTATTCTAGACTTGGCCATCCTAGCAATTTTGTTAATTTGGAACCGAATAGTTGGGATACGCAAGTCGTGTCTAATTTTGATGTTCGAAACATACCATGGTGGCTTAATCATTTTTCGCAGTGTTTTATTTTGAAATGTTTGTAGCTTGCGTATGTGAGTCTTGGCAGTGTAGCCCCAGGCCTCACAGCCGTACAGAAGGATGGGTCTCACACATGCTAAATAAATATTTCTCTTTATGGTAGGAGAGATATATTTATTTGAAAGCAATGGTTTAAGACAAGCCACCCTTGCTGATGCTCGCTGTAGGGCCTGGTTCACATTGTTACTCCAAGTTAATTTTCTATCTAAATGAAGGCCGAGATATTTGACAACACGGGCCCATGGGAGGACCGTGTTGCCAATTCTAAGATGGTCAAGTCTAGGTATTCTCCAGGTGAACGGGATTGCCTGTGTTTTATCGGCATTTATTTTAACTTTATTTATTTTGCACCAGTCCCTAAAACAATTTATCCAGGACTGCAGCAGCCGAATGGCATCACATCGCCGTCGTTTCGAAGTGTAGACGGCTATGTCATCGGCGTACTGCTGTATCTCTACTCCCGGAACTATAGGTAGGTCGTTTACATATAGGCCGTACAATGTAGGGGACAGCGTTCCACCCTGTGGTACTCCTGCCTGCAGAGACCGAGGGGTGGATTTTTCTCCATCACAGGACACGTAAAATTTTCTATTATATAGGTAGGAGTGAATAATTTTGACTAGGTAGGGGGGAACATGATATTTACCTATTAATTTAGAAATGAGATTGTCATGCCAAACCGTATCGAATGCCTTTTCAATATCAAAAAATACAGCAGGGACTGTACGGCGTAAATTAAACGACCTAGTAGCATACTGAGCAAGACGCAGCACTGCAAGAGGAGCGCTACGTCTTGACCGGAATCCGAACTGTTCCGGTCTCATTATGCTATGTCGCAGAAGGTGACCATTGAGTCTATTGAGAATAAGTCTCTCGAAGATTTTAGATAGGTGCGATAACAGGCTAATAGGACGATAATTTTGCGGGAATAATTTGTCCTTTCCAGGCTTGGGAAGAACAACTATTTTGGCTGTTTTCCAAAGCTTAGGAAAGTACCCCGTGGTAAAACAGGCCGAAAAGATGGATGCCAAAAACAGTACTGCTTTATAGGGCAGGAATTTAATTTCTTTGTTGGATAGCCTGTCATCGCCAGGAGACTTATTCTCTTTAAGGCCCTTGATAATTTTGCGGACCTCTGCAGGCGTCACTTTTTCGATGTCATTGTCTGGAGTCCATTGTCTTATGAAAGTTGAGACCTTTCTTCGTGCGGCACGAGTCCGTAGTTCGTCATTGTCATCGTTAATATCGTCATGTGTCACACATTGATTCTCAATAGAATCAGCAAAGGCCTCAGCTTTATCGTAAGGGGAGAATACCAGGCCCCTAGTGCCGTGAATAGCTCGGCTAGGTTCCCGGGTTCGAGTCAGACAGCGGGTGGTTTTCCAGAAATTGCGGTCTGGCTCGTGTTCTGTAAGGGAGCGGCAGAATTCTTCCCATTTTTCGATCTTGCGCTCCAGCAATCGTTTGCGGACTTCCCGGGCGAGTTCGTGGTATTCCGCCCGGTCAGCAGGGTCACGGTACAATTGCCATCTTTTCCTATATCTATTCTTAATATAGATCAAATCCTTAAGGAGATCTGGTGTACCATTATCGTCCCGATGGCTCGTGTTGGTATTATTATTATTATTATTATTATTATTATTATTATTATTATTATTATTATTATTATTATTATTATAATTATAATTATTAATGTTGTTATTATTATTATTACTATTGGGATGGCAACCAGGGCCAGTCGCGTTCCCGCCATGATGGGCGGGAGTACGAATGCCATTGTTGCGCATCCCATTGTTGTTATCATGGGCCGAAATGGAATTTCGTGCAGCATTTAAAGCATATTTACGAGCATTCCCCATCTTATTATAAAGATGTTGAATAGCTCGGTCAATATCCTCCCTGCTGCGAGGTTCGAAAGGCTGTAAATTTTTGTTTACGTGCCATCGGAACTTATTAAAATCCATAGGAATACGGTCAACAATGGGAGATGGCGCCTGTGGGCGGGACCAGGCAAGATTGAAAATAATGGGATCATGGTCAGAATTTAGTACATTTGGGACCGAAAAAGTAATGCTGGGTGCATAATATTTGGATATTGCAATGTCAATTACATCTGGACGTCCGCGAGCCGGATAAATGGTGGGCTCAGTCGGACCGTGAACTTTAATATTACTATCCCTTACGAAACGTTGTAGTATTCTCCCCTTAGGGTTTGTCACTCGTGAATTCCAGTCAGGATGCTTGGAATTGATGTCACCACAGATGATAGATGAAACGTTCCCATTGTTATTTAATAATGTTTCAATTTCCAAAGTATGAAGGGGAGCATTAGGAGATAAATAAGCCGCAATAAGCCTGTAGTGGAAGTTACCATGGTGGAGTTCAATACCAAGAGATTCTATTACACCCTGAGGGAGGGGGTCAATGAGGTGGTGAGTAAGGCTAGACTTAATCAGCACCGCCACGCCCCCCGCCTCAGCGTGTAGCCGGTCTTTACGGTACATAGTGAAATTTTTAATTTTGAAAACGTGAGGGGGTTTGAGCCACGTTTCACCTAGCAGCATGATGTCAATATTGTAATCAGAAATAAACGACTCGAGTTCATATTTCTGATTAACAATACTCTGACAGTTCCAAGCACAGACTGTCAAGTCCATTGTCAGAATAAATTAAAGATTTAAGGTTCTGAGAAGTACTGCAGTGCAGCACCTATCAGAACAGTAATCTTGTCAAATGTATTCTGACATTGTTTAAGTTTTGAGGTGGTATCTTTTAATATCGGCATTAATTTCGAAAAATTGATTTGCCTACAGATGTCTAGTATATCCTTAAGGCCTGACAAATCAGACCCCAAGGAGGATGATGAGGGGGTGGGCTCGGTAGGTGGGGGGGTAACGCCAGTAACTGCATTAGCAAAGGTAATATTCGGATTTATTTCCTTTGCTAGGAGAGTACGTTTTTTCTGGGCTTTTTCGTACTCTCTGGCTATTTTAGCCTCCATGATATTTCTGAAGAGCGAACATCCCCTCCAGGAGGCTGGATGTTCACCCTTACAGTTAGCGCACTTGGCCTTAGCTTCGGGGGTTAAAGGACAAGCTGCGGTAGGATGGTTATCACCACATTTAACGCATCTTACAGGCATATGGCAGTAGTTGGCGGTGTGACCCCACCGTTGGCATTTAAAACATTGAGAGGGACCCTCTCTTCCCTGATAGGCCTCAATGGTAACCCTCGTACCACACAAATATTTCAGAGAGTAGATAGTCTCTGAAAATTTAGTCTTAGGGAGGGTCACGCTCATGACGCTCAGCGGTATCTGTGTGTTAGACACAGGGTCTTTCCTAGTAAATTGGTAGATATCACGGGGTTCGTAGCTGAGCGCCATGAGCTCATCTCGAACCCAGTCAACACCCACAGATGGTACAATATTCCTAATAATTACTTTAAGTAGCCTATTGCTAGGCAGCTGGTGCGTGTAGTGCGCACTACTGGAATCCTCAAAATATTTCTTCATCAGGAGGTAATCCTCCTCGTTCTCAGCATGGTACTTTATGGAGTCTCTCTGGTTGATAGCCCTGATTTCCCCAGTGCATTTTGTTTTAAGGTAGTTAAAATGACGTTGATAGTTTGCCTTGTCGTACACAACAATGGGCGGAACAGAGATTTTCCTAGGGGCAGAAACCTCCATGGACTCACTCACAGCCCCACCAGGGTTCGAGCCCTCTTCGATCCCAGCCTGAGCATTTTCAGGCAGGGATTGGGAGGAAATAGGCTGGGACTCAGACACGTTTCCTGGGCTCGTCTGAGTAGGAATAAAAGCAGCACTATCCGTATTACCACTGGTGGGCAAAGACTCAAGCACTTGAAAACTATTTCGTAGTGGTAGCGGAGCAGCTGTATTCTTTGTCTTTCGCTGCTTAGAGCGTCTCAATTGAGCTTCAGCTACCTTACGTTTAGCATTTGAAAAGATCTTAAAGGCAGGAGCATCGTTACCATGAGGAATGATATTCGACTTACAGGTTTCGTTGATGACAGCCTGGAGCAAGGATGGATCAACATCAGGTAACACGTGGATCTTGGATTCGGGAAGAGGCGGCCACTGATTAAGGGAAGCACAAGACGAAGATGCGCTGGACGGAAGGGAGCTAATATTTCCCCCGCCTCCCGGCGGGGCAAACGCCATGATTAAAGAAAGTCACAGGAGTAAAGGATAGAAGGCACACAGCAAGGCGAAGAACACACACACAGTCGGACAACAATGCACTAAGCAACAATGTACTACAGTCCCCACGCTTCCACCAAACACCACGGAGATAACAGAAACACAACCGTCACGTATGAGGCTTTGGAAGGGAATGATCAGCAGTTTATATCCTCTCGCGGAAGGTTCTAGGCGTTAGGGGAATGAAAACACCCGCCCACAATAATTTTATTGGCTAGGGTACAGAAACATATCCAAGTTGGGGGAAAATACATCGGATTGGTCGGAAATTACTAAAAGAAATTCGGGATTGGATAAACCTAAAACAAGGGGAAAAAGAGGGGTATACAGCCAACTTAAACAATAACAGAAGGAAATTTAACAAGAAACAAACATTTGAAATAAAAATTTCTCCAACAAAATAGTTCTTTGACTCCGCACTAGGGTGCACTATTGTTGATCTTCAGTAGTGTCCTCTAGGAGAGAAAGTTTACACTTCTTACTTCAAGCGAAACAAAAACACATCAAAAATGACACAGTTCAAAAACTCAAAATTTTCCACGTGGTGACATCTTCTGAGAAGGTAAAGAATTAACAGCGTAGATAAAGTTCCGACTTCCTCCAGCAGAGGAGTTTCACCTGGCGCAATTTTTAAATTAGCGGCGTGGAGGTGTACCGCCCGGTACAATTATTATAACGGATATTATCAATTTTGGCACATTTTTGAAAAAAAATATTATACTGGCCTGATAATAGAGCATGTGTATTCAAAGTTATTATTTAAATTTCAAATAATGCCATCTATGCATCACATTTAATAGTTTGTTCATCAGTCGCTTAATTGCGGCCAGTATCCAGTATTCGGGAGATAGTAGGTTCGAACCCCACTGTCGGCAGCCCTGAAAATGGTTTTCCGTGGTTTCCCATGTTCACACCAGGCAAATGCTGGGGCTGTACCTTAATTAAGGCCACGGCCGCTTCCTTCCCACTCCTAGCCCTTCCCTGTCCCATCGTCGCCGTAAGACCTATCTGTGTCGGTGCGACGTAAAGCAACTAGCAAAAAAAAAAAAAAAAAAAAGTTTGTTCATGTTTATATTATTATTAACTTCACTTTTATTTATAATTTGTTTTACGTCA
Organism: Anabrus simplex; assembly: GCF_040414725.1. NCBI lineage: Eukaryota > Metazoa > Arthropoda > Insecta > Orthoptera > Tettigoniidae > Anabrus > Anabrus simplex. The sequence goes on from NC_090270.1 coordinate 314,049,776, forward strand.
CACCGACACACAACTGCGCACTTTTTAGCGATAGATTTGTGTACGGGTTTGAGGAGTAAGGAGGGAGCTCTCCCGGTTCCGTTAGTACTGCCAACTGAATGGAAATGAAATCTGAATTGAATCGATAATATGATCGATCGACATGAATTTTGTAAACTTTTGTTATCTTAAGCCAACAACTGTGTCACACACACATTATATAACATTTCTAGATGCGAATCTTATTCCTAGAGTGAGTTCTATAGTTTGGCTTTGCTGTGTAAATAACAACAGTACCAGTACGTAAAGTGTACGCCAGATGTCGCTCAGCGATTCATAAGTGATTCATAGTTTGTGTTTCAAAGGTTGCCAGTACGAATCTCGAATATTGCCGAGGTCGACCGATTCAGCACTAGGGTGAAAATCTATCGCTAAAAAGTGCGCAGATAATAGGTCTTATGGTGACGATGGGATAAGAAAGTGGGGCTGCCGAAAGTGGGGATCGAACCCACTATCTCCCGCGGCCAACTCGCTCGGTTTATTAACTTTATTGGCCACATTGGACCACAAGAGTCGTTCTCTTTCAAGGTTGTACTGTTTGGTTCTTGCAATCTGCCCAGGACTTTTTCATTCGTTCCGATCGTAATTTTCTCAACTCCTCTGAACTCGCTATACACATTCTGTGTGTCATGTTTGCTGAAAATTTGTGAGTGTTAGAAGGGTGTTAATTTCATGATTCTTCTCTGTATCTGCTATCTCGAGTTCACATAATGTTTACAAATACATATAAATTATAATAACGTGTATATATTATACGTGAATGTCATTAATTTTTAACTTGCATTTATAGATTGATACATTTTTTTAAACGTTACATAAAATGAAGTTGTTTACAATTTTTGTAATATTTTGAATTTGCAATGTTACCTATGGCCAAAATAAATTACATTTACCCTTATATGTACTATTAAAGTATATAATTTTTGCATTTGGGTAATGTTGGTGAAATACGGGCCACTTCAGACAGTGTGACTATTTATATGACCATTTTCACTTCATTCTTCAAGCCCGTACGCAAAAATTACTTTTCCAAATAATGCGTACATGAGGACAATATTCCTTTTCTCTTTTTTTCGTAAGTAAGTTTACCAGATTTTGTCTTTGGACTTTTTTTTTTTTTTTTTGCTATTGGCTTTACGTTGCACCGACACAGATAGGTCTTTATGGCGACGATGGGACAGGAAAGGGCTAGGACTGGGAAGGAAGCGGCCGTGGCCTTAATTAAGGCACAGCCCCAGCATTTGACTGGTGTGAAAATGGGAAACCACAGAAAACCATCTTCAGGGCTGCCGACAGTGGGGTTCGAACCACCTATCTCCCGAATAATGCATACTGGCCGCACTTAAGCGACTGCAGCTATCGAGCTCGGTGGATGTTGTAAACAATAATTTGTTCGTATCAATTTGGAGATTTAAGTATAAATATATTCGCTTATATATACTTTTCTAAATGGGTAAAGAAATGAATTTTAGTGCGGGAGTGTCCGATGACAAGTTCGGGTCGCCAGATGCAGGTCTTTCGATTTGACACCCATAGGCGACATGCGCGTCGTAATGAAATGATGATGATAATAATAATAATAATAATAATAATAATAATAATAATAATAATAATAATAATAATTTCGTGTGGCTATTTCTAGCCGAGTGCATCCCTTTGTCGGCAGATCCTCCGATGAGGGTGGGAGGCATCTGCAATGTGTAGGTAACTGCGTGTTATTGTGGTGGAGAATAGTGTTATGTGTGGTGTGTGAGTTGCAGGGATGTTAGGGACAGCGCAAACACCCAGCTCCCGGGCCAATGGAATTAACCAATGAAGGTTAAAGTTACCGACCTGGCCGGGAATCGAACCCGGGACCCTTTGAACCGAATGCAAGTACGCTGACCATGAGGATGAAATGACGATGAAGACGACACATACACCCAGCCCCCGTACCAGAGAAATTAACCAATTATGGTTAAAATTCCTGACCCTGCCGGACTTTAAATGAGTGACATGATATGATAGTAGGCGGGAGAGGGCACGCAGCCTACTCCTGTCAAAGTTCACGGAGCGATTTGCTCAAGGGTTTACGTCTGCATCCAAGGGATGAATCATGAAACTGTTAACTCAGCAGGGTGCAGGGCGTGACTGACAGTTGGCTTCCAGCTCGCTTCCATGAACTGAGGCTGTCATGTTTTGTCCCCAGGTATACCCAGTGTGGTGCTAAGTAATGGCATTCGGGGCACGACTCATGCGTTACTCGCAGGGTATGTTATACTGGCCCAGTGAGGAAAGCAATTGCAGAAGTCCTCGTTCCTCATCTTGCCTAGAACGCGCCATTTTGACGCCGCCATTGGACTTTGATTTTCCTATAACATTTGACGATGCTATTGAGGACCCAACCAGCATCTGGGCTGATAACCTAATAGACAGAACTATTGAACTCCATTGTAGAATGTTTTCCTGTGGGTGGGGGCGGTAGAATAACATCCACGATATCCCCTCGCTGTCGTAAGAGGCGATTAAAAGGGGCCCCGGGAACTCGCAACTTGGGAACGTGGGTTTTTCGTCCACGGGACCTGTTAGCTGAGCCCTGGCATTGCTTCCACTTACTTGTACCAGGCTCCTCTATTCCATGTATCCCATCCGACCTCCCTAGATCAACTCTTGTTCTTTTCCGAACTCGACGCTATTCGGTTCCGAGGACTAGAGAGTCTTTCATTGCTGACGCTTTACCTTAAATAAATAAATAAATAAATAAATAAATAAATAAATAAATAAATAAATAAATAAATAAATGATCTACATTTAGGTTTTTCACCCAGGTGGTAGATTCCCAATCTTTTTTTTTTCTTAAACACTTTCAAAGAACTTGCAAATTTATCGAACATTTCCCTTGATAATTTATTCCAATCCCTTACCTTTCGTCCTATAAATGAATATTTGCCCCAATATATCCTCTTGAATTCCAGCTTTATTTTCATATTATGATCTTTCCTCAACCTTCCGCTCAAGCTTATTCGTCTACCTATGTTATTCCACGCCAACTCTCCAATGACAGCTCGAAACATACCACATAGTCGAGCATCTCGTCTCCTTACTCCCAAGTCTTCCCAGCCCAGAGTTTGCAACATTTTAGTAACACTACTACTTTGTCGGAAAACACCCAGAACAAATCGTGTTGCTTTCCTTTGAATTTTTTCTCGTATCAAATAGTCCTGGAATCATACTCTAACTGCGGTCTTAGCAGAGACTTACACGCCCTCTCCTTTACATCCTTACCACAACCCTTAAATACTTCCATAACCATCTGAAGAGATCCGTAACCTTTCTTAATAGCCTCGATAATATGATTACGCCAATGAACATTCCTTATATTAACACCATAATTAAGGCCACTCCTAGCTAGCCATTTCCTATCCCATCGTCGCCGTAAGACTTATCTGTGTCGATGAGACGTAAAGCCAAAGAGCCAATTGTAAAAATGTCTTCCATTTTCACGCCCTTCGTGACCCTTGTCTTTCTTTGGCCGATATCTTCATTTTTTGAAGTGTCGGAACTCTCACAATTTTTCTCTCCGATTAATGTTAATAGAGGATCGTTGCATAGTTGTACATACTTTTAAAACCACCAGAGGATGGTTGCCCAGTTGTACATCCTTTTAAAACCATCACCATGCTCTACGCGGTTTTACCGTGTCCGGTAGCTTTATAGAAACGCCATAGGTACCAACATTTCCTATTGGATTTCATTTATTTATTTATTTATTTATTTATTATTAGCTTACATTTCGTACCCTCGTGGGTATGGCGGGCCTGGTAGAGAGTGACGTCCTCTTTCAGGCCAGGAGATGTATTGCGATGATTTGAGGTGCGGAGGATGTGAGATCGGAGCGGCCGTGGCCTATAAAAGGAACTGTCCCGACATTAGTTTTTTTTTTTTTTTTTTTTTTTTTTTTTTGTTATTTGCTTTTAGGTCGCACCGACACAGATAGGTCTTATGGCGACGATGGGACAGGGAAGGGCTAGGAGTGGGAAGGAAGCGGCCGTGGCCTTAATTAAGGTACACCCCCAGCATTTGCCTGGTGTGAAAATGGGAAACCACGGAAAACCATCTTCAGGGCTGCCGACAGTGGGGTTCGAACCCACGATCTCCCGAATACTGGATACTGGCCGCAATTAAGCGACTGCAGCTATCGAGCTCGATGACATTCGCTTTAGTGAGGAGAATGGAAAACCACGGGAAACCATTTTCAGATCAGCCAACCTGAATCAAGAAATGTTCGGCCGAAGCTACGCTGGTCAGTGATTTCGAGTTCATTATCACAGGACTTATCAATGCAATGGTCTAATATCGGGGATTTCCAAGGCCTTTGTTTGGACTTGGTTTTCTCCACTGTGATAAGAAAAACCGATGTGTATATATTCCAATAGTTTGGCGGCTGTGTTGGGGGCACTCGTGTTGCACTTATCTCAAACCCCCTATTGATAGACCTCTGTTTAGAATTTTTTCACAGCATGTGGCTGAACAAAAGAAACAATCGTTGTAGGCGGATACCGGTATTCCATAGTTAGTGAACGCCCAGACCAATGGTTGAATGTTCTGTCTTGGCCTTCATTCCTGGAGGTTGATTCGCATCCGTGTCGACGGTTTTTTACCGTACACGTTTAATACACTTGGCTCGGGAACTGGGAATTGGTGCTGCCCCCAACATCTCTGCAAATCGCACCCAACACCCAGCACTATACTCCACCACAATAACATGCAGTCGGAGGGTCTGCCTTGCAATGGCCGCACCACACGAAATTACACAGAGTGGCACACTCTAGTTTATTTTTATGCAACCCGTAGTTCATACTGTACCTTACCCTGTCCTCTAAGTTTTGGCCTGGCTCAGCGGAGAAGCTGCACGGAACGTTCGGTTGAAAAGTGGGTCTAAAAATCTAACTAAAATTAACTTAAATCGAATAGGACAGGATCAATACTACATATTTTAGTAAATGAGAAGTCGTGAAATAAAGGGTGGAACCAATTTAATAAAAAAAGAATGAGAAATACGATAACCATGAAAATAAAATTAAAAATAAATCAAGTTTACAAATTTATACAAGAAAACTCGACGTCACGAGTGTGAGTCGCACAGTAACCCAAATCAAAACATCGTAAGTGGAGAAATACACTGGGATAAAGTATTTACTCGGAATATTCAGATGAGTTAATCTACGAAGGGCACGAAGCCGCAAGTTAACTGTACACTGCAACTGACAAACAATAATAAACTCGCATGTCTCGCCCAAAATTAACAAATACAAATTCGATGAAGTCAGTAAACATATACATAAAAAGCACAGTCTTGGGACTGACACATTTCCTCCAGTAAGCACTGAATTCAACATCACGGATCCGCCCGGACAAAATGGAGAGGTCATAGCCCCGCAACCATAAATCCAGCTCGTGCTGAACAATTGTTAAACAACGCCGCACACAAGAATACAAATGAAAAAAGGAAATACACACACAACAAAATAACATGCACTAAAACACCTCCTGAAAGAGAAAACACAAAAATGCACTTGATGACGTCATCTGATATGCCGGTTGCGCACTCGGGATATCATCAGCTGTGTCCTGCCCACAGGGCAAGTCTTGGTCGATAAGGCTAACATTACCAGCTGAACTGCGAAAGTGAATGAACAGCGGAAGTGGAGCCTTAATTGCAGACAGACCTACCCTCGCCTCGGTCACAACATAAGGGTACTATTTGTACACTCAACTACCGCGTCTTGAGTCGCTGACATCGAGATTACCTGCATTCCATACTAATACTTGTCCTTGTGGCTTACAAAAACGAGCTTTAACTGCCACCTCGGCGGAAAAGCGGCACAAATAAGCCCTCTCGCATTGTAACACTTGCGTTATAATGACGCCACTTCAGGGCGCACAGTCTTATATATATATATTCATTAACGCTTCTGGCGAACATACAGGTTCAAATCTCGGCTCATTCTCAGCCTGTCAACTAAGCCTTCACACGGCTAATTCACTACTATCTCGTGGCGGCAGTGTACACAAATATCTGGGCTCATTCTGGCTTCACGGTCCACCCCTTCTGATTTCACATCTCACCCTCGGCTACGGATCGGTCTGTTGCATATAAATCTAACAGATCCTCGCTCATCACAATGGTGGAAATTATTTCACTGGTTTGGCTCCAGGCTGAAAAAATGCCACATGCAACTCATGCACATCCTGATCTTAACTACACGGCATTAGGTCCCGTATTTACCGCACGAAACGCTAGAGGTGATCTTACCTCCGTATTTAACTGACGACAGCAGTAATCGTGGCACCCCAAAAATGGCACTAAAGAAACTACAATAAAACAAAACACGTAATGACCACTAAACTAATATTCCCCTCATACCTTCTTAAACAAAGCTAATAAAACATATGGCTAGCGCGGATCATCAGCCCCAAGCTAAATTAATTAAAGTAACTAGAAGTGACTATGCCTAAGGCATTGAACTTACATAATGAAATATATACAACATTAATAAAAAGAGAAACAGGGCCTGAGACGAGCCTATATTATATGTCATGCTTAAAAATTGCAGTTTAACTCATCTGATATCTTTGGCCATTGCCTACGGCTACCATCTGTGGCTCGTGGTAGACTCAAAGCCATCATGGTGCTGCAGACGTCAAATCTTGAATCCTGGCCCTCGATTCCTGGAAAGGCCATCGCTGCTGTCGTATGCTTCTTTCTTGTTCTCTGGTCGTCCTGGAAACTGGCTGCTCGTACGTAACTGCGCACAATGCTGTGACCTGGCGGAGATCGATTTGCTAATTTCCTACTTCTAAGTTAGTTTCTTTACAAGAAGAGCCTATAACGGTCAGAAACCGGTCACAGACAAGTTCATTAGGCAGATATCTTGCACGAACTGCACAAAAATCACGACTTCGATCTAGTTCAGTTATTTGCAATTTACAGTATCTGCTCGGGTGAGGTAGTTACATCCTAAAAACGACTATATTTTCACTTTGTTCTAGGCACTCTGATTTAGGCAAGCGATCTCGAGGTTACTCGCGAACGATACGCACTGCGCACTCGTCTGTCAGTCACAAGGGGTGAGCTTCTCGGCTCCCTCTCCTTTATAGAAAAGGTCAGTTTCCGTTACGGACCGCACATCCCCATTCTCTCTCCAGACTATCTTTGTGTACTGGCCGTTGACCCTCAACGGTCGTTTGAATTTGAGTAGGGAAACTCTAGAGTTGCTTAGATCTCACCGCAATGATGCAATTAACCTTTCATAAATTCAATTAACATGTGTTATTGTCCAATAAATGATATAACTGGCGCTCATGAGGAAATAGCTTTCTCTACTGACTTGCTGTCAGGCCTGAAGTGCTCATATTTGGCTACGTGGAGCTGGCAATATTAGCTTCACGTGACAAATTCAAAACTCTCTGCCACCCTCGCACGATCTCGTTTCTCTCTCTCTCCCTGGCTGGATGACGCTATCTCCGGCGTGTTTACCAGTAAATTTGAAATAAACGTTCCTTCCAGTCCGGGTTCTTCACAGGCAATCGCACGGTCTCTAACTTGTGCTATGGGGTCGCCTACTCTTAAATCACGGAGTTTGGGCTCTACACAGCGCTATATTTGAAGTGTGCTGGTTGATAATTTGATGATACTTTTGAATATGCAAATTAATTATATGATGATAATTGGACCGTGAACTGGTGATACCGTTCAATACACAACCCAAAAATATTAGTCCCCGTTCCTATAGGGGATTAGTACTAAAATGTTTTCTCTAATGTTGCGAGCTAATATAACGGCAACCGAAAAACTAAAACTTCTAATGATCGGAAAATCAGCGAAGCCTCGTTTTTTCTCAGGTGTGAATTAATTACCGGTCACGTACAAAAGCAACCCCCGAAGTCGAGGATGACAAGCTCCATTTACGAATCTCGGCTACGTGGTATTGATGAGAAGTTTCAACGTGAAGGGAGGAAAGGTTAACGGTAACAAACCGAAGATACTAACGGATATTCTTCCAAAGGTGTTAATCGAGGTATGTTTCTTGTTTCACTGCTGTATGTACTGTCTTTTAAAAAGTTACTATAATAAGGGTTATAATTAAAGCGATGCCTAAAATAGAGTCTGTTTGTATATTTTTAAATACTATTAAAAACAATGTATTCGGGATAAGTCTTTAGATACATATGATTCATTTATGTGCTATACGTGTTCAAAAACGGTACTGTATTCTCTATATCTCAAAACGTCGATAACTGGAATTAAAATTTAGCTCCCGAGGTCATTCGAGATATCAAGGTTCCACTGTATTTGCGTTTACGCTCGCAAATAGACGGAATCGTTAGTGCAAATTGTATTCAATGACCAAAAAGTCTAATCAATCAATCAATCAATCAATCAATCAATCAATCAATCAATCAATCAATCAATCAATCAATCAATCAATCAATCAATCAATCAATCAATCAATCAATCAATCAATCACTCAATCAATCAATCAATCAATCAATCAAGTAATCAATCAATCAATCAATCAATCACTCAATCAATCAATCAATCAATCAATCAATCAATCGCCTAGGTGGCAGAATCCCTATTAATTTTTTGCCTAGTATTTTCTTAATACTTTTAAAAGCGTCAATCAAGCTTATTCGTCGACAAATGTTATTCCACGCCGTTTTCTCACTGACCGCTTAGTTGAGCAGCTCATCTTCTTACTCCGAAATCTTCCCAGCCCAAGTTTGCAATATTTTCGTAACACTACTCCTTTGTCGCAAATCACCCAGAACAAATCGCGTTGCTTTCTTTCAGATTTTTTCCAGTTCTCGTATCAAGTAGTTCTGGTGTGGGTCTCATACAATGGAACCATACTCTAACTGGGGTCTTACCAGAGACTTATAAGCCCTCTCCTTTATTTCCTTACTACAACCCTTAAATCCTCTTCATATCCCATCTCTCTGTTGATCCATATCTCCACCGCCTTTAAATTCTTCATATAAAGGAGAATTTCGTAGGCTTTCGTGCTGGATACCAGGCCTATTTTCTTGAGTCCTCCTTCTGAACGTCACCCAAATCGGATTCAGTGGAGTTCACTTTCGCTTCTGACGTTTGCTCTTCCAACGCAGACGATAATAATGGCAGTTTACTCTACCCTATTATCTTTAATCCCACAAATGCTGAGGGATCTGCTATGATGGGCAAGCGTTGCTTTCCGAACCTGCATTTCCAGCTATCGTGTGCGTAGCTCCAAAACCATGTGATTTTCCTTTAACGTGTCCATCCCCTATTTCGGCATTCTCTTATCCCTGCCAGATCGCCTTTGAGGCTATTTTTGAGCTCCTGGGTATCCTTACTCTGGTCCATAATGAACTCCCTAATCATGTCTGCTTGGCTCATCTCCTTATTCTTTTCAATGTCTTTCCAAATCAGGGGCCCAGGATTGATCTCCACTTCTCCAATTACCAAAAGCATAGCGATCACTGTCGCTAACGACACTATTTCAAAGTAATGTCGTTTTCCAGTGCACACCCATGGTGTCCTCTGCTTGTCGTAAGAAGTTACAAAGGGGCCCCAGATACCATTAACTTGGGAACGTGGGTTGGCGACCACGGGGCCCTAAGATTTATCCTAGCATTGCTTCCATTTACTTGTACCAGGCTCCTCACTTTGATCTATCCTATCCGTCCTTCCTTGGTCAAATATTGTTCTTTTCCGACCCCGACGGTATTACGAATGGAGGCCTAGGGAGTCTTTCATTTTCACGCCCTTCGTGGCCCTTGTCTTTCTTTAGCCAATATCTTAATTTTTCGAAATGTCGGATCCCTTCCATTCCCCCCCCCTGATTAGTGTTAATAGAGGATGGTTGCCTAGTTGTACTTCCTCTTGAAACAATAATCACCACCACCACATCATCGTATTGCTGTGCCGTACTTCATTCGAGCCTGGGGAGGCTCAGGGGATGATTTAAACCTTCGCCACGCTGGTCAACCTGCGATGTCCACGATATTGGCTTCGGTCTCCATATGCTGAGCCATGATGTTAGTCTGCTTCCCGCTGGTAATGACTGCTGTAAAGGAAACCTCATTTGAACACAGCGTCTCCGCTTGATGCTCGCACAACCAGCACACAGAATGATATGGAGGTCAGCGTTCCGACACTGAACTACGGCACCGTTCAATAATTTGAATGACTCCTGCACCTCTCTGATTTTAGCCTATCCAGCTCATTTGGACTGGTAACCCTAATCTCCTTGATTCTTAAGCCCACTGAGTAAAAATTTACCATACTTGTTTTAAAAGTGTTCTAATTAGAACTGGGCGGCTAGTGTTCGTACTACCAATAACACGGCATACGTTTCAAACTTTGTGCGTATTGAGTATTAACATTACCAGTAAGGACAATTGGGAAGTTGGAAATGGGGGGATTATGGACAGCGAAAAGTATCGGGGTTTGATGGCTATAGCGGGAATGTAGGGGGGAGGGGAACATTAAAATTGAAAAATCTAGAAAATAGTAGGTAAGTTTTTTGGTGCTCTCTGAGCAAATTTCGATAGAGACGTAAAGGTTGAGTCTCACAACTTCAGTGCGGTAGTAATTCAATACTATACACTAAAACTTTCACCGAAGGAAGAATAATTACGGAATAAGTATACAATTATACAATTGACTACACACTAAACAAAGTAACAAGACACTAGATAGAACTACACAGGCACATTTAGTGAGTGAGACTGGCAGACTGACGAATTCACGCGCAAGCGGGTGAATCATATCTCAGTGTCTTTTTTCCGCGGGGGGGGGGTCCGAATCCCGCTTCCCCCGCGTGACTATCGACTCAATCTACATGGCCTCCGACATGCTATTATTTCTAAGAATAAAGAGATAGCAGGAAAGAGTGGGAAATGATACAAGGAATATCTGCCGGTTTCCGAGTAAACTCGCTACCACGGCATGCCTGTGTCCATGTTAGACACGTTACCAGGAGAGGTTGTGTTGGTTTGATAGTGTTAAGATATGGTATTGAAGGGTCAGGGAAAAGCCACATAGGCAGACATCTTGTGATAGCACATGCAAGGATGTGGGCTGGAAAAATACAGTGGTAGAGTTAGTTGGGAACAGGTACTGTGTAAAGGTGATAAGAATGCAAGAATGAGGAATGTGGCCTGCAAGCACGAACTTCCTGTTCTTCTCAGACAGATCGGCTCTTATCTTCTCGTATCTGCTACACGAAAACATTGACTCACACTTTGGAGTTTGCTGGATTACAACTAACAAGAGCGAAGAGCTGCCAGTAGAAGATAATATAAATTTGCCTAGATAGTAGCGGAGTTGGTATGGTAACCATTGCGTCACTGGTTCTGCTGGTGAAAGCCCCTTCGTCCCGTGCCTCACCGGGCATGTGCATTCTTCTGATCTCCCAACAGTATCATGCACAAGTCATAAGCCTATTCCTCGCCATTCCATCTGCCAGGGGATAGTCCGTCTGTGCACTGCCGTGACTAGCGAGGGCCTTGTCGGTTGCGGAGCCATGCGTCGAGTACCACTAGGGCCCGCCACACAGCGCCACCTCCTTGGAGTCCCTCGTACCCAGTTTCCGATCCCGGAGAATGAGGCCAAGCCCGCCGAGACAGGGGCCTCCTGGAATGGGGTGGGTCATGACGCTGGGCCTCCTTCCTCTCTGCCCGCGCCTTGGCCCGGTAAACAGGGCAACTGCGATGGGAGGCCGGGTGGCCCCACGCGCAGTTGGTGCACACCGGCGTCTCCTTAAGTGTTACGCAGGCCGTGTAGTGGTGATCACCACCACAGCGGTTGCACCTCACTTGGAGCCCACACCTCTCCTGCCTGTGGCCCCATCTCAAACAGCGGAAGCACTGCAAGAGCTGTTGAGGGGGACGTTTCGATCTCACCTGATTGCCGCTACCCGGTGAGGTCAACTCCTGGCTGGCTCCTCGATCGGCTGCTGTCCTGGGTTGCGGGTGGGTGGCCCTCTACTGGTGGGCCGGCGTCTTCTTCTTCTTCTTCTTCCTAGTCCTGGGGTGGCGTCTACTTCCTAGGGATCCCTTCTCGGCTGGGGAAGAGGCCTCTCCCTGGTGGCCCTCCTCCCAGCCTGGCGACCCTGGGGTAGCAGGTGGCTCCGCTGCGTCGCCGTCTTCTTCCTCCTGGCTGGCGGAGGGTATTTTTTTACGGGGGGGCCCGTAGCCCGCTCCCCGCCGTGACCATCGACTCAATCTACATGGCCTCCGACATGCTATTAATTTCTAAGAAGAAAAGAGATAGCTGGGTAGAGTGGGAAGTGATACAAGGAGTATCTGCCTGTTTCCATGTCAGACACGCTACCAGGCGAGATTGTGTTAGGTATATGGTGTTGAAGTATGGTATTGAAGGGTCAGGGAAAACCACATAGGCAGAAAGAAGAAAGAGCCTACGTGTAAAACCAGACATCTTTTGATAGCACATGCAAGGATGTGGGCTGGAAAAAGACCAGAGGTTGTGTTAGTTAGGAACAGGTAACATGCACAAAACATAAACCCATTCCTCGCCATTCCATCGTCTGGGGATCAGTCCGTCTGGGCACTGCTGTGGCTAGCGCGGTCCTTGCCGGCTGCGGAGCCACGCGTCGAGTACCACTAGGGCCTGTCACACGGCTACACCTCCTTGGGGTACCTCGTACCCAATTTCCGATCCCGGAGAATGAGGCCAAGCCCGCCGAGGCAGGGGTCTCCTGGAAGGGGGTGGGTCATGGCGCCGGGCCTCCTTCCTCTCTGCCCGCGCCATGGCCCGGTAGATAGGGCAACTGCGATGGGAGGCCGGGTGGCCCCCCGAGCAGTTGGCGCACACCGGCGCCTCCCTAAGTGTTGCGCAGGCCGTGTAGTGGTGATCACCACCACAGCGGTTGACCTCACCTCGAGCCCACAGCTGACCTGACGGTGGCCCCACCTCAGACAGCGGACACACTGCAAGAGCTGCTGTGGGGGACGTTTTACCCTCACCTGACTGCCGCTACCCGCTGAGGTCCTCTCCTGATTGGCTCCTCGGTTGACTGCTGCCCTGGGAGCAGTCTTGGGTTGCGGCTGGGCGGCCCTCTCCTGGTGGGCCGGCGTCGCCTTCTGCTTCCTGGTCCGGCGTCGTCTTCTTCTTCCCGGGGGTTTCTTCTCGGCAGGGGAAGAGGCCTCGTCCTGGTGGACCTCCTCCCGGCCTGGTGACCCCGGGGTAGCTGGTGGCTCCGCTGCGTCGCCGTGATCTTCCTTCTCCTGGCTGGTGGCGGCGGCAGCGTCGGTCGGTGATAAGACTTGACTGCGTTCCCTGTCCTGTGGGGCGCACATTGAGGTCTGCAGCTCGACAGACATGCAGGCTGCGTCGCCGTCTTCTTCCTTCTCCTGGCTGGCGGCGGCGGCGTCGGTCGGTGCTAACACTCGACTGCGTTCCCTGCCCTGAGGGGTGCACATCGAGGCCTGCAGCTCGACTGACATGCAGGCAGGCTGGGCCTGGGCAGTTGCCTCGGAACGCCAGGGGTCGTCCTTCTCCACAGTTGTGCTGCTCTCCACTATCACGGGCGCTCTCCTGGTTTGCGCCCGGGTAACAGGCCCTTCCTGGTAGGCCTGCGTCTGCGACCACTTCGCCTTGGTAGGTGGTCGACGATGCTGGTTGGCGGCCTTGTTGGTCTGCGTATACTTCGTAGAGCACAGCGGTCCAACAGGGTCGCGGCGCTTGGAAGCGCCGCCGTCGTCGTCCTCGGTACTCAGCTCCGTCTGGGTGGCTGCATCCTCGTGGCTGCCCCAGGCGTCCAGCTTCTCCCTGAGTCCTGGTAGCCGGGCGACCTGGTACAGTTGGGACACCAGCTCCGCGTAGACCTCGAAGCGGCATGCGTCCTTAGGGCGGATGATGACCGCCCAGGTAGGGATCACCTCGCCGATGATCTCGGCGATCTTCTCTCCCAGGAACTCAGCGATCACACGAAGGAGATCGATTATGTCGCTCGTTCCCCGGTAGGTGTTCTTCCTCCACCGGTTGTACACCACCAGCGACGGGCGTCGAAAATCGGGGGCGTCCAACAACCTGAGCACCGCTTGTAGTTTCCCCACCGCTCCCTTGTGGTTGTAGTCGGCCGGTCTCGCTGGAACTGATAGTTTCTCCATCCCGGTCCTCCTGTAAGAAATCCTGAAACAGAAGAAACAGCGAGCGACATTAGTAGACGAATAAGTTTGAATGGCGTTTATAAGAGTAGGAAAGATCACAATATGAAGATAAAGTTGGAATTCAAGAGGACAAACTGGGGCAAATATTCATTTATAGGAAGGGGAGTTAGGGATTGGAATAACTTACCAAGGGAGATGTTCAATAAATTTCCAATTTCTATGAAATCATTTCGGAAAAGGGTAGGAAAGCAACAGATAGGGAATCTGCCACCTGGGCGACTGCCCTAAATGCAGATCAGTATTGATTGATTGATTGATTGATTGATTGATTGATTGATTGATTGATTGATTGATTGATAAAAAGTGCTACAGCTTAGAAAATGCTCCTTCGAAGATGTACTAATAAGTACAAGTGCCTGGCTGATATTTGATAAGTACAGAGCGCCTGGCAAGGAGAGAGAAAGCGCAGCGAGAGGCACGTACGTCCTTTCACTACGACTGTCAGCTCATCCTTCTGGCTGGCGGAGGTGGCGTCGGCCGGTGCTAACACTCACTGCGTTCCCTGTCCTGTGGGGCGCACATCGAGGTCTGCAGCTCGACAGACATGCAGGCAGGCTGGGCCTGGACGGCAGCCTCAGAATGCCAGGGGGCGTCCTTCTCCACTGCCGTGCTGCCATCCACCGTCACGGGTGCTTTCCTGGTTTGCGCCCGAGTTACAGGCCCTTCCTGGGGGGCCTGGGTCTGCGTCCATATCTCAATGTCCATGACCTTGGCAAATATATACCCCTACAACCCCTCCTCACACCACATGCTTGACGCTACGGCGCGAGTCTTCACTACTTGTTGTGATACTGTACAAATCAGTTAGTCGCAACAAACAATATTTTGTGCTTTTCTTAATAATTACCGTAAAGAAATCAAAGGAAGGAATTAACTGAAAAATCAATAGGGATTGTACAAATTGTTTTTTTTTTAATAATTCCTAGTTTCAGTTTCAGTCTGCAAAAACAAAAAATCAGGTGGCTAAAATGGAATATTTTTTACATAAAGTGGGAGGGCCACTGTCACCTCCCTCTCCGCCCTCCTCCCGCCCCCCTAATGGCCGCTACTGCACAGTACAGAGTCTCCTAGTGATGATAATGGTAACAATAATCTATTCAATCGTCTTGAAAATTTTACGAAGTTCACCCGCGAGACGCGCACTTCCAGTACTGGAACGTTGTGAGTTCCCAAATTAGCTCATAAACATGGTTTTCTCTTGATTCAGTTCACGGTCACCGGATTTTACTGTTCCTTTCAATACCGCACAAAGAAAAATCTATACTCACGCGAGACGACATGACCGCGCGTGAGAACAACTGGAGCGCAAGTTAGTGAATCTCTTGGTGTGGGAGGTGATAGTTTAAATAACTTCAGCCAGAAAAAATGAGGGTAGTTCTATCTGTCCTCACCCAAATTGGTGTAACTCTTTATCTCGGAGTCCTATGGTCTAGGTGATACAATCAACATGTAGCCGGTGGTCTTCAATGGCGATTAGTACCTGGCGGAAACTAATGCGATCGTTGATTAATCGAATAGAGACAGTGTCCTTTGCTTTCCAAGGGGATTCACCGTCTTGGGAGGCTTGGCACGAGGTTAGCGTTTGCTCTGTGCAAATTTTCCACCCGAGCATCTTTTAATTTTAATCTAATGGCGAAAATGAAGAGAGGAAACTTTTCGGCAAAGGCATTCCTACAAAGGAACAAACTCGGGATGTTATTTGTTATGTACGAGAGTACTTTGAACGGTAGAAAGGCAATAATGGTCCACTCATTTATGTAAATAAAGTGTTAGACAGAACTGCAGCTGGGGTTAGAGTAGGCAAAAACACTGTACCGTAGTTAAAATAGGAAAATACAAAGTATGATTATTGTAAACGGGCAACTGTCGAACCACAGACATAGATATTTAGATTGGAAATAAGCAGCAGAATTCTGAAGCCGGAAGCGCGCGACCGCCGTCATCTTACATCGCTACACTATCCCGATGCATTAATGTAAAATAGTAGCCGAAACGGGAATATTGGAGAAGAGATAATTAAAATCACATAGGAATAATAACAATAATAATGGTTAATTGGACATATTAGGTCCTTTGTTTTACTGTTAAAGAAAAGAAACACTGATATATCAATTTACAAATGCTTAAAAAATAGTCAACCGATCAATGGTTAGGTCCGTTTCCATTCAACTCTCGTACAGTAGGATTATTACGTATTTTCAAGTACAATGATGAAATTACACTAATAGGGCGATAATCATGCGTATCCATTGGGTTTAGATCTAAAGCATATGATCTTAACTTCGAAAATAAATTTATTTCGTACAATTGAGCTGTGATTTTGTTATCAATCAATCAATCACTACCGATCTGCATTTAGGGCAGTCGCCCAGGTGGCAGATTCCCTATCTGTTGCCATTAATGCTTTCATGGCCCGTACTTATAGACATGATATTGTATAGGCTTTTGGGATTGTGTCATGTGCGTCCTCAGAAGAATTCTCGACTGTCCACGAGAAAGGCTTCTATCTGTTGTGTTCTAGCCTTTTCTTAAATGATGAGCTTAAACCATTACATGTAGCCTATTATCTCTAAAAGTTCATCTCAGCAGGTTTGCACACATGAACAAAATCTTTCGTAGGAACATAGGCCTGCAGATTACCCCTATTCTTGAAAAACATGAATGGATACCGGTAAGGGTTTTATTTTTGTACAACTACTTCCTTGCAAGTACCGTATCACACTGTAGAGAATTGACTAACATCTTTACCACAAATCCTGAGATATATTCAATAATATGCTCTGATGTCCGCCTCAGTGGAGGAGTTGTTAGTGTGTTTAGCTTCCAGCCCTGGAGGTTCGAGTTCAATTCTCCCGGCTCTGCCTCGAAATTTGAAAAGTGGTACGAGGGCTGGAACGGGGTCCACTCAGCCTCGGGAGGTCAACTGAGTAGAGGTGGACTCGATTCCCATCTCAGCCATCCTCGAATTGGTTTCCCGTGGTTTCCCACTTCACCTCCAGGAAAATGCCAGGATGGTACCTAATTTAAGACCACAGTCGCTCCCTTCCCTCTTGCTTGTCTATCCCTTCTAATTTCCCCCCCCCCCACAAGGCCCCTGTTCAGCATAACAGATGAGGCCGCCTGGGCGAGGTACTCGTTCTCCTTCCCAGTTGTATCCCTGGCCCAAAGTCTCCGCTCCAGGACACTGCCCTTCAGGCGGTAGGGGTGAGATCCCTCGCTGAGTCTGAGGGAAAAACCGACCCTGGAGGGTAAATGGATTAAGAATAAGAATAAACCTAGCATCTATTTCGATTTATGCAAACTAACTAATCCTTCCACTTCTACCGCCTTACCGACTATCAGCAGTAGAAGTTAAACATCGACAAGAAAATTAAGTCAATAGACACCAAAATCATTAATGTTAAACACTTACCGTTACATAGGTTTACCCAACAGTTACCCAGAGACCATGAACCGAAAACTACCCTTGGTATGGCAATAAGTTGTTTCAACACTACTAAAGAAAACAAGATGTTCTTTGAGAACAAGATACCAAATATTTTATTTAATAAATAAATAAGGGTAAAAGTAGTCATAATTAGTATAACATGAATAGATGAACGCCCTCGAAAAGAAACTATAATCTACATAAAACGCAAGGGTGAAGTTAAAATATAAAATGTTCGGCCGAACGAAAAGAAAATAATATACTTTCAATATTCCATAAAAACCTCCCAGAAATTGAGGACTTAGTAACCTGTTTACACTTCAACAGAGACCATTTCTTTGCTTAAATTATACTCTTAACAGTTTCCAATAATTTAATTTTCTTTCATTATTATAATTATTATCAATTTGAACAGTACCAACTACAATCCAGAGATTCCACCAGAATTCAGTACATATCTCACTGCCAGAAAAGGTAATAAATCATACCACCCAGGGAGAGCGTAGAATAAAACAATTCCCAGAGAAAAATAAGAAGGGAAATAAAGAAGGAAAAGGCAAGTTAAACAAGATAATACCCCACCAGGATGTAGAGTCAACCCAAGACATATAATTAGAACACGACGTAAGGACAGAAACCGACCCATGAAAATAATAATAAAACAGCAGCAGAGAACAACCCAACCGGTTACTATGGAAACGTAAACATCCCATGCGTCCATAGCAACCACCAAAAACAAACAAGAGCAACAATGGTACAAATACAGGAGGGAAAGAAACCCCAAAAACATAATTAAAAAGAACCCAGGAGAATAAATAAAATTAACCAGAATTAGAATGTGGCAGAAAAACATTTCACTGAAATTCAGGTGAAACCTCTCGTGCTCTATAGTTTATAAACAGCGTAGTTACCTTTCCAATTACACATAACTTTCCGAAAACGTTAGATAAATATAAACCAATTTGCCTTTACAAATTAGAAGAAATATGAAAACATAATTCTTTTTGGAAGTAACCTTAAATTTCACTACCCACGCCTTTCAGAAATAGATAGGCGACATTACCAAAATACAATAGGGAACCCGAATTAAAGAATGCCCTAACTAAAATCAAAGAAGATGAGGATGGACGGTTTTAGAAGTTTTCACACACCAGGAATCTTGAGACACACAGTTTGTACACCACCTTCGATAGAATCCAGAGGCCAAAGGAAAAGAATTTATGAAGAGACTTACATGTTGGTTGAAGCTGCAGAAACACGTTACTTACATAGAGGTTCAAGTACATTACACATTATTAGAAAACTAAATAACTCAGAGGACGTTCAGTAGAAAAGTGGTTGAGAAGATTTTTGAGGGCAAGCCCTCAATACCAAGCCATCTATCCAGGCTTCATGTCGTTTTCAGAAACCAAATGCCGGAGCGGAGTAAACACACGTCCTTCCTCCATCATACTCAAGGCAAGACTCATGGCGGGCCACACCGATAATGAGCATGGCCCCACAGAACGGAGAGCGAAAGTCATAGACTCGCCCATCAACTTAGGGCCCGTAATTTTACCAGACCAAGATTAAGGATTGCAAGAGAAAACATTACAGCAACATAATCTCATGATGACAATGACGAAAATGGTATCAATTAAATAAAGTGGGCAAGGCCACGTAGAAGGTACTTGTAGAATACAAGACTGAAATAATTCTGATTGACACAATTTTAAAGAAACACAAATGCAGGTTTCGAAATATGGTTGGGGAGAGCTAATACTCGTCACCAACGTCACAGCCTCCCCCCCAAAAACCACACATAATGCTCTTACCATACAGTGATCAAACGAACAAGAAAATTTTGTAGTACCAAACACACGAGAGAAAGATCATTGAACCATTTTTTTTTTATACCACACTTGCAAGATGCATAATATTCCACCATTCTCATATTACTTAGACAGTTTGCAATGTAAAATAAGGTCAAATGTTCAGCATACTTGTAGCCAAAATATAAGTTCATATTTTACATTAACCCTCTTTTTTTTTTACTTTTCACACATCAGTATCTTTTTTCTTTTGAATAGAGTTCCTTTAAGAAAGTTCTACAGTACACATCCTTGTAGTTCCAGGTTTTTTATTATACCAAATGAAGGTTAATTTTCGTTTTAAATTTCAGTAGATTTGAATTACTTAGTTACACTAAATTGTTAACCATAGGCAACCAAAAGGGGATAATCACCAGCTAGGCATACAAAAGTTCTTACATATTGTTAGGAGGATTACGCCTTTTTAATTTAGCATCACACGGGTCCTGCACGTACCATGAAAATCATTACCAATAGTTTATATCTTCATTCCTTTATCATAAAGTTCCTATCAACATGCGTCCATCTTTAGGCTTCAAGATTATCATCATAATATTAATCCTATCTATCGGGTTTCCATGGTAAAAGAGCGCAACATCTTGTTTCATGGCAAATAAATTAGCATCGGTAAAAAAATAAAGGAAACGCAAAGGCGCAAGGGAGGGCAAAGGAGACGCAGTTGGTGAATGAACTACAGAATAACCAAATTCAAAATTTAGATCAACACGGATTATTACACTTGATTGAGTCAGGGCCCAAGTGTACCACTCAAAACACAGAGAACACCAGAAGCCCACACTTCAGGGGGAAATCAATAGAGTAAGTACAAGTAGCACAAGGAGTACCCATAATACAGCAATGGAACAAGGAACGTTACATATCATCAAGTCAAACGGGACTCATTAATTCATCACTCGGGTCGGTAGCAACCCAATACCCAGGTTTAGGATCACCACTAAACAATAACTCGCAATCAAGAGCATCAATCACAACTTAAGATACCACAAACACAGTACCAAAATGACAACATCCCACGGTCGGCCTAACCAGATACTCAGAATGCAACAACCAAGATTACAGGTACCATAAAAACAGTACAGCATCTTACAACAACCGGATAAACGTAAGTTAATAAGACATAGATCAAGGGAAATGTTTCCCGGAGAAGAAGTTATTACACAGATAAAATCCAAGGAAGCAGGGTCAAATTCAAAGTTTAGAGCTTAGCAGATACCGGATTACGACACGGAGAGGAAACAATCGTTAACTATTTCCAAAATACACTAGCAAGAGGGTCAAGTAAATTTTTCACGAACACAGGTTCAACTTCCCACATCAGAATACATCACCTAGTTGAATAAGAATAAGGACAAGCTACCAATACGCAATTAATAAATTATACTTCAATATACCAGGGATAGGGTATTAAATATGAAAAATCCAAGGCTTAAAAGATAAACAAATTCATAGCAAGGGAAGAGTAGGCACGATCGGTTGGAGACCACTAGTACTATTAGGTGTAGGGGGCGCAATCAGGTTAGTCATCAACAACTAATCAACCAACTAACACCAAGCGAACAGACACTTCATTAAACACTAATAAGCAACATGGAATTACCAGGACAGAAATAGGGACAGAAGAATCACAGGAGGGAACACAATCTGGAATCAGGTAACTAACCTACTGCATGGAAACATAATCACAATTCATTCCACAAAGGGACAACCAATCAAATCAAAAGGAAATTTAAAACCTCAGATCAGAAGACCCCAAAAGGAAAATAACGAGCACTGACCAACACAGCGTACACTACCGGTTACCCAAAAGGGTCTCAGCATTACCTGGTCTATAAATACGTGACTTTCCGATCACACTGTCGCTCTACAGCCAACAGGTGCCTCCCCCTATCTCCCAGGGGAGCAGGCAAATAAAACATAAGTGGCAGAATACGAGGCAAGTCCATGGAAAATGCTCACAGAAGCATGAAGAAGGCAGTTCTCAACTAATAGACCCCATAATCAATTAGCAGGAAGATTCCAGTACCGACTAAGGGAGCACTACTCCGTCCCATACCAGAGTAGCAAACCCAGAGCACGGTAAGATGATAAAGACCAATGTCAACAGACACAAGAGATCCACTGAGAAAAATTAAACACCATAGAGTGGCAGGTAAAATTAAAATGAGCTTTACCGTAGAAGAAATTACAGACACGGTGACATCAGATCAACAGGCAATACATGGAGACAGAAAAGAAAAACCCGAGCATACCAAACAGACACATTACTGAAAATCCACAAGCTAATTCCGAGAGTAGTAGTTTCATGTATGAAGAAATGGCCATATCCACAAAACACGGAGGTAAATCAAAGACAGACACGAACACTGCCCATACCAAGGTGCCAACAACATCAAATAATACAACACAACAGGAATAACCCAACCATGACAAACCACACCGGACATGTGTCAGCTCCACAAAGGGATTAAAGGAACGCAACCATCCTCAACAACATGCCGTGAAGTTCTCATGCCACCCCAAAATAAATCCCCAAAAATAATCCACGGTACCGTCACAACACAACCACCTTACATATGTCCAAAGCCATCCCAATCAAGGTTCAAAAGGGCATATACCACCCCTCAGGCAGAGGATCATCAACAACACAACACAAGACCCGACAAGTAGATATGGTAAGGAATACTTGAACCCACAACTCAAAGGAATTAGATAAATACCAATAGGTTAACAAAATTTTGACAACACATATTCTAGGCATATAATTACCACGGCAGTGCACGATACCAAAATGGAGAGAATAATCAGGAATAAGAAACACCAAATTACCAAGTAATGTTTACAGCAGGATGAAAACCCAAGCAGTAGTTCAGAAAAGGTCAATTAGATTAATTAATACACAGCAAGACAAGTCACGAGTAGGAAAACTTGAAGAGGCCCAGACACCAGATAAATATCCTTCGACTAGTTGATAGGTTACACGAGGAAGATGGTTCACGACACACCAGAAATAGTTAAACCCATCCGACCAATAAACAGGAAGGCAAAAACCAGTTAAAACTATAACAGCTCAGGCACAAGGCCATCCAGTTATCCCAACCTAATACCGGCCAACATGGCCCAACCATAACTGATGACTGCCTCACGAACAGTTGACAGAAAGGATAACTCCAATCACAAACCAAGACCAGGCATACATACACATTCACGGATGGGATGATGAAATGAAAGGACACTCATACCGACAACACACAGCACTCAGCCAAAGCACAAACACACACCAAACGCGGTAAAGATTGAGGCACATTATATAGGCAGATTTCAATATACCAAATTCCACACAAGGATGAGAACAAGTTACTAAAATTGGTGAAATAACCCAGTCATGATCATACAAGGATGGATATATAACGGCACACTGCAAGTTCACCACACTACAGAAGGTAGTAGCTTAAATCGAAATTAAAGAAATAATAATAGTCAAGTAAGGTTAAACAATTTCCAAATTAAAAACCAACCAAGGAGCACAGAAACCTCACAGGCTAGATTAATTTCAAGATACCATGATGTTGCCCACTAGATTATCAGATACTAACAGCCAAGAACGGTTACAGGCATGGAAACGACAGAGGTTAGCCATAAGTTAGTAAGGGCAAATAAATATATCCACACAGCACCAATTAAATGGAAGGCACATACAACCATCAACGCCAAAATACCAGGTCTTAGTTCACAACAATGATAGGGCATAACACATCACCGTATACTTCAGCACATAACCGTTTACACATATAATTAGCCATAATTGGACATGCCTAGAGGTTAGGTTAACTTATCGGTATCACACACCAGAGCTAACGCAGTTGAAAATATAATTTAGAAGAAGATAAATTAACAATTAGCATGTACACCACCGAAGCACAATACCAGAAATATGATAGTAATGATAAATAACAACATTAAGGCTGGGAGCCAAAAGCAAAGCCAGAACCAATAACACAATTAAATGCTCCCAGGTGATACACTATCACTCACCAACAAGCAACCAAGTAAACTCCACTTAAAGGTAAAGGTCAGAAAAGCTCTTCCAGATAAAACCAAATTAATCCACACCGAAATCGCAACCACAGTACGCAGGAAGGCAGTAAAAATACAAGGTTGACCGCCAGTACACATAATACAGCACATGTAGCCAACGGTAGTACACATGTAACCCTGAGTCAACCAAGTCATACTCAACTACAAGTTGTTCAATAATTACAACTTCCAACAATCCAGGATAAATAATTAAATGCAATCACTCACCAAATCCGCCGAGAATAAGGAAGAAAATTTACAGGTCACCTCGAAACATCCAAGCAGAGAGGCTGCGAGCACCACACAGTTACCAGAAGGGTTTCAAAATCATAATCAGCACATTGGATAATCATACAGCTCAGTATAAGTGCAAACGAAGTAAAACAGGGGACTCCAAATGGCAGATACATGAAACAAACAAATAAGATATTAGACAAGATCACTGCACTCTTTTTTACAATTTTATATCACAATATTTGTTTTGTTTTTGCCTCAGATAGTCTTTCAACAACTTAATACCATACCATTAAAATAAAACCCAGGAAGGGTGCAATCAACCTACAGTAGATAAGAGCAGTCGGCACTCAAAATAATAAACTATCAGCACAGACACTTGGGTCTGTTTGGGGGTAACAGACCAGATTACAAAAGTGAGGATGCAACAAACCTACATTAATCCCACAACACCCAAATAAAATAACCACAGAGCTGCTACCAATTAACTCTACCGCCTTACCGACTATCAGCAGTAGAAGTTAAACATCGACAAGAAAATTAAGTCAATAGACACCAAAATCATTAATGTTAAACACTTACCGTTACATAGGTTTACCCAACAGTTACCCAGAGACCATGAACCGAAAACTACCCTTGGTATGGCAATAAGTTGTTTCAACACTACTAAAGAAAACAAGATGTTCTTTGAGAACAAGATACCAAATATTTTATTTAATAAATAAATAAGGGTAAAAGTAGTCATAATTAGTATAACATGAATAGATGAACGCCCTCGAAAAGAAACTATAATCTACATAAAACGCAAGGGTGAAGTTAAAATATAAAATGTTCGGCCGAACGAAAAGAAAATAATATACTTTCAATATTCCATAAAAACCTCCCAGAAATTGAGGACTTAGTAACCTGTTTACACTTCAACAGAGACCATTTCTTTGCTTAAATTATACTCTTAACAGTTTCCAATAATTTAATTTTCTTTCATTATTATAATTATTATCAATTTGAACAGTACCAACTACAATCCAGAGATTCCACCAGAATTCAGTACATATCTCACTGCCAGAAAAGGTAATAAATCATACCACCCAGGGAGAGCGTAGAATAAAACAATTCCCAGAGAAAAATAAGAAGGGAAATAAAGAAGGAAAAGGCAAGTTAAACAAGATAATACCCCACCAGGATGTAGAGTCAACCCAAGACATATAATTAGAACACGACGTAAGGACAGAAACCGACCCATGAAAATAATAATAAAACAGCAGCAGAGAACAACCCAACCGGTTACTATGGAAACGTAAACATCCCATGCGTCCATAGCAACCACCAAAAACAAACAAGAGCAACAATGGTACAAATACAGGAGGGAAAGAAACCCCAAAAACATAATTAAAAAGAACCCAGGAGAATAAATAAAATTAACCAGAATTAGAATGTGGCAGAAAAACATTTCACTGAAATTCAGGTGAAACCTCTCGTGCTCTATAGTTTATAAACAGCGTAGTTACCTTTCCAATTACACATAACTTTCCGAAAACGTTAGATAAATATAAACCAATTTGCCTTTACAAATTAGAAGAAATATGAAAACATAATTCTTTTTGGAAGTAACCTTAAATTTCACTACCCACGCCTTTCAGAAATAGATAGGCGACATTACCAAAATACAATAGGGAACCCGAATTAAAGAATGCCCTAACTAAAATCAAAGAAGATGAGGATGGACGGTTTTAGAAGTTTTCACACACCAGGAATCTTGAGACACACAGTTTGTACACCACCTTCGATAGAATCCAGAGGCCAAAGGAAAAGAATTTATGAAGAGACTTACATGTTGGTTGAAGCTGCAGAAACACGTTACTTACATAGAGGTTCAAGTACATTACACATTATTAGAAAACTAAATAACTCAGAGGACGTTCAGTAGAAAAGTGGTTGAGAAGATTTTTGAGGGCAAGCCCTCAATACCAAGCCATCTATCCAGGCTTCATGTCGTTTTCAGAAACCAAATGCCGGAGCGGAGTAAACACACGTCCTTCCTCCATCATACTCAAGGCAAGACTCATGGCGGGCCACACCGATAATGAGCATGGCCCCACAGAACGGAGAGCGAAAGTCATAGACTCGCCCATCAACTTAGGGCCCGTAATTTTACCAGACCAAGATTAAGGATTGCAAGAGAAAACATTACAGCAACATAATCTCATGATGACAATGACGAAAATGGTATCAATTAAATAAAGTGGGCAAGGCCACGTAGAAGGTACTTGTAGAATACAAGACTGAAATAATTCTGATTGACACAATTTTAAAGAAACACAAATGCAGGTTTCGAAATATGGTTGGGGAGAGCTAATACTCGTCACCAACGTCACACACTCTAATTTTAACAGTAATTTTGACATCCTTACAACATATCTTTAAAGAATAGAAAAGACCGAGACCACCATTATTCAATTACTAACATACCGGTAACCAAAACAACAACAGCCTACTGTATAACAAAGTGTTGTACTACTATTATATATATATAATTCGCTGGGGCCATCAAGGACCACGTTAAGTCTTGAGAAAAGAGAACGCAAAAGAGAGAACTTGGCCTTCTTTAGAGCCCAAATTTCCCTCATTCTTTGTGAGTGGGCCTGCTTACGCTCCTCTGTCCAAGGGGCACCGTGTCTTCTCTTCGGTTGCTCGTCTCGGTTTAGCCCGTTCGTCAATATTTTCTTGCGGAAGAGATCCCTGTTAAGGGCGTCTTCAGCTGAGATATGTAGCATTTGCAGGTCTTCTTTGGTATTTCTAAACCAGGGAATTGTGGTTTTGGGGTTTGAATCAAAAAAGTGAAAGATTTCTTTAGTTAACTTTCTTCCGTCCATTATTTTCAGATGACCATAAAATTGTGCCCGTCTTTTTCTGATTGTGTCGGTAATTTTCTCTATTTTGCTGTAGACTTTCTTGTTGATCTCTTTTGATGGATTCCATTTCTGTACTTTGATCCCAAGATTCCTCTCACAATTTTGCGTTCTCTTTTCTCCAGTTCTTTAAGGAGTCCTTTGTTGGCATTTAGAGACAGGGTTTTGGCTGCATATAGAACTACTGGCTTCAGAACTGTTTCATAGTGATGTATCTTGGTGTTTTGGGAAAGGCATTTTTTGTTGTAGATTGTGCGGGATGTTAGGTAGGCTATTTATAGTTTGCGTACTCGTTCCTGAAGTGCTTCTTTGTCCAGTCCATTTTTCATGATGATCTCACCCAGGTATTTGAATTTGTCTACTCGGGTGATGTCCCCGTATTTTGTATGGAGTTTTGGTGGAGCCTCTTTGATGTTAGTCATTACTTCTGTTTTTTCAAACGATATCTGCAAACCAGTTTGTTCGGCAATTTCCTTTAAAATTTCAACTTGAGCTCTAGCGGTTTCTATGTCATTTGAGAGAACAGCAATATCATCGGCAAATGCTAAGCAGTCTGTTGTGATCCCCTTGGATTTGGTTCCTATTCTCAATGGACTGTAGTTGGTTTCCTGTAATCTCACCCGCCAGGTTCTGATGATCTTTTCAAGAACACAGTTGAAGAATATCGGGGATAGCCCATCACCTTGTCGGACTCCTGTTTTGATGTCAAAGGAATGCGAGAGACATCCGTGGAACTTCACCTTGGATTTTGTATCGGTCAGGGTGGCTCTAATTAATGCCAGCAGTTTCAAATCAACTCCAAATTCATTTAAGATGTATAACAGGACTTCCCGGTCAATGGAGTCGTACGCTTTCTTAAAGCCCACAAAGACAGACACATACTGCTTGGACCTTAGTGTACAATATCTGATGATCGTTTCAAGATTTTGGATCTGTTCAGCTGTTGAGCGACCTTTCCTGAACCCTCCTTGGTATTCACCTATTTGATGTTATTATTATTATTATGCCACACTCCATCACAAGGGAGCTAATGACAACGAATATACAACAGAAGGAAGTGATCCCTGTCTCCTACATGTCAGGTGATTAATATTGCATTATTAACTGGAAAACAAGTGGCTATGAGTACATGTAAGCCTCTTACCGGTGTATTGAAACTCCTATTTTTTTCTTCCTCTTTCTTCGTGAATAAGAAAAACTACACCCAGACACTACACATGAATTTACCATTCTGCCACACAATATTTTGCCGAAAAATGTGAAATGTGCATAAAAACAATGTAAACGAAAAATGCACATACCACAGCAACATGCATATTTACAGTGCATCTGTAGTGACGTACGGTAAGATGGGGGCGGCCGCATGCTTCGGGCTTCACTAGCACCAATGCTATGAGATAGAGCGCTGCCTGTTTATTTACCATGGGTATGTCAGTGTGTCGAACGGGAATTATATTTATTGGCATTGACAAATATTTGTTCTTGCTGCAAATACTTATCTTAATTATTTATTAAACATATTTATATTTTTATATTTTACTTTGAATATTTCTTGAATTCTTTAAAATACATCTTAAAGTACGGTATTGACTTTGCTGTGAAGAGAGCATCTCATTCTTCTAAACGTCAGTCCCATATGGTGTAAATTTCCGTACAAAATTCAAGTGTTGCAATTGTGGGCTTTTACAGTTATATTATAAGTCAAACTCTCAAAATAATATTAATGTGTGGTCGTATTTTGATGTTAGTGCTCCCTGATTTGGCATTCCTGAAGGCGTGGCTAGGAAGATTGTTATGCTCTTCCTCTCTCTGCTCTGAAACCAGCGATATCCAGTTCAAACTGCTTTAAGGGGAAATCCCTTCTGGCCTCATTGTCTTGGTTTCAGATACCGGTACTTCCCTTCTCTTGTACTGGCTATTCTCTATCACGGTTTCAAAATCCCAGAATTTCCTATCTCCTGTAGAGTTGCACAATATTATAAAAAAGCATCTTGTAATATTAATTCAATACCCATTTCAATAGCTGCATTAAAAGCGAGTTTGACATTCTTGACTGCATGACTGCATGCTAGCCATGTGTGGGGACGAAATATTTTAACAAATAACAATGGCTAATGTGTGTGTGTCGTGCATGCATACCCTCTGTGATTAATATACAGGATCTTTCATAAAGAATGAACCAGTTTCATCAAGCTATATTTTCCCAACAGTCAGTAGTACAAGATTAAACCTAAAACACATGTGTTTGACTGATATTCAAGTTTAGTCCTACAAGTGTTCAATATGACCACCACCAGCAGCATGGACCACATCAAGGCGATAGGACAATTCCTTCCAAACACGTTGCAGCATATCACAATCCACTGAGTTGATCACATGTGTTATCCGCTCTTGAAGGTCATGCAGTGTAGTGGGTAGTGGCGGAACATAAACTTTGTCCTTGACATATCCCCACAGGAAGAAGTCACAAGGAGTGAGGTCGGGGCATTTGGGAGGCCATGCGAATAGAGTCGATCCGTAGCAGTGTGTCGACCAATCCACCGTTGAGGCACTGTTTCATTCAGAAATGCTTGCACTGGTAAGCTCCAATAGGGCGGGGCTCCATCTTGTTGAAAATTGAAGTCCTATGAGTGCGTTTGCAGCAATGGGAAGAGCCAGGTCCGTAACATTGCAAGATAGCTTTGTCCTGTGACAGTGTTGGTGCTGAAGAAGAAAGAGCCATAAACCCTGACATTACTGACCGCACAGAAACCATGTACCTTTGGAGAATTCCATTCGTGCTCGATTGTAGTATGTGGGTGTTCGGTTCCCCAAATCCGAACATTGTGACGATTGACACAGCCATTGATATAGAAGATTGCTTCATCACTAAAAATGCCTGACTCGTTGGCTGAATGGTCAGCGTACTGGCCTTCAGTTCAGAGGGTCCCAGGTTCGATTCCCGGCCGGGTCGGGGATTTTAACCTTCATTGGTTAATTCCAGTGGTCCGGGGGCTGGGTGTATGTGCTGTTCCCAACATCCCTGCGACTCACACACCACACATAACACTATCCTCCACCACAATAACACGCAGTTACCTTCACATGGCAGATGCTGCCCACCCTCATCGGAGGGTCTGCCTTACAAGGGCTGCACTTGGCTAGAAATAGCCACACGAAATGATATTATATCACTAAAAATGAGGCACGATAAACTGTCTTCATCATCATTTTCCATGTTCAGCATCGTAGCACAGAATTCCATCCATTGTCCCTTGTCAACATGTCTAAGTGCCTGAACCAGCTGAAGTCTGTACGGTTTCATTTGTAGGGATCTTTTCAGGACACGCCTGATACTGGTACTGCTCACCCGAAGCTGACGGCAACCTTGAGATTTGGATTTCCGGGGGCCCCGAGTAAACGCCTTTTGGATTCTCCTCACATTTTCTTCTGACCATGCAGTTTGCGGTCGACCAGGGCTTTTTCTTTTACACAAACATCCTATTTCCTGAAACTGTTGGAACCACCATCGGATATTCTTGGGAGACGGCCTGTACGCATCATTGTTAAATCTCGTACAGGACTCACGTTGCACCGTGACCACAGACCCAGTCTTTGTGAACGTAACAACACAGAATGTTTTGTGCTGAGGTGTTGCCATTGTTCACACGGCAATTGAGTGAGCTCACTGCTGTGCAGGTTGAATGGAGTCAGGGGGAGGGGCAGGGAGGGGAGGGGAGGAAGGTGTGGAGCACTCTACTGACTGCTAATAGAAATATGAGGCCATGCCCTTTGTAACGATATGTGACTCGTTCCGCTGCGTGGCTTGAGTACGGTGCAATAAGCCTTCGAAATTGGTTCATTCTTTATGAAAGACCCTGTATTAGTTACTAATTTTTTTGCATGTTATAACTATATGGTACAGTTTCTATAGTTTTACAGGTTAGGCTCCAAGCAAATATGCATAAGTCAGACAAGTTAGTATATGGACTTCATGCAGATGACCACGGAAGTGCCTCTAGCCTGGGGCACATAGAAAATTAAAATGCTTCTGTTGTTTTTGTTTTTTTGTATTTAATATCATACTAATTCAAGTTAAGTTTTCAGTTCCTAAGGGATAGAAAAGAGCTAGGAGTGGGAAGGAAGCAGCCATGACCATAATTTAAGTACAGACTTGGCACTTCTTCTTCTGCTCCTCCTCCCCTTCCCCCTCCTTCTAGTGACATATCTGTCACTGGACGTTGGCAATCGTTTTGCCTATCTTATTTTTGTCAGTGGCTGCCTGGAATAGCAAAATAGCTGATTGTACAAACCACCATCATAGGTTCTCCAGCCAAGACGTGCAGGGTCTCCCAGCACCTCTCTTCCCTTTGATCTTCCTTGTATAATTATTTGCAGGAGGTTATAAATTTCCAGGTGTCTCATGATACGGACAAAGTATGACAGCTTCTTGATCTTAACAGCCTTACACAATTCTTTTTCTTTACACATCCTGGTCAATACCTCCTCCTTGTGTATTTTGTCTACCAGTGGCATGCACTGAACCCCATCTACCCCGGCGCTGCTGGGGTAAAGAACTTCGTATTAACATTTTCTAATTATTCCTTACAACGCTTTTTATAATGTTTAAAAAATTGTGAACATCTAAGCCAAGCCAAGTACAGCTGTCTCGACAATCCGCTCGCACTACCGCAGTTCAGCTTCTCTAGCGAGCTGGGTTTCCTTGCCAGTGCAAAGAAAGCTACCTCAGCGAAATTTAAGGTCGCTTGAGTGACGCATGCACTTGAAGCTTCCTTGTTCTGGGAACTGGGCGGAGCTGTAGGCCCTCCCCTGACAGCAATTTACGGCGACAGGCCAGCTAGCTTAGGTAAGGTAATGTTAGTTTTAATACTTGACACTCGAAGTCTTCAGCGTCACACACTAAAGACTGCAAGAAAAATATCAACCTTTTAACAGTATAGCCACTTGCACATCATCTTGCTAATAAAAATAGAGCCAGCATATGAAATCAATTGTAATATAGAAGAATATATTTTAGTCTTGGGTTTTGGCATGTATACAGTTTCTTCGAGCAATTAATTGATTAAACGTAAGGAACTTCATCTTATTTGTCCATATTGAACTGAGATCACAATTATTTAAAGTCTATCAGGTTCCACCTTTTCAATACCAATACAATGTTGTCGGATGATATTTACAACATTATTTATTACAGTACATGTTTCAGTGCTCTATTATGTCACCATCATCAGCTGATTTATAAAATATGAAAAAACTTGGCGATCTAAATATTAAACAAAATATTGTCATACTTAACTCATACGTATACATATTTACATACAACGGAATATTGGTTAAATCCTAAACATCTATTATGCTATATTAATTATCCTTAATATGTGACAAGAGAATTCTTGTAAGTCATGAATATAAAATTTTTCTCATCTGGTTGACGAGTTGTCTTTACATTCCTTAATGTCTGTGATTCTACAACAGCAGGACAAATTAATTACAGTTCCAACCACGCATAAAGCAATAAAAATACGAAGTTTTAGTACTTAATAAATATAAGAAGACGGCTCAATTTTCAACAATATTATATATAATGAATTTTATCCAACAAAAGCAGCTAATATACAAATGAAACAAACATTTTAACATCAAATAGACTGCATGCAATTTTAATTCCTCAATTTTAAGTGCTAATTAGACAGTACGAGAGCATAGAATCACAGACATTAAGGAATGTAAAGACAACTCGTCAACCAGATGGGAAAAATTTTATATTCATGACTTACAAGAATTCTCTTGTCACATATTAAGGATAATTAATATAGCATAATAGATGTTTAGGATTTAACCAATATTCTGTTGTATGTAAATATGTATACGTATGAGTTAAGTATGACAATATTTTGTTTAATATTTAGATCGCCAAGTTTTTTAATATTTTATAAATCAGCTGATGATGGTGACATAATAGAGCACCGAAACATGTACTGTAATAAATAATGTTGTAAATATCATCCGACAACATTGTATTGGTATTGAAAAGGTGGAACCTGATAGACTTTAAATAATTGCAATTAATTGATAGCATGTGTAGAGTATGTGTTCCGATAGCTGCAAAAAAATATTTAGGTTGCCCACCATGTTCACAGACTTAAGCGTGAAGTAAAAGAATTTTGTATTTGGTTGTCTGTGATGGTGGTATATAGTGAATGTTTGTAGTGTTCCTCTTGCATTATAGGTGAAGGTTTCACAAGTTCTGCGGTATTCTTGATGAATATAACGTGTGTTATACGACACGACAAATTTTTTCCCTCATTTGTCGTTGACGCACGTACACTCAGTATGCGAGTGCAACTATAAAACTTCAGCGACGGTAAAATACCAGTTCAATTTTGCTGATTAGATTAGACTTTTTAAGTAAAAAACAAATAATTTGTCCCAGTGTCTTTTTGTGAAAACCATGACTGTACTATCATGAAGTGTCACCGGATAAAACTGTAAATACATTGTTTAAAATCTGCTATAGATTAAATTGTGATGGTGTCGTCACTGCCGTGGATATCAGTTTGGAAGTATGTGTGAGCGTGTGGTTGAAAATATTCTTGAAAGATCTTTCCACGAAAAACACAACTTTATAAAATGGTGATGTTGACTTTAGAGAGTGTAGTGGGGCTACGATTGTTTATATTTTTAAAAAATTTGCAGCTGGAGTAATGAATATGTTCATCGCACACCACTGCTGTGTACTCAGCTGATACGAAGCATGCTACAATTGACTTTCATGTCAAATGCTTCTATTCTTCTCAAGGTGGCTTTTGCTATAGTCCAGGACTCTAATCCATTATTTCTTGGCATGTGCCTGATGTAAAATGGCAAACCATGGCAAAACATTTTTACGGCTACCGAGGTGGGCCTTGACGATATCTGTGATCTGCTTTTTATTTCTCTGCCCTTGTTAACCAGGCTTTGCGAATCAAAGCGATTGCATCCCTTGAGTTATATAAAAGAATCACAAAGTGGAATAGAAAACTTTACCAGTTTTAGCTATTGTGGCTGTACAGGGGTAAACTTTGACTGTTGGAGTTTAGATGAAACCTTCTGCTGACTAATGTTGAATATATGCAGCAGTTTTTGTTTGTTTACTTGTCATTCAATAATGAATTATTATATTTCTGAAAATATAGAGTAAGGAGACGAACAGCTGTACTAAGCAGTATGTTCCAAGCTGTCAGAGGAGAGATGGCGTGGAATGATATTAGTAAATGAATAAGCTTGAGTGGAGTATTTGAAAGTAGGAAATATCAATCAATCAATGAATGAATCAGTCAATCAATCACTCACCACTGATCTGCATTTAAGGCAGTCACTCAGGTGATAGATTCCCTATCTGATGTTTTCTTAGTCTTTTCTCAAATAATTGCAAATAATTTTGAAATTTATTGAACATCTCCCTTGGTAAATTATTCCAATCCCTAACTCCTCTTCCTATAAATGAATATTTGCCCCAATTTATCCTCTTGAATTCCAACCTTATCTTCATTTTGTGATCTTTCCTACTTTTGAAAACACCACTCAAACTTATTCGTCTACTAATGTCATTCCACGCCATCTCTTCACTAACAGCTAGGAAGATACCACTTTACGGATGATGGTTTGGTCTGCTCTGTCAATGTTTTATCAAGTTCCTAATTTTGTACAATTGTTTCACCCTTATATGAATCGGGAGCCCCAACTCCCTTCATCAGTGATTTCTACCTCATTAAGCAAAATTCCCCACATCTTAGAAAGATCTAACATCATTCAGCTGTACATAAAACATTGTCAATATATAATCTTATTTTTAACACATCATACACATATAATAAACATTTCTTGATAATCTTTGTCAAGCAGCCAGTTACCTTTCTCCCAGGTCTTTCCGGCCCAAACTTTGCAACATTTTTGTAACACTAATCTTTTGTCGGAAATCACAGAACAAATCGAGCTGCTTTTCTTTGGATTTTTTCCTATTCTCAGATCAAGAAATCCTGGTGAGGGTCCCATACACTGGAACCATACTCTTGTTGGGGTCTTACCAGAGACTTACATACTCTCTCCTTTACACACTTACTACAATCCCTAAATACCCTCATATCCATATACAGAGATCTGTACCTTTTATTTATAATACTGTTTATATGATTACCCCAATGAAGATCTTTCCTTATATTAACACCTAGGTACTTACAGTGATCTCCATAGGGAACTTCCAGGGCCGATGACCTTAGATGTTAGGTCCCTTTAAACAACAAGCATCATCATCATCATCGAGGAATTTCCACCCCATCACACAGTAATAAAAAGTGAGAGGACATTTCCTATTAGTGAAACTCACAACCTGACTTTTAACCCCATTTATGATCATACCATTGTCTGCTATCCATCTCACAACATTGTTGAGGTCTTTTTGCAGTTGCTCACAATCTACATATAACATGAGGGTAAAGCTGGAATTCAAGACAACAAACTGGGGCAAGTATTTAAACCTTTGTTGGGAGATCTTTTAAGCAATAATGTAAAGCACACAAACATTCATCCATTGGTTCTTGAGTTATTGTGATTTAGGCAGCATCAAGCCGAGCCTCAGGTATTCTCTTTCCGTGCTTAGCACAGGGGTTTCTACTGATAAGAATCAGACCTTTTAAAGAAAATAATGTGATCCCTGGGACTTTTTGCAGAACATTTTATATTCTCAATTCTAATGTATATAGTTTGTGAACATCTTTAACAGTTTAGACAGTGCAAGGTGAGAAATGATATCACTTGACATTATTTTCTTGCAGTTGTTTCCCATTAACCATTAATGTTTGGTTACATTTCATGCCAGTTCAATATTTGATACATAGATATCTCTGGAAGATCCTCTAGACATCAGTGAAAACTACATACATTTTCTTCAAGCTGATTCACAGAAATCATTACTGCTTCGTTCCCTTTCTTCATAACATTTTAAGCTACACAAGAAAACCTTAATCGGGAGATCCTCCAGGTAATAACGAAAACTGTTAAAAATCTGTCCAGCAGTTCTCGGGTTATAACCGGATACTAACACACACACACACACACACACACACACACACACACACACACACACACACACACACACACACACACGCACGCACGCACGCACGCACGCACGCACCCACGCACACACGCACACACACACATGCGCACGCACACACGCACGCACACGCGCGTTGAGTTTTATTACTTAATAATTATTCCATTTTTATCATTTCTAAATGTAGTGTTAACATTTTCACTCCCCGTTCTTTCTTAAATTTCTTTTTACTCTTCCTTCCCATTGTGTAGAACATCCCATATTTCTTTACTCAAAACCATTTACATCATTACTTCTTTTTAGTAACTACTTTCTAACTTTTTTTTAGCTTAGTTACCCCTCCTATCTTCATCAATTTTTGTTTTTTTGAGGAGAATAAACTATAATAACAGAAATATTTTCTCTTTCTTTACAGCACTTGTCTGTACTTTAGTTGCTACAGTCGTAACATCAGAAACATCTGAAAATGAAGCTGCTGTTGTAAGGGGGAACAATGATTTTGGAATGCGGTGGTATCAGGTAAGTGAACTCCAATGCGTGCAGTTCCTGTTTGTCAGAACATGATGTGAGAACAAAAATAAAAACAAGAACTGGCAGATAAAATTCAGATGAAATGAAACTAAAGTTCAATATGATTATAGGTACAGAACACATTTGTTTCCGAAATACATGTCACTTCTACAAAGCTCAAGGCATGTGGAAGAAATTTCTAAGTGAGTCACATCTTAAGGAACAATTTTCTTATATTTGATGGTGAATATTTATGGAGGGAAAACTTTGTATTTCTTTTCTTCTTACAAAGAGAATATCTTACTCATAATTGTTTATAAAACTTTACATATATCTCTTTATCATTGTAGAGTAGAAGCTATGTGAAGTAAACCGGCTTTAGAAGAAATGAACTTCTCCAGGGGAGGAACTTGAACAAGTACCTCGCTGGTGTTAGGCTCAGCCCATAGCAAGCACACTACAGTGGCATTGGCTGAAACCCATGATGTGTTAGTGTTTGATGCTCATTTCTCAGCATGGCTCTGAAGACCTATCAAGCCATGTGCAGATTTAGCAACACCCTCTCGTAAAGCCCATTTGAATTTGCCCGTGAAGTGGTCTGATTGGCTAACTTCAGCAGCTTTTAAAATGACAACGGTGCAAGATATCGACGTTTTTTTTTTGTTTTTTTTTTTTTCGAATTACTGATCAGTATGACCAACGCTCTAACGCTCATATACTCGGTTCGTGTTGTTTTTGAGCACCCTGTGTACCAATGAAGAACGTCTTCATAAGCCCGTACATATGGTTAAGTAAATTGTGCAGTTAAGCCTGGGAGAAAACCAAGAATCAGGAGAGGTTCCTGTTTTGAAGGATAAATGGAATTTTGTCATAGAAAATGTCTATAATTTTGTTCCAGTACTGGTTCTATCCTTAAAAGTCCATGTGGCCCAAAAATGTGTACACTAGACCTTCTTCAATAATTTCACAACAATCAAAGTTAGCAAAAATATAAAAACTGACTTGAAAAAACTCACCTGCTGCCATTTCTTGACAGATGCAGTAGTTTTGCATCTTTCTCTTGGTACAGGCTAGAGCAGAATGACGCTGCTGAGTTGTGGGTAATGATGAACAATGACATTCAGAGCATAGCTAGTGTGTCGGAGTGTCATGAATGGTGCTGCTCTTATGAGCAACATGAACTCCAAAATTCTTATTATTATATGACAGTTGGCTATGCTTAACCCTCACAAAGGCACTGTTAATCATTTAGTATTAGGTGAATATACCGGTCTAGAAACCCAAGAATAATGGCTGAGAGGATTTGGCGTGTTCACCACATGACACCTCGTAATCTCCAGGCCTTCGGGATGAGTAATGGTCAGTTCGTAGGTCAAGGCCCTTCCGGGCTGTTGCACCATGGGGTTTGAATTTGGTAACTATAAGCAATAACTTTATGAACATGATTAAAATGTATAATAGCTGTAAATCACGATTACCCATTTATAATGAAGATGATAATAATAATAATAATAATAATAATAATAATAATAATAATAATAATAATAATAATAATAATAATAATAATAATAATAATAATAATAATAATAATAATAATAATTTATTGAGAGCCTCCATGGCTCAGGTGGCAGCGCACCGACCTCTCACCCCTTGGTTCCGTGGTTCAAATCTCGGTCACTCCATGTGAGATTTGTGCTGGACAAAGCGGAGGCGGGACAGATTTTTCTCCGGGTACTCCGGTTTTCCGTGTCATATTTCATTCCAGCAACACTCTCCAATATGATTTCATTTTATCTGTCATTCATTAATCATTGCCCCAGAGGAGTGCGACAGGCTTCGTTAGCCGGCACAATTCCTATCCTCGCCGCTAGATGGGGGCTTCATTCATTCCATTCCTGACCCGGTCGAATGACTAGAAACAAGCTGTGGATTTTCATTTCAATAATAATTTATTGCTCTTTACAGGCCATTACGACCCACAGCGGAAGACAAAGAATAGAACACATATGTAAAACATGTTACAAAATATTGTCAACCACACAGGAGGTAAAAAAAAATGTCGCTGCTGTGGAGAGATATTTAGTACAGCTCATCGCTGTCATCTATAGTAGAAGATGGTTCCAATACAAATTGTTTTAGGCTACTTAAGATCAGACCAATATGTTTCAAAATACTCGCTCATATATAATCCTTTATTTAGGAAACTCTCTCAACGGGTTTGCCATAAGACACAGTATTGCCATATTGTTATGTATTTTTGGGGTAATAATTGTTCCTTAAAATGAAAAGCACAGACCCATGCACAAGATATGTAAAGGCATTTTCTACAAGCTTTTAATGGTCAGTTTTTTAATACAAATGTTATTCCTAAGATAACATAATAGTTCTGACTTTTTCTTAGTTTCCATTTATTGACATCAACAAAATATAATTTATCACAGCATATTGGCAAAATATGAATATACTAGTATTATGTGGGTGAATGGTGCTCTGAGAGGAAGGGAATTCATTATCAAGCTCATGTTTGATATACAGTAAAACAGAAGATTAAAGATGAGTTTGAACGTCTTACTGACATAGATAGATCTTATGGCGACGATAGGATAGGAAAGGGCTATGAGTGGGGAGGAAACAACCATGGCCTTAACAAAAGTATAGCCCCAGCTTTTGACATGTATGAAAATGGGAAACCATGGAAAACCATCTTCAAAACTCTCAACAGTGAGGTTCAAGCCCACTAAATTATCTCTCAAATGCAAGCTGACAGTGTCATGATGCAAACAGCGTAGTCACTCGCTTGTTCATTTGTAAAGTACAATTTTAAACTAGAGGAGTGGTGACAACAAATTATTATCACTACTCAGTGAGCTTAATGTCTTTTTCTTGCTTACTTTCAGATACAAGCCCGAAATCCTGGTAATATCTTCTTATCACCAATAAGTGCAGAATTCATATTAGGTCTGCTGAGTATGGGAGCTGAAGGCACTACATTATCAGAGATGGCCCAGGTGCTGAATCTACCAGAAGATAAGGATGTTATTGCATCAGGATTCCAGTCACTGATGCAAACTATATTGAAGGTATGAAAGAACAAATTAACAAGGAATGATAGTTATCATCACTACTGATTTTGGTGGTAAACAAACAAACAATATCAGCAATCACATAAAACTACAAGCTAAACAAATGTGAACAGAAAGCAGATGAACAAAATTGTTCAAAAGTGTTTCAACGAGGTAAACTGTTTAACTCTAAAAACAGTAATGAAGTTGTTATCCTTCCCCATTAATACTTATCATCTCTTCACGTCAGAATTGAAGTGAAACAAACTATAAACACCACTGTTTTTAAACTGAATTCACTATTTAAGTATTACGTGCTCAAAACATGATTGCACTCGGCCATGACATGAATTGCTTATTGTTTATGTCCGGTGCTCTGTCGCCAGATACTGTACCACGTTAAATTCTACTGCTCAGTTAGGCTTATTCAGTCAGTTCATGGTGATACAGAGGTTCCTCTCGTATTATCGCATTGGCCCCTAAGCGATCACTACATATTCCATTCTGAATTCGTCCCACTGTTTTCGCATTTGTAGCATTCACAATTTCTCCTCTATAATTCATATTATCCTGTTGGAAATGCAAGACTCATGAGGATAGTTACCAAGTTCTACTTACTCTTAAAATAACAATCACCATCACCAACAATGCAAGACTCATGCGATGACTCTGATCATTCCATT
This sequence comes from Anabrus simplex, assembly GCF_040414725.1. NCBI lineage: Eukaryota > Metazoa > Arthropoda > Insecta > Orthoptera > Tettigoniidae > Anabrus > Anabrus simplex. Next base: position 314,089,896 of record NC_090270.1, read on the forward strand.
CAAATGTCTGCTGCTTACCCTGCTATCATCAACCAAGTCTGATAAACAAAACACTGCCACCACCTTATCCAAGTGAAATTTTGAATATGTAATATTTCTTATTTTAATTGATAATACCCTGACACAGTAGACTTACAGACTTTCAGCTGCTATTCTAAAGTAAGGTTACCAGATCTTTTTTTTTACAGTTTCCAAGGACAGATATAAACAAAAGTATTATATCATTTCATACTTTTTTTTTGTTACTATTAGCTTTACGTCACACCGACACAAATAGTTCTTATGGTGACGACATACAAATTTTAAAGTTCTATTTACATACTAAAAGTATTCATCCTGCTTAATACTACTCATGTACTTCATGTTACCACTTTCACGACTCAAAGCACTTTCCTGCACATTCTACAATGGAGGTTTTCCTGCTGTTCCTGACAATATAGGTTGTTTGACTTAAAGAATAAATGGCAGAGGATTCACTTACACCTCAACGGAGAAAGGAAATATCTTTAACATCGACCCATTTACTCAACACTTTGGTTATTTTTATATTTTTAAAACGTATAAAGTATTCTAATAACATTCATCACCTGCAGGTGAACCATGTGCTCACAGATACTGCAAGCCTCGGCAAACTAAGCAGAAGTTTCACACTATGTTGCTACTTGCTTTACGTCGCACTGACACAGATAGGTCTTATGGCGACGATGGGACAGGGAAGGGCTAGGAGTGGGAAGGAAGTAGCCGTGGCCTTAATTAAGGTACAGCCCCAGCATTTGCCTGGTGTGAAAATGGGAAACCACGGAAAACCATCTTCAGGGCTGCCGACAGTGGGGTTCGAACCTACTATCTCCCGAATACTGGATACTGGCCGCACTTAAGCGACTGCAGCCATCGAGCTCAGTTTCACACTATGGAACTGACATTCAGTTGTATCCTAAAAGCGCATTGCTCTTGAGTGCAAGGAGTAGACCATACAGATTGCAACCAGACTGCACAGAAGGGAAACTTGTTTACTTAAAAAAAAAAAAAGTTATGAGTTATATAGTTATGGAAAGTTGTTATTCACATAAAACCATACATATAATGAACACTGAAAATTTGGGGACTTCTGAGGACAAGCGATTAAACCCAGGGACAGATTTCCTCCGGGGACAAAAGGTGAAAATTGGGTATTAAACTAGGATGTCTTGTAACCTTATTCTAGGGGCAGGACCGAAGACTGTTATTTGGCAGTATAGTGAAACAGAACACAAGCAATGTCACTTTCTTAGGCAAGTGACACCACCACATTTTTGTATTAGATAGCTCCTTAACTGCCCTCACAAGACTTATGAACCATGTACCCTCAAAACTACTCTTCATTTTGTGAAAGTGATTTTATGCAGCCGCTTGCTATACTAAACTCTTGTCCAGAAAGTTGTCAGTTTTATTTTGTAAGGATTATTGCAAGCTACACAGAAAAGTTGCTCTTAAGGCTTTCATCCTGCACAAAGCCACAAAGCCTGTTGCTATACATTAAAAGTAGGGACAATTACCAGCTTGTTTTATAATGTTATATTTTTTTTAAGAGCTTGCTTTATGTCGCACTGACACAGATAGGTCTTATGGCGATGATGGGATAGGACAGGGCTAGGAGTGGGAAGGAAGCGGCCATGGCCTTAATTATGGGAAACCACGGAAAACCATCATCAGGGCTGCCAACAGTGGGATTCGAACCCATTATCTCCCGGATGCAAGCTCACAGCTGCGTGCCCCTAACCGCATGGCCAACTTGCCTGGTGTTTTATAATGAAAGGCCTCTATTTGCCACATTATATCATACAAAATTCTAATGGGACATAAATACCTATTCCTTTGTTTGTCTACATTTCTTAGGAATTACTAATCTATATGTATACTATCTTATTACTTACCAGTACTCTCATAATTTCCCCCACTTTTTTCTTAAAACGTAGAGGTATAAGATCGTGGGCAGAGAATTATGCAGAAATTATGCAATGATTACAAAAAAGAAGTTGGAAATAAATTTGTAATGAATAATATAAGACATTTTGGTAAAGCTTTGGTGGTCGTGCAGTTAGGGGCGTGCAGCTATGAGCTCGCGACCAGGAGATAGTGGGTTCGAATCCCACTGTTGGCAGCCCTGATGATGGTTTTCCGTGGTTTCCCATTTTCATACCAGGCAAATGCTGGGGCTGTACATTAATTAAGGCCATGGCTGTTTCCTTCCCATTCCTAGGCCTTTCCTGTCCCATCATCGCCATAAGACCTATCTGTAGGTGCGACGTAAAGCAAATAGCAAAAAGAAAAGGCTTTGGTATCCTTCCCACGAACACAGTTCTGAGAACCAACATGGCACAGCTTGGATGACCTCACAGTGCACTGGCTTGTTAACGTCCTCACACTGTACACAGCTACAGACTGACATTTTTTCTTGCTGTGCAGACAGTACGCGTCATGGACATAGAAAAGAGCCTCTCAATGGTTTCCATAGCAGAGATTGGCCAGGACACTCTTACAAAGTGACAAACACAAAAGATTGGCTAGATATCCACTCGCATCGAAGACGGATCTCAATTAGCACATGCCATGACCTAGACTGCAGTATTCAAGACAGATCAGAGATGACATAGGAACAGGCTCATATGTGGAAATGAAGAGATTAGCAGATTTACAGAGAAGAGTGGAGAAGACAAATTGCTGCCAACCAATCTTAGGATTGAGAATTGAGAAGAAGATGACATTTTCAAACATCATGGTTTTATTATTTCCACTGAATGTAGTAGCTGTGTGGCCAAACATAATGCAAGCTCTATCAGAGACAATATGGTATTGTCTTCATCACAGCTGGCCAATCAAAATGAATCTGTCAACGGAAGTTCCAAATCACCTAAAGAGCTGGTAAATACTAGTACAATTGCATGAACCACTGTTCAACATTGGTTAGACATTACAGATGGCTAATTTATCATCCTTAAATGTGCTTGTTAGGGACGATGGAATGAATGTCATAGGAACCCTAAGACTCAGCAGGAAAACAGTTCCAATCTCCGTTAAGATAAAGCTCAGTAAAGGGGAACTGGTGGCTGCTGAGAGCAATTAATTTATGGTGCTGAAATAGAAAACAAGTGAGAGATCTCATTCATTTCATTATTTCACTCCAATGAAATGAACAGGAAAATTTTAGGTAATGAGGTAACAAAACCTGTGTTTTCGATTACAGCTCATTCCTGAGAAGGACCATTTCTCATCAAGAAATCAAGCAGAAAAGTGGTAATGCTTCTAGCGGTTACTAAACGTAGCATTACATAATGCTTTTGTACTGTACAACCATATAAAATGCACCATGAATCTAGTGTATAGATTAGTTTTCTTAAAATCATTATCATCAGCAGCAGGTTGGTCAGCAGGTTCTTCTCACTGTACTGTATTGAAGAAGGGTAACATTTTTCTAACTCAGCAGCAAATGACTTAATTTTCCATGTGTATCATAAAAGATTAAAATATATAGTGTTAATTATATATTCATAATGTTCTTACTGCATGTAATATTTCTCTCTTTCTGTTCATCTTTCTTCATTGTATTCTTACCAACTTATCCTTCTTGCATATTCCCCTCTTAAGGCCGGTCTCCACTGATTAACATTTAACAACAACATGTTAAATGTTAAAAGTGTTAAATGTTAACTGGTGACACCATTAGCATGTTAAATGTTAAATGTCAAAAACTGTTTCATTTAACATTGTGTCCACACTTAATAAACATGTTAAACTTGACATTCTTTGTTTATATACAGGTTGTTCATCATATCAGTTTATGGTAATACATTTGGATGGTGTCTAGTATTTTTAAATAAGGACAATGGACTCAGATGAAGAGGAATTGGCCTTTGTTATTGCCACTGTTGCTTCTTGTTATGATTTAGAAATGCAGTTTTATTAGGCACATTTTCTCCCCTCACTCTGCTCATTGCTTCAAAAGCAAACCACTTCGAAGTATAAACTTCGTCCGCTCCCGACTACCGAATTTTCTGAACTTTCTGCAATTCTCGACTGTACTGGGAGTGGAGGGACGCTAGTTTTATTTTTTCGATTTACTCGCGGGAACAATTATAGATATTTTCGAGTTCCAGGAAACTGTCGGCTTTCTTCGCTTTATATCTGTATTCCTCTGATGAGACATCCCACAAATAAGGCCTTTCTATTATATCATTAATTAAGTCCAGAGTAATCTCCTTGCTCTACTCCATTTCTGACTATACATTTTAGTATAGTGCAGAGAGAACGACACACGTGCGTGTACTGTATTTGTAGCTTATAACAAAGAGAAGGAGTGTTGCGGAGTGTTGTAATTATAATCCTATTATATGAAGAGCACGTCGTTTGCGTCGTTTAGGTTATGTGTTTGCATGGAAACATCATGGAAGTTGCCGAAGCTGTGCCGACATCGCACGAACAACGAATTGACTTGACATGTTTTCCACTTGGAGCGGAAAACACGCCAACATGTTAAAAGTGTTAACTCAACATTCTGAGTTAACATGCAAAGTCAATTGGAAGACACAATCACAGTATACATGTCAACTGTAACATGTTAAATTTAACATGTTGGTGTTAAATGTTAAACAGTGGAGACCGGCCTTTAGATCACTAATAATCACTGAATACAGTATTTGTATTTATTTTCTCATGTTTAAGTTGGGATTGCATGACCTATGCCAGCTAATTGATCAGAAAATTTAAATAATCTTATTTTCACAGGCTGGAGAAGAAAATGTCACCCTTGATATAGCCAACAGAATATACATTGATTCAACATTTGTTATCTCTGAAGGCTATAAAAGGATTGCAGAGGGACCATTCTTGTCAGACATAATTTCAACCGATTTCACGAATAATCCTGATGAGTCACGCATAAGCATTAATCAATGGGTCGAAGAGAAAACCAATGACAGAATAAAGGATTTACTTTCATCTGGTAAGAATTTAAATATTTTAATTCTTTATAACTGACATTCATAATATCAATTAGAAAACTTATAATCCACAGCCATGCACTGATTCTTCTAATAATCCTGAATTAAGAGTCCTCTATAATCATTATTGCGGAAGTTGCCTTGGTGAGTATCGGTCTCACGATCCCAAGTTCGTGAATTTGATTGCAGTAGAGTTAGTCTGTTTCTGAAGGTGGTAGGAAATTTTGGTACTCCATGTCGTTGTTATTGTCATGTTAAAGATTCCCAGTGGTTGAATCAATCAATTCAGTCATCAACGATCTACATTTAGGGTTGTCGCCCAGGTGGCAGATTCCCAATCAGTTGTTTACCTAGCCTTTTCCTAAACGCTTTCAAAGGACTTGGAAATTTATGGAACATTTCCCTTGATCTATTCCAATCTCTTATTCCTTATCCTATAAATGAATATTTACCCCAATTTGTCCTCTTGAATTACAACTTTATCGTCTGTGAACAATTTGTGTCACCCAAAAAATATTAAATTTACTGAGCCACTGCATCCATGCAGTAGAATTCCGCTTTTGTTGCTAGACAGAAGCACATTAGGAATGATGAAAATAATTATTATTTTTGTTGTTGTTGTTGTTACAACCACTGTAACCAATTTCATTCACCATCATTCATTTCATTTTCAAAACCTCCTGGAGTCAGTTGGTGACTGGAAGGGCATCCGGCTATAAAAACATGTCTTATAATTTCATCTCACCTCATCCCTGACCCATTATCAGGACACAGGACTAAGGGGTAGACATACATTTTTTATTATTATTATTATTATTATTATTATTATTATTATTATTATTATTATTATTATTATTATTATTATTATTTTGAGACATGCGATGAATGGTATGTTCCGAGCTGTCAGAGGAGAGATGGCGTGGGAGGACATTAGTAGACGAATAAGTTTGAGTGGTGTCTTTAAAAGTAGGAAAGATCACAATATGAAGATAAAGTTGGAATTCAAGAGGACAAATTGGGGCAAATATTCGTTTATAGGAAGGGGAGTTAGGGATTGGAATAACTTACCAAGGGAAATGTTCAATAATTTTCCAATTTCTTTGCGATCATTTAAGAAAAGGCTAGGAAAACAACAGATAGGGAATCTGCCACCTGGGCGACTGCCCTAAATGCAGATCAGTAGTGATTGATTGAAGGTCTTTGAATGTATTCTCAACAAAAGAATTTGCAAGATAGCCAAACTTCCAACAAACCAAGCTGGATGTCTGAAAAATTGTGGCACAACACATGCAATCCACGCTGCATGGCTGTTAATTGAGAAACACTGTGAAAGGAATAACCCTTTCAGACCGAGTACGCACAATTGTGCGGGTTCGTATTTTAGTTATCCCTGACCATATTTGATGTTTTTTCGGCGCTACACCAGACTGCAGTGATTGTGCAGGATACGTGGCATGATTTTCAATTGATTTTAGTATGCGCTTGACCGCCAGGGCGAAGGAAGAAGAGTTTAAAAAGCACAGTTGATCGGCGAGATGGCAGGAAGCAGTAGTGCCGAAAGTAAGTATTTATTTACTGCGTTTATATTAATCTAGAAGCTTTACTGAATACCGGAATATATTCAATGAAGTGTGTACATTGGTTAGTGAACGTAAATTTTGAAGCTACACCATCGTGCGTGATACAACGAGGTTTTGAATTTTGATACGCACAATTGTGTGGGTCCTGTTTTTAGGATGTTAGTTTTTATTTTGTAAAATAAACTATTAATATGTGTATTGAGCAGCATTTTAGTCAGTTCTTGACGTACAAACAAAAATTCACACCTCCAGTTTTCTTTCAGGTCTGAAAGGGATAAGCCACTTCATCTCACTTTTCTGGACCTCAAGGAGGCTTTTGATCGGGTACCATCTGACCTAATCTGGTTAGCGCTGCAAGAACATGGCATTCCAGAGCACCTTGTTAAGTGGGTAAAGTTCCTCTACTTAAAACCAAGGAGTTATGTTCAAGCTGCCGCAGGAGTGTCTGATGACTTCCGTTTCACTGTAGAGTCCACCATGGCTCTGCCTTATCAACACTGCTGTTCATTCTTGTGATGGACACCATTACATCAGACCAGCACAAGCCAATGCCATGGATACTTCTTTATGCTGATGTGGTCTTGTTGGCTGCAGAGAATAAGCCTGATCTCCAGCGCAAAACAGAAGAGTGGAACAACTGACTAGCGCAATATGACCTGTGCCTCAACACAAAGAAGGCAGAATGCATGACATTAGATCCTCAAGAAATTGGAACCATCCACGATCGAGGTGAAGATCTACCACGAGTGGAGAAATTTACGTATCTTGGTTCCACAATCTCTGATGATGGCCAACTTACTGATTAGGTCAACATAAGGATACACACAATATGGCTGAAGTAGCAAATGACAACGGGCATCACCTACCACTGTCAGATGGAGGACCATCTGAAATCTAAGATCTACCGGACTGTTATCCGTCTTGTCACTCTCTAAAACACCGAATGTTGGCCAGCTACAAAGAAGGTAAAACACCAATGAATCACCATGGAGACTAAGATGCTTAGCTGGACAGCTGGCATTACTATACTAGATCACATTTCAAATGATGCTATTAAGAAATGCTTTGGTGTTGCACCAGTCCAGAAGAAAATGCAGGAATGCCATCTGTGCTGGTTTGGGCATGTGTCGCATGCAGAGAACAATACATTGGCAAATTCAGTGTATACAATGGAAGTCGTTGGAAAGAGGCGCAAGGGATGTCCAAGACAGTGATGGACCGATACAGTGCACAATGACCTGAAAGCTGAAAGACTACATCCAGACATGGCCCGAGACCGAAATAAATGGAGACAATGAATCCACACAGCAGACGCTGCCATCAGTCAAGACAAACGCTAAAGAAGATTATTATTATTATTATTATTATTATTATTATTATTATTATTATTATTATTATTGTTGTTGTTGTTGTTGTTGTTGTTGTTGTTGTTGTTGTTGTTGTTGTTGCGGAGATTATGTGCAACGCAGACATGAAAGAATGTGCGGGCATGAATGAGTGGATATACAGAAATTGAAAGATTGAATTAAAACTTTAAAATTGGCAGTTTTATTTCCTTCCTTAACCTTTCCCTTGTTTTCTTTTCAAATCTTAATACTTTGTCAAGTAATTAACAATCAGTTACAGATATATAGCTCGTAAGCTTGAAAAACACTTTTAGAGAGGTCTAGAATAATCAGATAAGAAATTTACAGGCTGAGCTTGAAGCTCTCAATTACAATTTTTACCTGAGCACTACTGTTCCTTTCAATCAATAGTCAAGGAAACGGATCTCCCAATTTCTTTTACACCACTAGTAAGAGCATCTTTGCTCTATGAATTTACACTTTCCAGACCTATCAAAGGCTCAACCTACATGTAACAAAATTAAACAGTACTCATTGTCTTAAATGCTCAACAGTCTGATATCTTGAACATGAAATGAATGAAATAGAGTTTAACAGGGGTAACAAGTACCCATTCTACATGGCCTTTGGTAAAAACAACAGGTTAAAGTTATTGACTGCGAATCAAAATGGTAAGGAGGCAAACTCTTGCACTCCTTGAAATTTACCAAAAAAGCTCAAAACCCTATTTGGGCTTATGGCCCGATGTTACAAAAGCTAAGCCTAATCTATGGAGGTGACTTTTCATCTTTTCGGATTTTGCTTTCTTCCATGATCAGAATGGACAATGCTTCAGTCGAGTTGGGACTTCTTCTTGGTGAACCTGTCTGTGTTTAAGTGGTGCTTAGAGTTGAATGTCTGTTTCTGAGATTCCGTATTTCAAAATATCTTTATCGATCTCCACTAGCCAAGGAGGAATCGTTTTGAGTCTTCTGAAGCAGGATAACAAATGTTTACAGATTCTTTCAGCTGGCAAGGTGAAGAGGTGAGCATAGAATGTTATTCTTCTTTTCCGGATTACACTTGATATCTTTTCAGTGTGGGTGTATATTTTTAAGTTGCTCCAAAGTCTGTAAAGACCATCTTTGAGATTGGGACCAAGAATTTGTCAGATAATCCTCCTTTCCTTAATTGCTAGTTTTTCAAGCAGGCTATGCATTTGAAGTGCTAAACATTCTGCTGCATATAATGCTTCAGGACTAATTACAGTTTGATGTCAAATTTTTGCATTTTGAGAGATGGACTTTTTGTTATACTGTACATGTTTTGAGTGAGTCAGAAGGCTGTTTAAAACTTGTTGACACGTGTTAAGATTTCATTTCATAACATCTGTCAGTAATTAATCATTGCCCAAGAGAAGTGCGATAGAATCTGGCAGCTGGTACAATTCCTATCCTCGCCACTAAATGGGGCCTCATTCATTCCATTCCTGACCCGGTCAAATGACTGGAAACAGGCTGTGGGTTTTCATTTTTCAGTCAATGTTAACACCTCTGCGCACTTGCACATCGTGAATTTCCTTTTGAAAATCATAGGGTATTGCCACATGATCTCCTAAATGGTGGATGGGTGATCGCCATGTTTTTTGCTTTTTGGGATTTTTCTGGAGTGAAGTTGACATAATTTTCAAGTTGTTTTGTTGGCATAACCCAATGAGATGTGTGCCATTCTTATTGGCGAACCTGTGTGCTGGATGGTCTCTCACTGTCTTCTTGTATTTGCGTTTCCTGCCAATTTGTGCGCTGAAATCACCAAGTAGAATTTTCACATCACCTTTTGGGATTTCGGCCATTTCTGTTTCAAGTTCTTCCCAGAATCTTTCTGTTTTTTGGGCTCTTTCTTATTGGTGTATAGACATTAACAAAGTTGTAGCTTTTATGGATTCTAAACCTTTTTTGTTTAAAATGAAGGCCAGTTTTCTTGTTTGTTCCACTTTTGAAAATTCTGTAATTATTGTAGTTTTATCATTTCTGAAGCTGTGAAATGTGTTTCTTGTAGGGCCAGAATTTGGATTTTCTGCTTCTTAAGTTCTGTTGTGAGATTGTATAGTATTTCTGTTTGAATCAGTGTTGAAAGTGCCAAAGTAAATGTGTGTTTTCTGTGGAAGTTTACTACAGCACTCAGACTTGCTCTCTTATAGAAGTCCAAGCTTCCCAGAATCCAAATGCTTGGTTTGCACTCTAGCGTGGGTGTATTGTCCACCTGGGGTAATGTTGTCTTTACTTATCTTCTAGCTTTCGTTAGTGGTGTAGAACCAGGGATTGTTAGTTTCTGAAGCATGTTTACAGCCACACCTCTGGTGATCAGATGCTGACCACTTTGCCGCTTGCAACAAGTCAGATGCAAAGTGCTTTTGAATTGGTTCTTCTGCCCTCTCTGCCATTGCGATATATCCTCTTCTGCCGTCGAGGCCATTGACCATTTTTCTCTTTACCTCAGGTGGTCTGGGAGTGCTTATTTGGCTAAGCCTTATTCATACCTGTCCTGCATAAGTACAGGAACTTCCCCTATTAGCCATTGGGACATGCTGTTGAGGTGCCCCCACCCCAGTGTCTCACGCACGGTTGTGCTTAGCTCTTACTAAGTTTGGAGCTAAACCCCCACACACACTAAGTGTAATATGTTGCCCAGTATAAAAACTTCATATTGACCGTCTTAAAGCTGGATGACAATATTGGCAGGCTGTGTGACCCTAAGCAATGCCGAGAGTAGTAAGTAGAGTGCATATCTTCTTTGTGGTTTCCATGGGAGTAATTACAAAAGAAACAAAATGTGTGACAGTCAGAGCAAACATTTTAGCCAAATATAACGAGTAACTCTCTAGATAGTGTTTGTTATCTATGGAACAAATGTAGCAATTGACAAGTTGGCTGACATTTACAGTATAAAATTAATAATAAGTATGACCCTAAAAACATTATTAAATGAAAGTAGATTCACTGGATAACACCAACACAAATTTAGCACTCAAAATAAAGCAAGAAATATTTCCTGGAAGGCACAAAAGAAGTGCAGGTCTTCTGTATGAGTGGATATAAAATGTAGCACCATTATTATTAATCTTTTTATCATCATCATCATCATCATCATCATCATCATCATCATCATCATCATCATCATCATCATCATCATACATTTTCTGATACTTTTATCTACAGATATTCTCCTGAATGCAAATTCTGCAAATGTTAATGACCTCTAAGAAGAGATTATAAATTTCAAAAGTACTTGTCCCATTTTAATGTGTCAGTGCTTTTTTCTTGTTTAATCCGTATCCATGAATTTAAATTACAGAGAAAAAAAGTAAAGATTCAATGCTTGAATTCAACATTTTATTATACTAAGAATATTATTGCTTCATTAAAAGAAAGAATAGTGGCATGCTTCAATAACAAAATTTATTTGCACATTTTTCTTACAGATGCAATAAGATCAGACACTCGCACAGTATTAGTGAATGCAATATACTTCAAAGGCAACTGGACAAAGAAATTTAACAGCAAAAACACAAGATCTCAGAAGTTTTATAAGTCATGTAATGAAGTGCTTACTGTGGAAATGATGCAAACAACTGATTCCTATATGATGGCTGAATTTGCAGACTTTCAAGCAATTCAAATGGATTATCAGGTAAGTGAGAAAGTAGAGGAACATTCCATAATATTATCCTTATCATCATCCCCTGCTCTCTCTCTCTCTCTCTCTCTTATTTTTTTAAATTTATAAATACAAAGAACCGTTTACTTCTATAATATTTACATCATTTTAAAGGTTGAACATTTACCTATTTTTCTACATAATCACCATTTCAGTCGATGACAACACACCAGGGAACAAATGGATAAGAGATCACTGAGGCTTATCCTGTGCGGAATGGAGAGAGGCCATCAAGATGACAGCGAATGTGTGCACCGTTCTCTCCGTGCCGGGAAGGTCCCAGGACAACACTCTCTGTGGGCATTGCCACAAAGAGCATGAAACTCTTGCCGATGCCCTGGGTGCCTGTCCTCATGGGGAGGTATTGAGAAATTCCCGCCATCATTCAGTACGACACATGATTGCAACCTCGCTGAGGGATCATGGTTTCATGGTGCACGAAGAGGTTTCTGGCCTAGCTACCAATCTGAGTAACAGCCGTAGGTCCCTATTGACATGATAGCCTTTCAACCAGCTAGCAAGCAAGGACTAATCTTAGATCCCACAATACGCTTCGAGTCAAATGTTGGCCAGGCCGAAGAGGTGGACGCCAACTGTGAACTACTATAAAGACAGATATCACCTAGACAATATTTCCATCCATGGATTCATGATCGGACCTCGAGCCACAATCCCTAAATTTCTTGTACAGGTATGGGATTCTCTCGGTCTCAACTGGACACAACTTCACGACATCGCTATCACTGCAATACAAATTTCAATAACCATACTCCACAATCATCTATATAACATTTGAAGAACCATACGTCATGAACATTCAAAATTTATTCCTGAGTCTTGTGAAGGTTATTTCTATCTGGCACACTAGCAAACTCACCAATAACTTAGAAGACAAAATAGTGTGTAGTCGACATAGTTTGTCCTTGTGGCGGCCTCCTCATGGGAAAAGTTGTATTAATCAATCACTCAATCAATCAATCAAATATGTGTGACAAATTCATGCTCCAAAAGAAATATATAAAGGTAACAGATGGAAAAAAAAGAAAAAATTTATTCAGCTTATCCCAGGTATTTCGGCGATTACTGGATTCAACTGACTTGGGGATTTTAAGGTCAGGTGCCCTTCTTGATGCCATGAGGTTTAACAGATGAAAATTTCAAACAAGGTCAACTGAGAATGGAACCTCAGTCATTTAAGTGCAAAGCCAGTAACTAAGCTACCCCACAATAAACATAATTGTAACAACAACAACAACTACAACAGCCAAGCTCAGTGGGCCATTTGGTTAGTCGCCGTTCCCAAGGTGGTGAGCTTGATCTCAGCTGAGGCTGATGGCAACTCCGTGTTGCTGACTTCCGGCACATTAAAAAACTTCTACAGGGAAAAAGAAGGAAGAAAAATTGATGCTATGGCATCTCATAAATTTGTAGCAATTGAAGAGAAGTTAAACAAATAGTAATGATGTTAATTGTAGGATTACATTTTCAAAATACAATTGCACTTGTGTGAGGCATCGCTAGTGTTCATTCATCGCAGTGGGTAGAGGATAGCAGTGCAAAAAGTGGGCATGTCGGTGGACTGAGTATGGTCATCACATGAGAATTTTAGGGAAGAATTTGTGTGTGCTTCAAATGTAAGAAAGCTAGAGTAAATTCAGAATGGAATGTGTGTTAATCATTGAAGGCTAGTGGTGTTAGAATGCTAGGAACCACTGTATCCCCAAGGAATGACCAACAAATTAAATGAACAGTTACAGATTTTGTGCTCTATTGTATCAGGTAACAGAGCTGGATGACAGATCACCAGATATAAACAAGCAATAGTTTCTCTCATGGGCAAGTAAAATCATGTTTTGAAGACGTAATAATACATTTATTACTCCTTGGGGAAAATACAGGCAGGCATGTGAAGTTGTTGGCTTTCCATCACATGCCTGAAGTTTGAATCCTGGTGGCTACTAGGGTGGAATAATGATGTGTCGTCATCGTCGTCGTCATCATCTCCATTTATAATTGCTGTACTATTTAGTACTTCTTTGACAAAAGATAACCAGCCCTGCAGTACAGGGGTAGTGTGCCTGCCTCATACCCGCAGGCCCCATGTTCAATACATAACCAGATCAGGGATTTTTACCTGGATCTGAGGGCTGGTTCAAGGTCCACTCAGCCTACTTGATTACATCTGAGGAGCTATCTGAAATGGCGTCCCCAGTCTAGAAAGCCAAGAATAATGGCCGATAGTATTTGTCGTGCTGACCATATGACACCTCATAATCTGCAGGTCTTCGGGATGAGCACCATTCACTTGGTATGCCATGGCCCTTCAGGGCTGTTGCACCATTGGGTATGGTTTGGTATGACAAAAGATTGTTAAACTTTAATATGATTTCAGCTATTAAAATTTTATGCATGTAGAAATACTTTGTATAGGTGAACTGATTTCTAGCCAACAATTTCTTCTTTATTTGACATTAGATATAAGTACAGTTTTCTATATTCTTTATGTTAAACTGAATTATTCTTCTCTTACAGGGAAATGAACTTCATATGTTGATTTTATTGCCTAGAGATTGTGATGATGGCAGTAAATTGGAAAATCTCGCTCAGAGTGTAAACCTTACAAATATATATGATTCAATGAGGTCAACTAAAGTTGAAGTCTATATTCCAAAGTTCAGAATTGAACAGACAATTGAAATGACAGATGATCTTGAAGAGGTATGAATGCAATTGTCTCTAGACCTTAGTATTTTTTTTTCCTATCTTTAACTTGTGGACAATTTTGGAATCTCTTAGTGTATATTATCCTAATGAATTAATTGAGTATCTGTGTACAAGTTTATGTTTAATAATATTGTAAGGTCCTTATTAGGAGTCCCCTGGCTAAATTTAGAGAATGTTTATGCGATAAGTCTAACCTACCCATATTCCAGACATAATTTGCATCAGAACATCCTTCACTACAGTGTACAAAATATTTAAAAACAACAAAACTATAAACCACACTCTGCTCACAGCCAACTGGATTATGATAGCCAAAACAGGAACACATTCAAGCTCAGCATGAAGTGAAACACAATGAGAAACTGGATTAAGATAAGGCCTCAAAATGTTTTCACACTTATTAAGGTGGTGGATGCAAAATTTTAACATTCAGATGACCTTTTCATTTATTCTTCATTTTTCCCAACCATAAGCAGTGATATATTCATACAACAATCTTGTATATATTTACATAAGTGATTCAGAAGAATCTGAGGATGCTCTTACAGAATGAAACATGTCCTATCATTAATAAACTGTGTATTTTAAAAAAAATGTATTAGAAACATAAAGAGAAAAACAAACCTCTACACCTATCCTTTTTTGGACTTAAAAGGCTTTGGAGCGGATACCACATAAGGTTATTTGGAAAGCCCTCTGATCCCATAATGTTCCAGAAGCCTATGTCCGACTGACCCAACTTTTCTATGACAAAGTCAACAGTGTGGTTTGCTATCCAGTAGGGATCTCACTCTCATTTCCTATCAATGTTCGAGTTCATCAGGGTTCAGCGCTGACATCTCTCTTATTTATCCTATGTGGATAATCTTATATACTGAAAATTTGTTCCTTGCGGATCAGTCCTGAAGGAATCTGGAAAATCTCCTGCAACTTTGGAAAGACCATTTAGGGGAATATGGCTTGCGCCTTAACATCACTAAAACCGAGTATGTGCAATGTGGCTTGCAGACTGCTGATACTATTCGCATCAACGGGCAAGACCTAGTTAAAGCCAACTAATTTAAGTACCTCAGATCACTCATCACCTCAGACATTACCAGACACCCGAGCATGAGTAAATGCTACATGGCTGAAGTGACTTCAGGTCACTGGTGTGCTATGTGACTAGAAAATTCCCACCCGCCTGAAAGGAAAAGTCTACAAATCCATGGTCTGACTAGTTGCACTCTATGGGTCAGAATGCTGGCCTACAACTTAGAAGCATGTGCAGGTTCTACATGGTACGGAGATGAAAATGTTACGTTGGTCACCGGGTCTTACAAGACTGGACCATGTCAAAAATGAAGAAGTCCGAAGGCAATTGGAAGTGGTACCTACATTTAACGTTAAGAATTTCATATTTAGGTTCCGTATTGAAACAAGATTTACATCAAAGAAAGGACAATAAGTTCCACCTTTTCAATACTATATAATGTGTGAAAGTTTTACATTACAGTTAAAACATCACAACTTGTGTACATTCGGTACCGGTTTTGACAGATTCCCTGTTATCATCAGCCGAGAATAATTAAACAAAGACAAGTATAGATCATGATTCTTATGGTGTGATTACAATGGTGGATTAAAAATATACATTATATGATTAAAATAGTATATATACACAAATTAAAGGTAAGTAAAATGGGAATGGTCATTATTCTATGAGGTGTACACCTTAATATTTCTAATTAAAAGGTTAATTTGTTAAAAGAAATTTTGTTCTTGTAATATATAATTAGGGCCTATAGTAAAATTTGATTGTAGGCTTAAATCTGTAATATTTTAACTTTTTGGCCAGTCAATTCATTGAAGTTATGTAGCCATGTTTGACACATTAAAAAAGGTAAACAAACATTTAGTCGAATGGTGTTCCACATAAAATATGTACCGGTACAATAAAATTCGATTGGAGCTTCAACTTGGACTTAAGAATGGAAGAATTATATTAATGTTCAATGCAAGCAGAAACAGGAACTCCGATACATCTACTACCAACTTGGCACCTGAGGTTCCGACTTGGATCAGGATCTTTCCAAATCATTTATGTATTCACAACTTACAACACAAGATCTTCAAGTTCCACCTTAGCAAGAACCTCAATTACTATTCCTCAAAATAATGTAAACCATTCCAGAATACAAATCGACATATTGAACTGTTCAATAGACATTCTAACTATCAACATCAATACATAGTGAAAAAATTAACTCATCTATTTCTGCTTGCATTGAACATTAATATAATTCTTCCATTCTTAAGTCCAAGTTGAAGCTCCAATCGAATTTTATTGTACCGGTACATATTTTATGTGGAACACCATTCGACTAAATGTTTGTTTACCTTTTTTAATGTGTCAAACATGGCTACATAACTTCAATGAATTGACTGGCCAAAAAGTTAAAATATTACAAATTTAAGCCTACAATCAAATTTTACTATAGGCCCTAATTATATATTACAAGAACAAAATTTCTTTTGACAAATTAACCTTTTAATTAGAAATAATAAGGTGTACACCTCATAGAATAATGACCATTCCCATTTTACTTACCTTTAATTTGTGTATATATACTATTGTAATCATATAATGTATATTTTTAGTCCACCATTGTAATCACACCATAAGAATCATGATCTATACTTGTCTTTGTTTAAGCCGGGCTGAGTGGCTCAGACGGTTAAGGCGCTGGCCTTCTAACCCCAACTTGGCAGGTTCGATCCTGGCTCAGTCCGGTGGTATTTGAAGGTGCTCAAATACGACAGCCCCGTGTCGGTAGATTTACTGGCACGTAAAAGAACTCCTGTGGGACTAAATTCCGGCACCTTGGCGTCTCCGAAGACCTTAAAAAAAAAGTAGTTAGTGGGACGTAAAACAAATAACATTATTATTATTATTATTGTCTTTGTTTAATTATTCTCGGCTGATGATGACAGGGAATCTGTCGAAACCGGTACCGAATGTACACAAGTTGTGATGTTTTAACTGTAATGTAAAACTTTCACACATTATATAGTATTGAAAAGGTGGAACTTATTGTCCTTTCTTTGATGTAAGTGGTACCTACCCCAGAGAAGATGCAAGAAGTACAACTTAGATGGCATGATCATATCATCCAAAGCCCTGTAGACTCAATGATACATACAGACAGCCCTCCAATTTGATGCGGGAGGTTCTTGATCCTCAACTCGTCCCAAGAAGTGATGATTTGACTGCATCAGGAAAGACATGCGTCTTGTAGGCATCACTGAAGCTGATGCACTTGACTGCAGGAAGTGGAGGATGGCATTTTTAAAAGCAGATCCTGCACCAATACGGGACTAAATGCTAGGAAATAAGAAGGATGTATTAGGCTTTTATAAATTTCTATCTGATATTTGACAGACTGAAAGATTTAAAAGTAACTTTAATTGTTTCCTCAAAAAGGAACTGATCCTATTTTTCTGTGACTGCTGCTGCATACCACACTCCTAGTTTCTGATCCTGATGGGGTTTCACATGGAGCAAATGAGGTTTATTAGCAATCCACTGTAGGCAAGGTTGTGAATTAACTTATCTATGCAAATGAAAACTCTGTCATACACTTCTCAAAATCTTATCCCACAGACAGTTTAAGTTCATGCACCGTGCTAACTTTATAATACCATAACTCATAGCATTTTTGTACAGAACTGCAAGAAATTCTTATTTGATAAGAAAGATGGCTAAGAGATATTTTAAGGGACTTTCTGATGCAAAGAGCAATGTCATCAAGATTTTCTTCATCTCTTAATAAAAACACTTCCCATTGGGCAAAATTATTAACAAATTTGCAAATCACATTATGACTTTGAACTCAAACACCCAGGAATTTCTCTTCAAATAATCTTCTGATAGTACAAATGGACTCGATACAGAGATACAAATTGTACAGTAAACCAATGAATAAATTCTTGGTGGTCAGTTATTTGCCATTTTGTATTAGCAGATTTTACTCTAGGATTAGACATGTGTTGTTTAGATACTATTCAAACAAGACTAACTGAGTGGCATGAGACTCAAGACCAATGTAGGAGTTTGATAAAATTCTTCCTCCCTGTAGTTGGTGTTGAGTTTTGCCTGGTCATCCTGTCACCCTGTATTTTCATTATGATCTTATATATTTTACTTTCAGATGGGCATGAGACAAATGTTCACTGATTCAGCAGACTTTTCAGGAATTTCTACCACTGAGCCTGTAAAAGTGAGTACGGTGATCCAGAAAACCTTTGTTGAAGTGTCTGAAGAAGGAACAGAAGCAGCTGCTGCCACAGGTACAGATCCAATTTTTTGCACTTGTAAGCTCATTTATCTGAATTACTCTCAATATACTGAACATTTAAGATTTGTACACCTTAACTTTATACACAAATGGTGAACAGAACTTGTCACACACAAAATGTGCACTGTTTGGTGCAGAATAGCAATTTGCTTAATGGGCAGGTGCATCTTTTGCTAGCTTAACCCTGTACGCCCTTCATTACATATCTGTCACACAAATTACGGTATTAAATGTTAGAGGAGGCCTAAGTTATAACTTTTTCTCTTACTATCTACTGTATTAGTGATGGTAGCTCATGAATGAATCATTTAAAATGAATGCTTCACTCCTATGAAGTGTGAACTAACCATTCAATTTCAATGAACTGGTAGTTCAAACATTTCACACTTCTCACACTCATAACATTCACAACTCATTCAATTCGTCAGTCACTTGCTCACTTGCTCTCTTCCTCTTCCCACTATCTGCGTCATTCATTACTCCTTCACTCCCAGGCCCATCCTACCAGTCAACTGTGTTTTTGCACATATTTCCTTCCTTATATGAGACAGGCTTCTCTGTTTGGTGTATCTTTTCCTTGCCCCTATCAACCATCATTTAGATGCTGTAAGCAAGTAAGCCGTTGGGTGTCTATAATTATATAGCTCTGCCATCTGTTGGTAATATTATTATTATGAGTGAGTGAGACACTGTGAATGAAGTTGCCACTGAATGACATAGTGAGCAGCTTCATCAGGCTTCATTACTCCATGAACAAACTATCCCATTTAACGATTCACAGTAAAGTGTGAATGAGTAAAGTAGTTCATACAAATGAACTGGTTCAATCCATCATTACCCTGGAGTATGTTCTTCATGGAATCCTAAGCAGACTCTCATGGAGTCTTCTCAACTTTACTCTTAGGTAACTTACATCAATTTCTTGACTGATATAGCTATGAAAAATGTGAGGTATTTCTGTGCTAGATTAAAAAATGAAGTTTCAACAGCTTTACTTATGGCTTCGCATACTCACATGTTATTGAGGAAATTGAACATTGATAACTAACCTTTAAGTCTAAATAGCAACTTTCATGATCTATGGTTTTTGTTAGTTCATCATGTACTGATTAATGTGACATGGAAGAATTTTAAGAGAGAGGAAATTGTTATCAGTGGGATACTGTGTAGGAGGAGACTGACTGGAGGGTGATCAGAGATTTAAATGAGACTATGGACTGGGTATGTGGAAAACTGGGAATGAGATTTTGTAGATTCTAATGGGTGAGTAAGAGGTAGGGATCTTCAGTCAGGTGGCCTTCACTTGAACCGCGGTGATACGTAAGGTGGAAGGTTTCATGTGCGATTAGTTTAATTTTTCCGTATTGATGGTTTACAACCCCACAATTACAGAGTTTTCTGACGTTCCCACCCGATCGATACTATATATATATGTTATAAAATGTATTTATTTACATCTAAATTTCAATACTAGTTTCGATCCATTTGCTTACACTAACAAATTTAAATAGTACATCCCCATCATTAGAAACAATTTTCTTTAAATTTGTCATAATATATTACAGTCTTAAAATCTAATAGATGTCCATGTTTCATTTCACTATCATATTGCTATTAGTTGAATGTCCGACTCATTGGCTGAATGGTGAGCATTGAGGCCTTCGGTTCAGAGGGTCCCAGATTTGATTCCTGGCTGGGTTGGGGATTTTATTAGTGTTCGATTAATCCTTCTGGCTCGGGGACTGGGTATTTGTGTTTGTTCCAACATTTTCCTCTTCATATTCAGACAACACACTACACTACCAACCACCACAGAAACATGTAATAGTGATTACATCCTTCCATATAAGGTTGCTGTCAGGAAGGGCATCTGGCTGTAAAACAGGGCCAAATCCACATGTGTGACACAGTTCACACCCGTGACCTACCAGGGGTAGGAAAAGCGGTAGAAGAAGAAAAAGAAGAAGAAGATCACTATTAGTTGAATAGCGTGTTTTAAGAATGTTTTAATTTAACAGTACTGAAATTTAGATGTAAATAAATACATTTTAAAACATATATACTGTAATTCTGATTAGGTAATTGTGAGGTACAAGGTTTGTTTAGAAGGGCTAGAGAGAGGTACGTTCAAGGAAATGGGGAGAGTACAGGGAGCTAGAAGTCAAGTGAAATGAAATGGCGTATGGCTTTTAGTGCCGGGAGTGTCCGAGGACATGTTCAGCTCGCCAGGTGCAGGCGACCCTGCGTGTCATGATGAGGATGAAATGATGATGAAGACGACACATACACCCAGTCCCCGTGCCAGAGAAATTAACCAATCTTGGTTAAAATTCCCGACCCTGCCGGGAATCGAACCCGGGACCCCTGTGACCAAAGGCCAGCACGCTAACCATTTAGCTATGGAGCCGGACAGAAGTCAAGTAAGGTTGACATAAAGTTGTTAGTGGTAACTGTAGGAGTATTATAAGTAAAGGAATAGAATTAAATAGATATATATTTACCAGATATTGTAATAGCAGTTGAATCATAACTAAGAAGTAATACTAAAGATGCAAAAAAATTCTCATGGAACTAGAGTGTTTGTCACAGAGACAGGTAAGAACAGTAGGAAGGGGAGTATTCATACTGGTGAAAGAAGAATTTGTGAGCTATGACAAAGGTAATGATGAGAAACATGAACTTCTAGGTGTAAGGCTCGTCTCTAAAGATAATAGGTAGCTTGATGCTCTAGGATGTACGGATTTGAAAGGAGTGACGCTGACACTGTTGTGAAATTGTTTCAGAAGATAATTAACTACATAGGGAGCAACACAGAAAGGAACATCATTTTAGTGGGTGATCTCACTTTACCAGTGTTAACTGGGAAGGTAATGCAAATGATGGAAAGCATGAACAACAAATGGTAAATAAGTTAATCTGTGAAGGACAGTTGAATCATAAAGGGATGAAACCAGCTAGTGGGAAGGATATTCTAGACATAGTGTTGACTTTTTTCCAAGTTGCTTTACGCTGCACCGACACAGATAGGTCTTATGGCCTATGATGGGATATGAAAGGCCTTGGAGCGGGAAGAAAGCATTTGTGGCCTCAATTAAGGTACAGCTTGGTGAAAATGGGAAAGCATGGAAAACCATCTTTAGTGCTGCCGACAGTGAGGTTCAAACCCACTATCTCCCGAATACGGGATACTGGCCGCACTTAAGTGACCGCAGCTATCAAGCTCGCTCATAGTGCTGATAAAACCAGATGTGCTCTATAGAGAAACTGAAGTGATAGCTGAGGTAAGTGATTGTGAAGCTGAAAATGAATGCAATAGAAAGGAAGGTTTTAAAAGTAGGAATATTAGGAGTATCAATAATGCTTGATAAGATAGGCATGAAGGAGTTCTTCAAAACTAATGGTAAATAAAAATGTAAACAGCCTATTTTGAAATTATTTAAGCAAAGACTAGGTAAACAAATGATAGGGAATCTGTCACCTGGGAAAGAGTGCTAAATGCAGATCAGGCAGTTGATTGATTATAATGGTTTCATATTAGTGCTTCTTATGTAAATACACTATATAATAAAAGCCTTCAAGATGATTTTTGAAAAATTTGGTGAAAAGATATGTTCCAAAATAGAATGTCATGAATACATTTATCCTTATGCTGTTTACACACTGATGTTACAAATATAGTATGTCACATCAAAAATTAAAGAGGTGAAACAATGATCGTTAACTGGAACATAGGAGAGTAAGCCGAGGTTGTGGGAAGAAGTTCCACTGAAAAGTAATTTATCTTTTATCACACACATGATTAGTACATAGTAAAAACCATTTAGATTTCAAATGTTATAATTCTGCAAAATACAAATGCTACTTAAACAATATTTTGCATGGTTAATATACAGCACACCCATCATCATTCATGAAATAATGTTCAGATTTTTGAAAAGCCTAGTAATTACTGGTAATTTAAAAAGAAATCAAATTTTCATACTATTTATTTCCAGCTAAATGAAGTTTGTACTAAAAAAAACAAAGGGAGAAATCTTAAAGGGATATCTGCTCTGTAATCAGGGTACAATAGAGTAACAACATCATTATGAATTTAAAAAAAATAATATTAATTTATTACTAAAAAAATTCCATCTTGTAATTTTTGATACAAGTTACTTTACGTCGGACTGCCACAGTTAGGTGTTATGGTGATGATGGGATAAGAGGGCTAGGAGTGGGGAGGAAGTGGTCATGGTCTTAATTAAGGTACAGCCTGGTGTGAAAGTGGGAAACCATGGAAAACCATCTTCAGGGCTGCTGACAGTAAGGTTCAAACCCACTATCTCCCGAATGCAAGCTCACAGCTGCACGTCCATAATCGCATGACCAACTCCTCGGTACATTTATTTTTGAAATTGATATCATGCTGTTGCAGCGCAGTTATCCCAAAAAAGGGGCAACTTATTTACTATTATTTACTATTTACTATTATTTAAAGAGCCCCCGTGGCTCCATGTAGTATTGATTAACAGATTTCAACTTTCACTTCACTTTGCATGTGCTAGAGACCATTTGCACAGTAGTTCCATGTAGTCGGGTTCAAACACGTGAATATCATTCAGCTCGACTTGAGGCAAGAACGATAACTCACACAATTAACTCATGTAACCACTCCACAAAATTTTTACTCATATTTTTACAGAAGAATGGAAAGACAAGTTGAAGCTCAGTCGGAAGAGGATCAGTTTGGCTTTAGTTGGTTGGCTTTGGTTGATTCACCTGTATCATTTAAAGGACAACCATAACGGGAGAGTTAAAGCAAGTGTTAAGGCTAGATGACTAGAGCTTGTAAAAATGTAGGGGAATAAACCTAGGAAATTGTTAAACAGAGTAAGTGAGAACAATAAAATAAAATTAGAGGTTCTCCTCTTGGGGCTGGCTGGTCCAAAACGGGTTTTGAATTTGGTGTGGAGGGTGTGAATAATTGGGATTCAGGTAATGGAGAATTGTGAATGAAATTAATATAGGCAAGGTAATATTAGTTCAAGGAAGGTTCTTAATCAATTAAGGGATAAGTTTATAACACTAGATGTGGGATCAAAAATTGAAAAAAGGGTTATTTATCACTTTCAGTTTATGGACTATTTTCTAAATGAGGCGTTATCAGTTGGTGTGGGATGCTATAATTAAAAATGTTATAATTTATAATTTCAAATAAGATGAGAGCACCAGAGAATATAAGGAATAATAAATATTTCTTGCCGTTGCGTAAACTAAAGAATAATCAGTTTATGTGTATGTTTAGTCCTCAGCCTGAAGGCTGGTCGGATCCTCAACAGCTCCACCATCAGCTCTCATAGATGGCCTAGGCATCACTAAAGAGGCGTACTAGGGAAATGAGGAGTGAGGTAGTTTCCCGTTGCTTTCCTCACCGAGCCAGAAGTTGCTATTACATATCAGTCTGCCAAGCCCACTGAAATGCATGCACCAACCGACCCTATGAGCAACATTTTTACACCATTCATAGCAGGGACTGGCTGCAGAAGGAATGGCATTACCAGCATCACTCATACCTCAGTCACTTTCATACTGTCAAAGCCAAGGATAAAGCTGAGACTGATCAATGAAAGTAACAACATTGCTCTAGCCTATACCAGAAGACATAGTGCACTGTAAATACTAGGTCCCGCCAGCAAAGGCACATAATCAGTTTATGGGTATTATTTAAGGATTAAAGAAATATTAAGCTTTTTAATTATTTTAGTGTGACATAGTAACATTATTTATCAACTGATTTCTTCATCAGAAGTAGGTGTTAATTACTATTAAATGGTTTAAGAGACTAATACTTACTTTCAGTCATCTGATGATGAATTTATAGCGTGAAGTAGTCCTGACTTTACATCTGATCTTAGAGGATCGAATTAAGAAAGACAAGCCTGCGTACATGGCATTTGTGGATCTAGAAAAGGCATTTGATAATGTTGATTGGACCAAGCTATTTGAGATTCTGAAGATGATCAGGATCAGATACTGAGAAAGAGAAATTATCTACAATCTGTACAAAAGTCAGTCTGCAGTAATAAAAATCGAAAGCTATGAAAAAGAAGTAGCAATCAAGAAAGGAGTGAGGCAAGGCTGTAGTTTGTCCCCACTTCTTTTCAGTGTTTAAATAGAACAGGCAGTGAAGGAAATAAAAGAGGAATTTGGAAAAGGAATCACAATCCAAGGAGGGGAAATAAAAACTCTGAGATTTGCTGATTATATTGTTATTTTACGTGAGTCTGCAGAAGATCGGAATAAATTGCTGAACGGTATGGACAGACTTGGAGAACGACTACAAGATGAAAATAAGTAAATCCAAAACAAAAGTAATGAAGTGCAATTGAACAAAGTCAGGAAATATTACATCAGGCAATGAAGTCCTAAAGGAACTAGATGAATGTTGTTACTTGGGTAGAATAATTAACTATGGAAGAAGTAAGGAGGACATGAAATGCAGACTAGCACAAGCAAGGAAGGCCTGTCTTAAGAAAATAAATTTTCTCTCTTTGAACATTGATGTAGGAATTAGAACGATACTTTTTGAAGACCTTTCTCTGGAGCATGGCATTTTATGGAAGTGAAACATAAATGAGAACTAGCTTAGAAAGAAAGAGAATAGAAGCTCTGGAAACAGGTTCCGAGAAGGACATTCCAGGAATAATTAACGAATGTTGTGAGATGGACAGCAGGCAATGGTATGTTGATAAACAAGGGGAGTGTGTATGTGAGGATCTTCAAAAGGTAGAAGTATTCAGTCAGCAGTATGCAAAGTTTGTTGCGAGGTGACACATGGTGAGTGCGAAGAATCCTTGGCATTCTAGACCAGGGCCGCTATTTCATAACTAGATGGCTCCTCAACTATTCTCATATGGGCTGAGTAGACCTCAAACTAGCTCTCAGATCAAGTTAAAAATCTCTTGACTTCACTAGGATTTCAAGCTGCATCCTCCGTGTAAGAGGTAGGCTTGCTGCTCCTAGACCGCGGGGCTATCGACTTTGCATGTTAACGGCTATCAAAAGAAATGAAATTATGATGGCTGTTGAATCTTCCACATCACAATGAGAAGAAATAGATAACTGGGCAAGCTGGCCATGCGGTTAGGGGCGCGCAGCTGTGAGCTTGCATCTGGGAGGTAGTGGGTTTGAACCCCACTCTCCCAGCCCTGAAGATGGTTTTTCATGGTTTCCCATTTTCACACCAGGCAAATACTGGGGCTGTACCTTAATTAAGGCCACAGCCCCTTCCTTCCCACTCCTAGCCCTTTCCTATACCATTGTCGCCATAAGCCCTCTCTGTGTCTAAAAAAAAGAAACCATATATAAATACATGACAGAAAGGCGTTCCTTCCATTTGTCCTAACAAATACTATCAGGGACAGCAAGACTTAAATTGTTACATCAAAATTGCCTTTGCAGACACATGAAAATGATGCCAATAGAACTCTTTCCAGTACAGGTGTGTGCCATATTTTATGCTTATGTGAGAAGGTTTACATCAGGACCAACAAATCCTGCATTAACATCAGGCTGAAGGAACATAAGCATCATTGCCAAGCTTCAAACATGCTGCAAACAAGTAGAAATCATCACCTGTTTCTACTTAGTTTGATGACCTCGTGTTTATTGAGATAGTGATTGACATTGATTTCCCTTTCATTACATGGGGCCGGGCTGAGTGGCTCAGACGGTTAAGGCGCTGGCCTTCTAACCCCAACTGGGCAGGTTCAATCCTGGCTCAGTCCGGTGATATTTGAAGGTGCTCAAATACGACAGCCCCGTGTCGGTCGATTTACTGGCACATAAAAGTTCTCCTGCAGGACTAAATTCCGGCACCTTGGCGTCTCCGAAGACCTTAGAAAGTAGTTAGTAGGACGTAAAGCAAATAACATTATTATTATTATTATTATTATTATTATTATTATTATTATTTCATTACATGGGCTAGATGGTGAGTTTTCCCCTCATAAGCACATCCAGGTATGGGAGTTCTCACCACGGTTCCAGGTGTCACCTGCCTGTATAATGCTCATATCTATCAAGAAGGTATTCAATAATGATCCACGGCAACTCTTTAAAATAAAATAAAGAAAGGAGAAAGGACAACAAACAAGTATAAATTGGCAACTTGAGAATGGGTACTCACTCATACCTTTACGAGTGTTAAGAAGTCTACATCGGGGGAGTTGGCCATGCAGTTAGGGGTGCGCGGCTGTAAGCTTGCATCCGGGAGATAGTGGGTTTGAACCTCACTGTTGGCAGCCCTGAAGAGAGTTTTCCATGGTTTACCATTTTCACACCAGGCAAATGCTGGGGCTGTACCTTAATGAAGGCCATGGCTGCTTCCTTCCCACTCCTAGGCCTTTCCTACCCCATTGTCACCATAAGACCTATCTGTGTTGGTGCGACGTAAAGCAAATAGCAAAAATTAATTTTTAAAAAAAAGTTACATAGTGGGCAAGTTGGATTACATAGAGAGATTTCAATGAGTTCATTACATGGCACAGGTCGAGCAGCTGCAAACTTCCATTCAGTTGATAGCGGGTTCAAACCCTACCATCAGTAACCCTGAATATACAAGGGCTATTTTGTAACTAAGCACCATTTGCCAATAAAATAAGAACCACTACATATTATTAGTTAATTTCTTTACTTAATTCTACATACCTTCAGCTACTTTTCCACATAATTTCATGCTTATTCAGACATTTGCTACAGTGTGGGACAAGTTTTTGTACACCCTCATCATAGGAGTCTGCCGCCTGCAAGAAAAACAATTTCTGAATCACCCATTTCACAACCCAGCTGCACAGTCTGTATGCTCAAATTGTCTTTTCTAAATTGCCCTTGTACTTCACCACCAGTCGCACCAACCTAACATTATTCTATAGGGATATTCTTTTGTCTATACAGGGGATTGTCACTCCACTGGTAGTCAGTGCTGCAAGCTTGTCTCCGACCAAGCTTTTTGCCGTAATATCAGCTCTACACGTTCCCCTCCTTTGCAGTCTGCTGAGAGCTGTATCAGTCTAAGGTTCAGTTTAGACAAGTGTTCACGTGTTTAATGCTCAGTGTGTAGTTTCAATACCATTTCCATTACGTGAGCATGTATATATACATAATACCTTTATAAGGTACAGGAAATCTTCTGCGAAAACCCTCTATGACTCAGTGCCAGATGAGCACTGGCCATATTATGGCAAAGTGCTTGGTTAGAGACAGTCTCAAAATGCAGGTGACTGGGTGAGCAACAGTCCCCTGCACAGATAAAAGAGTGTCCCTGTATTATGAATTGTCTGTTGCAATAACTTCAAATACAATATTTATGATAAGTTAATAGTAACCCTCACTGACAAAAATTTCTCCGGACAGCTGTTGTTGGGCTGCGGATTACATCAGTAGGATTTGAACGGCCCACGCCTGTATTCAGAGCAGATCATCCTTTCATATGTCTCGTTGTGGAGAAATCATCTCAAGCAGTTCTGTTCCTCGGGCGTTACCAAGGAAGTGCTTAAATATAACATGAGGAGAAATAAGTAAGTTTACATTAGAGTAAGATAAGTGAATTCGTTCTGCTTGATAATAAATTAAAATAGTTGAAACCATAAAATTATTTTTAAAATTAAAACCAGTTAAAACTATTAAAGATAAAAACAAAATGGTCCACGCACTTGCTCGCGTCATCAGTGGTTTCATCATTATAGCCTGAATTATTTTATCACCAGGCTGAATAGCTCAGACAGTAGAGCACTGGCCTTCTTTAGACCAAATTGTAAGATACAATCTCAGCTAAGTCTGGTAGTCCTCAAATATTCCAGCCTCAAGTCAGTAGGTTTCTTCTTCTACATCTTCTTCTTTTTCTTCTTGTACCATATCCTCATTGGATGTCAGCTGTCATCAGGGTGATCTTGTTCTTGTTCTCAGCACCTCGGAAAAGAGTGGGGTACTGAGCCCATACCATTCCTGTAAATTCCATAGCCAAGATATTCTCCTTCTTCCCCTACTTCTCCTTCCTTCGATTTTACCTTTAAAAATAAGCTGAAGGAGTATATATTTATCATTTCAAATGATATAGCCAAAGTACTCAAGTTTTGATGTTGTGCATGACCTCTAGCTCTTTGTTCCAACATTGAAGTACTTCAGTGTTACATATTCTGTCAATCCAAATATTTTGAGCAGGCATCTGGCAGTATGAGTATGCCATAAAATATTGTTTCACCTCATCCCCAACCCCATATCATGAAACAGGTCTAATAGACATATAATATTTTAAAAATATGATAAGAGACATTTTGAGAGTGTAAGGCATGGTGATGTGAGACTTGAAGTTTCTAATGTTTCAAAAAACTGTGATCAACATTCTCAAGGTGCCTGCAGTCTCTGATGTCTTTGGAGTTCAGCAGCATATTGGACCCTAGTGTGTTTACAGCATTATACACTATAATAATTATTAAATTAATGTCGTATGGTCCATCTTTTTCAATACTGTATTATGAAATATTATTGAATGACATTACTAATGATATTTCATAATATAGCAAAGTCATCTCCGTACAGGCCATGAAGGCCCTTGGAGGGGTGGAAGGTAAAGGCTTCCACTATCCGTAACCTCGGCACTTGGTGAGGTAGAGTGGTTAGCTATACGCCCGGCTGCCTTCGCCCCCAGGAATTAACCTGGTACTCATTTTTGGTGTAGGCTGAGTGAACCTCAGGGCCATGTGCACCTCCAGAAGTGGAAATCTTATTTCTTAAATTTTTACGACTTCCTGACGGGGATTCGAACCCACGTCCTTCTGGGCGAACCGAACATGCCTTTACCACCTCGGCCAGTCAGCCCCTATATTGCATAATGTATGTATGTTTAGTCCTCAGCCCGAAGGCTGGTTGGATTCTCAACAGTTCCGCCATCAGCTGTCATAGATGGCCTAGGCATCACTGAAGAGGCGTACTAGGGAAATGAGGAATGAGGTAGTTTCCCGTTGCTTTCCTCGCCGAGCCACAAGTTGCTATTACACATCAGTCTGCCAAGCCCACTGAAATGCATGCACCAACTGACCCTATGAGCAATATTTTCACACCATTCATAGCAGGGACTGGCTGCAGAAGGAATGGCATTACTAGCATTACTCATACCTCAGTCACTTTCATTTTGTCAAAGCTAAGGATAAAGCTGAGACAGGTCAATGAAAGTAACAAAATTGCTCTAGCCCATACCAGAAGACATAGTGCACTGTAAACACTAGGTCCTGCCAGCAAAGGCACATTTATAGTATTGAAAAAGGTGGACCATACGACATTAATTTAATAATTATTATTGTGGTCACAATTCAATACGGATCAAAACCATGAAGTTTATATCCTATAGTATTATACACTGTCCGAAAAAAAAAAAAATCAGAAGTACCCAGAAGGGGAAGAGAAAACAAAATGAAATTTCACATATTGAGAGGGTAGGTGATGTTATTTCAGGGATTACAAAATCGAGTCAAATTTACAAAGAATTTGACAGAACGAGCCCACTGTTGCACACCCCTCTGGCCTGGATGCATGCACTGATTCATGTGGGAAGGGTGTCATAAAGCCGTAGTATCCTCTCCTGAGGCAAGCTGGTCCACAACTGTTGTTAACTGGTCCTTGATATCCTGGATACTGGCAATGGAACAGAGTTGACGTCCGAGTTGGTCCCGCACATATTCTATTGGGGACAAATCTGGGGATCTTGTTGGCCACGGCAGTACCTCAACATCACACAGATAGTTCATAGAGACACGTGCCATGTGTGGATGAGTTGAAAAATGCCACCATGATACTGTCACATGAGAGTTAACGCATGAGGATATCCGTGATGTGCCGTTGTACCATCAGAGTTCCCTCAATCACCACCAGCCATGTCCTGAAGTTATACCCGATGCCTGCCCACACCATGATGCCAGGAGTAACACTGCTGTGCCTCTCTAAAACATTGGAAGAATAGGACCTCTCCCTAGATCGCTGCCATAGTTGCAAGCAATGGTCGTCTGGGATAGTGGAGAACCGTGATTCATTGCTGAATACAATGCAATGCCATTTATCAGCAGTCCATGCTTCCTGTCATGGCACTAGTTTAAATGCAGCCGTTTGTGTTGTGGTGTTAACAGCAGCCTACACATGGGCCAGTAATACCCTAGTCTAGCTGCTGCTAGTCTCTGACCAATGGTGTGGGATGACAAAGAATGTTGCAGGGAGCCCATTACTTGTTCTTGGATGGCAGGCACAGATGTGAAGGGGTTACGATGTGCTTGGTGCACAATACGGTGATCGTACCTTGTGGTGGTCAGACATGGGGAACCGAAACCTTGACAACCCTCACATTCTCGTGCAGTCCAACATCGGGCCACTGTCACATCTGGATATTGCACTATTCGACCAGCCAGCCAAATGGAGACCCACAATGAGGCCCCTTTCAAAGTTTGTCAGTTGTTGATAATACTGTCTCACACGAGTATGCAGTATCTCCGTGTCTTTCACAGTGATGACTCAACATCTGATGCTGCTACTACTACTAAAATGTTTTCATTCCTCCCCTGAAGGGGGAGGCGGGCCTCTTAGATGGTGACACCGTGTCTCAGCCCGGGAAATTTGTTGCGGTGAATGAGATGCTTAGAGAAGGTGAAGGGGTTGGCAGCCATGGCCTATACTAGGAACTGTGCCGGCATTCAAATTAGTGCAGGAGAATGGAAAACCATTCTCAGGACAGCGAACGGTTGGGGCCAGCTGAGAGGTCCAGCCCTGTCCCATCTCCTGAATGCAGAGGCGTAGAGCCATAATAAAGCCGTGGCCACCCCTCCTCTACTCGGTAGTCCGGTCAGAGTGCAGAGTTGTTGGACCACGGACCAGCCATGGCCACTCATGGGTCGGGAACCACTCTGCATCTACCGACCCATCTGATGCAGTTCAGGCTCCTTATATGCCATACCAGGCCTGGTAACAATACTAAACACAAAAAACGCTAATCCACTCTGGTGGTTGTTCTACCTGTCGCAGAGAATATAACTCTAATAATTTACATACCTTCCGATGTTGTGTATGTGATACCAATATAGTTGGTATTATAAATTTACTCATTTGGAACAAATATTTCAGGTTCCCTTTGGGAATCAACATCTATATCAGTTGTGTATGTGTACGAAGTTACATTGACATTTGACCATATCTTTTGGGTGCTTCAATTTTTTGTCAGGCAGTATATTTCTCCGTACAGTCCACTAGTTTGCTGTTAGGAGGACTCAAGTTTGATTGGTCTACCATGGTTAGGAGTTGGGAGCACTATGAGTTATCAGCCATTGTCCTTGCATACACCTCTTACATCCTTTTGCCATTTTTGTAAAATCACTGAGATGTGTTCTGATATAATAGACCTCATATGATTTCCTCTGGTTCACCATTTTTGATTAACCCTCTACTGCATACTGTTGCCATTAGGCAACAAATAACTTTTCACCTGTATAAATGGATAAATATTGTAGACAGAGCTAGTTTTACGGCACACCTTCAAATGTACAGTCAATTAAACACATATCCCAGTGATGCCTTGTTTTTTTATTTACATAACATCAGATAAAACAGCCCTACAACCAAAGGTACTCCTTCCACCCCGTCAACATCCACGCGTACCAACCACCGTTTATTTTACGTGGGCCCTCCCCATCACATTACAACAGGCTTCAGGAGTACCTCTGGCTTAACCTCAAAGACATTACCGACCTACAGTACTTGCGCCTTGCAGTACGTACCCATGGCCAGTAGGTAGTAATGCTCGGTCTTTGAATGTTAAAAGCTTAGCGTAAAATCGTGAAACATTATATATATATATTCCACTATGGCAATCCACATCACATACGAGTGTTAAGCTATTAGCCCCAGTTAAGAATTGCTGGCACATCTAAAACGCTGAAAAGCTTGAAATTTTCTTCACCAAACGAAAACGAAAAATAATTCATGCAGTAGAGTGTTAAAAACTGTAAGCAAGTAATGTGACTTTATGTAAGAAACAATATTAACATTTCCAAATATCTTTAATTTTTCTCCTGTACAGGTGGAGTAACAGTGCTGTCGTTACCACCAAGGTTTAGAGCAGATCGACCATTCCTCTTCATGATCAAGCAAGCAGCATCTGGACCAATTCTGTTTATTGGGAAATATGAAGGAAAATGAAAACCAGATATTAAAAAAGAGATTAAGTTGAAGTCAATGTTGTGACAGTGAATTTGAAGTAACATTTTAAATGTAATACACTTTCTAAAACAATAAATTACCAAATAAAAAGCATTTTCATTTAGCATTTCAGAACTACATTCTTTATCCTCTTCTCTGCATATCTCTTTTTCTTCTTACCTTATGGGTCAAGGAACACAATTCTGTTCTCTATTAAATATCATCCTTCACATATTCCCCATCATCTTCCTCTTCTACTTCCACTTTTTATGTTTGTAGCTGACTGTTAGAAAATCTATCATCATCTTGTCAGAATGTTACAAGGAACTTATCTTGTGTAGTGTGCCTTGAAGACAAATGCACATTCCCAAGTTCCACTCTGAAATGCTGCATTAGGTTAATGTATTTCATTTGTAAGGGGCAATCAAACGAAAACTGAACATCCGCCATAACACACTTTCCGCGCAAAAGATGGCAACACTGTTGTTACGTATCGATACTGCCATCGCTGTGGTAGGAGAACTGCATAGTGTCAACTCACAGGTGTACACATTTGTTGGGTTATGTCTTTGTTTGTGCGCGGACTTATCTAGTGTGTTCATCCAGCTGTAGAAATGGAGGCAAGGAAAGAAGTGTGGTTCATTTTCTGGTGGCTGAGGGTGCTGGATAACATATAAATTATAAACAGGAGATTTTCCACCTGTATTGAATAGGTGGAAATAGGTGGAAAACTCTCCTGTTTATAATGTATATGTTATCTCAGTTCAATATGGACCAACAACATGAAGTTCATAACCCTTGATGAAGGTGCTGAAGTACGCGAAACACATCGTCGCATTTCTGCTGTGTGTGGTGAATACTGCATGTCCACAATGAGTGTGGCACAGGAGATTCCAACGAGGTCACATATCACTGCAAAATGATGCGTGGCTAGGACAGGCCCCTTGAGCCATTACCACTGATGTGACAGGGCAAATTGATGGCCTTATCTGGGAAAACCGATAAATCATGGAGCAAGAAATTTGTGTTCAGGTTGGTATTAACTGTGGCTCCATTCTGACGAGGAAGTGCAAGAGTGGGTATGGTTTTGGATCTGTCAGCAACCTACCTCTTTCTACAAAACTGGAATTGATTGGCTCGTCTCCCAGTGGGATAAATGTAATAAAGCTTTTGGTAATTACTTTCGAATAAAACCATTCCATGGTCACGTTGTAGCAGGTGATCAGTTTTCATTTTATTGCCTCATATATGTATGTGCACAATAAAAATTGGTTTTAGCAACATTATTTTATAAGCATTTTTCAGGGTTCAGCACTATAGGTTTAGGAGAGGTTATTTCACTGAAGCCCAACTTGTAGGATTCCAGCAAGATATAGCAGATATCCTGGATTCAGGAGGTCAATTGGACTTTATTGTGATTGACCTGTCTAAGGCATTTGATAGGATAGATCATGGGAGACTACTGGCAAAAATGAGTGCAATTGGACTTGACAAAAGAGTGACTGAATGGGTTGCTCTGTTTCTAGAAAATAGAACTCAGAGAATTAGAGTAGGTGAAGCTTTATCTGTCCCTGTAAAAATTAAGAGGGGAATTCCTCATGGCAGTATTGGACCTTTATGTTTTCTTATATGTATCACACTGAAGAAAATGGAAATTGCAACACCCAGAAGAAGTGGTGCTACATTGCTGCAATTGAACATGCAGGATAAGTGTTCAGTTGTGATTTGATGATTACACTTTCAGGTCCCTCTGATTGCAAGTTTGGACAACAATCAATACAGGATGTGCCCACCATGAGCTGCAATACATTGATGAATTTGTTGAGGCATGGAGTCAATAAGGCCCTGGATCACTTCCTGAGGAATTGTGGCCCATGCTTGCTGCACTACATGGGTCAGTTGTTCCAGACTTGTGGGTGGCTGAGGACGGTTGGCCAGTTGTCGACCCATCATGTCCCACACATGCTCAATAGGACTGAGGTCCGGGGATCTGGCGGGCCATTCTATGGTTGTGATGTCATGGAGAGCTTCTCTGGAGATGTGTGCAGTGTGAACCCGGGCATTGTCCTGCTGAAACATCCCATTAGCAATGTTCGCCATCATAGGGACAACCACTGGATTGAGTACCCTATCAACGTACTGTCGAGCAGTCATAGTGCCCTCAACAAGCACTAATTGTGATTTCACATTAAAGCCAATAGCTCCCCAGACTGTAATGCTTGGTGTTGGCCATGTGTGCCTCTCGACAATAAGATCTGGGCGGCCCCTCTCCCTGGTACGTCAGCGCACATGATTCCGGCGATCACTGTGGGCAAGACAGAAGCGCGATTCATCACTAAAGATGACCCTATGCCACTCATCGAGCCACGTCGATCTTTCTCTACACCAAGCTAGCCTTACACGTCGCTGTTGTGGGGTCAATGGAACACCTTCTGCAGTGACACGGGCTCGGAAGCCAGCTGCACGCAGGCGATTACCAACTGTTTGTTGTGTAACGTGGGGTGCCACAGCTGCTCGAATTTGCGCTGCTGTTGCATGGGGTTCCATCCAGGCCATCCGAATGATACGGCGATCCTCTCTCACAGTTGTCTGTCGCGCTGGGCTTGTGCCAGGTCTACGAGTGTGGGTACCTTCATTTGACCACTGCTGCCATACACGTTGTACCGTAGATGCCTGTCGGCCAACACATGCAGCGACAGTCCTTAGAGATAATACAGCCTCACATAGCCCAATTATCCGAGCCCTCTCAAACGGCGACAGTTGTTGATAGCGTGCTCTTCTCTGCCGTCGAGGCATGTTTGACGGGGAATAGTTCACTGCACAGACTGGAAGTCAATTACGCTACACCAGAGTCCGTATACTGGAGTTGATTCCTCCGCGACCAGTCACGTGGGGAGACCTGTAGCAACAATCCAATGAATCTGAAACTTTGATCATTTACATACCTACATGGCATTGTTCCATAACTTGAAAATCAACACAAACGAATAATGCCTTCATGGTGTTGCAATTTCCATTTTCTTAAGTGTATGTGTAAAGAAGTGGAATCTGGGGCAAATATTCATTTATGGGAAGGGGAGTTAGGTATTGGAATAACTTACCAAGGGATGTGTTCAATAAATTTCCAATTTCTTTGAAATCATTTAGGAAAAGGCTAGGAAAACAACAGATAGGGAATCTGCCACCTGGGCGACTGCCCTAAATGCAGATCAGTATTGATTGATTGATTGTAATAAATAAGTTACAAGTTTGTGAGCAACTGCAAAATGACCTTGATAATGTTGTGAGAAGGACAGTAGGCAATGGTATAATGATAAACGTGGATAAAAGTCAGGTTGTGAGTTTCACAAATAAGAAAAGTCCTCTCAGTTTTAATTACTGCGTTGATGGGGTGAAAGTTCTTCATTGGGGTAATCACATAAACTTATTCGTCTACTAATGTCATTCCACGCCAACTCTCCGCTGACAGCTCGGAACATACCACTTAGTCGAGCAGCTCTTCTTCTTTCTCTCAATTCTTCCCAACCCAAACATTGCAACATTTTTGTAACGCTACTCTTTTGTCGGAAATCACCCAGAACAAATCGAGCTGCTTTTCTTTGGATTTTTTCCAGTTCTTGAATCAGGTAATCCTGGTGAGGGTCCCATACACTGGAACCATACTCTAGTTGGGGTCTTACCAGAGACTTATATGCCCTCTCCTTTACATCCTTACTACAACCCCTAAACACCCTCATAACCATGTGCAGAGATCTGTACCCTTTATTTACAGTCCCATTTATGTGATTACCCCAATGAAGATCTTTCCTTATATTAACACCTAGATATTTACAATGATCCCCAAAAGGAACTTTCACCCCATCAACGCAGTAATGTAAAACTGAGAGGACTTTTCCTATTTGTGAAACTCACAACCTGACTTTTAACCCCGTTTATCATCATACCATTGCCTGCTGTCCATCTCACAACATTTTCGAGGTCACGCTGCAGTTGCTCACAATCTTGTAACTTAGGCTATAAATTACCATAACTAAAACAGCATCCACTATTGTAAGTGATCAGCATATGAAACAAGTTGCATCTTATCTGTGAAAAGTGTGGTGTGGGAGGCAGTCTGGTTGCTCATGACCATGGGAAAATGAAAGCAACTTTATTTATGAGGTCGGCTGGTTAACTGGAGTCTGGTAAAGAGGGTGTCCATTGTATAAGGAAATTTAAAAAATATCAGAAATTCAGCATTCCTTAATTAATGACTATTGACCACAGTACATACATTCACCCTGCTCGATAAACAATATATATTTTAGAAAGGAAAATACCCACAAAGCCTGTAGCACCATGGTATTTGGTTTGGTTATTTGTTTAAATTCTAAAATATTCTCATTGCAATATTCTGTACATGAAATATCCTTTTTCATTACATCTTGTTTTTATGGAAGAAAGCAAGACACCTGATTCCTCTATAACTTGAGCAGGGCATGATATACACAGACAGCATGACTCATACGAGAAGTATATTGCTCTAAGAAATGACACATAATACACACTGATAAGGTGGAATACAATACCTAAATGTGACTCAGAGTAATGAGAACTGGCTGTAATAATAACCATTTCCTCTGAAACATCTTGAATTCCTGACTCACAACATAGATATTTTTTCAAAATCTTGTCTAATGTTTCTTTATAATGAAATTTAACTTAAAGGCTTTTCAGCATGTTGAACACACAAGTTCAATATAACATACCTGTAAAATAAAACACTATTAAACAAGGAATAAAAATACACACCATTAAACAAAGAATGACATGCTTCGTTCTTAAAAGAACATCAAGTCACATTCAATGTTTCTTTGTCCAACCTTTGTCCCGTTTCTCTGTGGGGTCGGGTATGAGATGAGATGTATCTGTCATGGTGGGTTTTTGTGATTGGATACCCTTCCTGATGCCAACCTCATCAGAGGAGTTAATACATTTAAATACTAATAATAATAATTGTATGGCCTCAGGTATCATGTGCAGACATCTCAATTTGACACCATCTGGCTGTCTGCTCATTAATTTCGATGTTCTGCTTTACTCTAGGCCTCTTAGATGGCAGACCAAGTAAACCAAAACTCTCTTGGGCGTCTATGGCTGAGATGTTTCTTTCTAGTGGTTTTACGTCTCACCGACACAGATAGGTCTTATGGCGATTATGGGATAGGAAAGGCCTAGGAGTTGGAAGGAAGCGGCCGTGGCCTTAATTAAGGTACAGCCTCAGCATTTGCCTGGTATGAAAATGGTAAATCACAGAAAACCATCTTCAGGGCTGCTGACAATGGGATTCAAACCCATTATCTCCCGGATGCAAGTTCACAATGTAGGATGTAGGATGGTTAAAAAAATTCCTGACCCTCCCAGAAATCGAACCCGGAACCCCTTTGGCCAAAGGCCAGCATGCTAACCATTTAGCCATGGAGCAGCACACTCTACCACTGATCCACAGAGGCAGCTATCCCGTCATTCATTTCATCTCATAAGCTGCCTCAGGCAGTTATCCCGTCATTCATTTCATCTCATAAGCTGCCTTTGTGGATCAGTGGTAGAGTGTCGGCCTCTGGATCCCAAGATAGCCGGTTCAAACCCGGCAGAGGTGGTCAGATTTTTGAAGGGCGGAAAAAAGTCCATTCGACACTCCATATTGTACAATGTCGGCATGTAAAAGATCTCTGGTGACACATTTGGTGTTTACCTGACAAAATTTATTAAATCTCAGCCATAGACACCCAAGAGAGTTTCAGTTTACTCAGTCTGCCATCTAGTGGGCCTAGAGTAAAACGGAATGCCGAAATTGATGAGCAGACACCCAGATGGCATCAAATTGAAATGTCTGCCCGGTTTAAACCCACTATCTTGGGATCTGGAGGCCGACACTCTACCACTGAAATGAAATGGCGTATGGCTTTTAGTGCCGAGAGTGTCCGAGGACAAGTTTGGCTCGCCAGCTGCAGGTCTTTCAATTTGATGCCCGTAGGTGACCTGCACATCGTAATGAAGATGAAATGATGATGAAGACAACACATACACCCAGCACCCGTGCCAGTGAAATTAACCAATGATGGTTAAAAAAAATTCCTGACCCTCCCGGAAATTATTAATGACGGGATATATGAAAGTAGGAAGGGAGAGAGTGAAATCCAGTGCCGGCACGTAGTCTACTCCTGTCGAATATCACCGAGGGGTCCGGTCAAGGTTTAATGTCTCTAGCCGATGGACTTATCACCATCAACAGCGTCCTATGCCCTCACTCCATACGAGCACTGGGGAGTGGTTTGGAATTTAATCCAGGCTTTTGACACACAATCTAGTGATTAGAAATTGTATACCACCACCTCCCCTACCCTGCCTGATGGTGAAATTTTTTCAGACTGTTTAAACTTCAATGCCTTAACAATCGTGGCCACGAGTCAGTCAGTATTTGGAAATATGTATGTTTATTTCTGTCCAAACACCTAGGAATTTGATATTTGGAACTTATCTTACTGAAGTCCTGCTTTTGTCTCCACTCCAGTATACACTGTGAGGCACTTGAAAACCATTCTTTTAAGGACGAAACATGTCATTCTTTGTTTAATAGTGTTTTTTTACAGGTACTTTATAGTGTAATATTTATATTGAACTTGTGTGTTTGATGGACTGAAAAGCCTCTAAGTTACATTTAACTGAGTGACATTGGAAAGTATGGCTTCCTTTTTAACAAGTTTAACTTAATTACGAACTCCAAGTATAGGTTTCGAGTCCCCTTTTTGAAATGATAACATATCTGCACTTTATAGTTTTAAAATACAATGTATATCATCACATATCAGAATATTATAGAAGATAACATTTTAAAAGAGAAAACAATACAAAAAGATGCGAGATAAGGTTGTATCTTTTCCTCAATCATTTCTAACTTACACTCTGAAGCCAATTTTCAAAATGCCCTTGACTAAATCGATAAAGGAATCAAGATCAATGGGAAGCAAATACAGATGTCTGAAAATTATTAGACTCAACACTAATATTTCCATTGTCGCATTACATATTACTTGCCTGCTCATAAAAATCTTTTGTGCTGCAGTGGATTTCTTTTATGTGTCGCTTGTTGTCTGTTTAAAGTAAATTATAGAACGCAAGTTACATTTTCTCTCAGTTACATCAGTGATGGTAATGTCAATAGAATCCTCTATCAATATAAAATTCCAATATTAAGGATTTTTTAATTTCTCTTTTGAGTGTAATTAGATAAAATGGAATTACATGAAGTGGTTCTTTTATAATTTCAGTTAATTTAGTGCTGGTGATTCAATGCGCTTTATACTATTTACAATCCAAACTCTTGTAAACTGATGTTTGTAGGATAGCGACAGACCAAATAGAAATATTTATTCTCAATATTATTTTTAAAATACCAATAATGCATTATTTAACATAGTTTATTAAGTTGGATGAATATCTGACTGAATGATAGGAAGTTCCGTGGAACAAATTAAAAAGACAAGTGATGGCAAAAACTAAAACTAAGGCAATTTAATTTTTCATCTTATCCTTTGAGTCTAATAATTTTCACACCTCTGTCAACACCACCGTGATACTCGCTGACAATTTAGAAGACTTTCAATTCCTTCTGAATGTCATTGAAGTAAGCAAGGAGTTTGGCCTTAAAATAAACATTGAGAATTCAGGGTAATCAGTAAGCATAAAATCACCAATGCTGTTATCATAGTGGATGGAAAAGCTATTAAAAGGGTGTTACAATTCAAGTATCAAGAATGCTGAATAACATAATGATGATGATATAGATCCGTATTGATATACAGTTTAAATAAGAAACAATGTTAGGTTCCGTGGTCCACCCAATCAATACACCTCACTTTACAAGTGAAAACTATTTAATATAAAAACATATTAAACATATCCTGGAACATTTTTCATCTCATTTGAGACTTCATCAGCAATAACGTCTCGTAGTAGTTACGGCAACTCATTCATACCTGCAACCATATGCTCCTGGAATTCCCTTCCGGCTGTAATTAGAAACATACATAGTAGAAATGTATTTTAAAACAGATGTTATAAATGGTACATAGACTTAATAAATTAGTACAGTGGACGCCATTTATTGTAATCACGGATAATGTTATCAACCGTATTGTATAATCACTTTTATGAAGTCCCACACGGACAAATACTGAGACATAGAAAATCTTCTGTTTATTGTGATCACGAATTTGGTTTATGTTATATTTGTTTTCAAGGACCAGCCTTTTCAATGCCCTGCATCTTCTAGCCATGTCATGGGCTAATGTCTCAGCACATACAATAAAGAACTGTTTCCGGCATGGGGGATTTTTAAGAGAGTTACCAGAAGTTGAGGAGAATGTTGAACTTTGTCCAACAGGCTTAACAGAAGATGAATTTCAGGAATGGATGAACATTGATGAGGGCATCATTACTGATGCGAAACAGACAGAAGATGACATACTTGAGGCAGTTACTTCTGCAAAATTAGATATGAGAGGTGAAGAACACGGAGCAGAAGATAACGATGTTGATGATGAAGATGTTGCCGAAACTTCCTGAACACCAACGAATGCTGAAATGCGACAGGCGCTAGGTGTCTTGCGAAGAGGTGTTCAGCATAGGTTAGTGGACTTCCAAAAACATTATGAACATGAAAGATTCATTAATGGATTTTTGAGAGAAACCCAGAAGCAAACAACTATTAGAGACTATTTTACGTAGCTGAAAATTGTTAACTGTATTGCAGTGCTGTGTACCGGTATCTGTTTCATTGTAGTGCATGTAGGTTATGAATACATATAGCTACCTATGAATTTTTATCTTTCGGCTACTGTTATCAATCAGTTAATGTCAAATTATCTGCGTCCCAGATTGATTATAATAAGCGGTGTCCACTGTATTTAATTTTTTTTTATAGTAACTCTCAGAAATTTACCTTTTGTTTATAACTGTTATTTAGGTTTAATTTGATAATTAATTATATGTAATTAGAAATTGTAATACTCCGTAGTTTGTACAATGTAGCACATATAAGATAGTTTGGCATAACAGCAGGCTTCATAGCCTGAGCCACGCAATATAAAATAAATAAATAAATAAATAAATAAATAAATAAATAAATAAATAAATAAATAAATAGTTCAAAATGAGAATGGGTAGTACAAATGTAGTCAAAGGAAATTAAAGCTCTTATGATCTAAAGAAAAGCTGAAAAAATGACCTATAAGCCATAAAACACTGAAAAAGGCCACAAAAGAAAGGACAAATAAAACTCACCATTTTCTGGCCTACAATGACCCAAAATGAACATATATTATATTGGGCCTCATCTTCAGACATTCCAGAAAAAATTAGCATGATTACCCTTAACACCTACGTACATACAGTGATCCCCATTAGGTAATTTCACTCCATCAACATAGTAACTGAAAATAAGAGGACTTTTCCTGTTGATGGAACTTACAACCAGACATTTCATCCTGTTTAACATCATACCATTGTCAGATATCCATCTCACAACATTGTTGAGCTCACTTTGCACTCGCTCACAATCCTGTAAGTTACGAGGACGGTTTGAAAAGTTCTCGGAATCACCG
This sequence comes from Anabrus simplex, assembly GCF_040414725.1. Taxonomy (NCBI): domain Eukaryota; kingdom Metazoa; phylum Arthropoda; class Insecta; order Orthoptera; family Tettigoniidae; genus Anabrus; species Anabrus simplex. Next base: position 314,132,416 of record NC_090270.1, read on the forward strand.
CTAGATGTCAGTGCTAGAGCAACGAGGTTCCCACGCAATAATCACACATCCTTTGTGAGTGAACACGTGGCGCGTCAGTGCTCTAGCTGCAGGAGTGTGGTAGTGACGACTCTTTGTTGTTGTTCCCGCGTAGTGATTTGTGACAATGGAAAAAAACTGAGATTCGAGCAGTGATTAAATACTTTGTAAAGAAAGGTATGAAAGCAAAGGAAATTCATGCTGACTTTCAGAACACACTGGGGGACTCTGCTCCTTCATTTTCAACTGCTGCCAAGTGGACCAGCGAGTTTAAATTTAGTCGGGAGAGCTTGGATGATGATCCACGTAGTGGACGGCCAAAAAGTGTTACGACCCCAGAATTTACCGCAAAAGTGCATAAAATGGTCATGGAGCAGTGGCGTATCCTGGAATCTCCACTGAGGCATGCAACTAGTAACCATGCAGTTAACACAATGTATTAAGTAAATTTCAATTCTACTCACCCTAATTACATGTAGGTGAACTCGAGCCAAACAGTTTTACTGTAAGTTTCTGGATTGAACGTGCGTACACAATTCTTGTTTTCTATTTTTAAATTTACGAGGGTCCGCCTCTGTGGTGTAGTGGTTAGTGTGATTAGCTGCCACCCCCGGAGGCCCGGGTTCGATTCCCGGCTCTGCCACAAAATTTGAAAAGTGGTACGAGGGCTGGAACGGGGTCCACTCAGCCTCGGGAGGTCAACTGAGTAGAGGTGGGTTCGATTCCCACCTCAGCCATCCTCGAAGGGGTCTTCCTTGTCTATCCCTTCCAATCTTCCCATCCCCCGCAAGGTCCCTGTTCAGCATAGCAGGTGAGGTGAGGTACTGGTCATCCTCCCCAGTTGTATCCCCCGACCCAGAGTCTGAAGCTCCCGTACACTGCCCTTGAGGAGGTAGAGGAGGGATCCCTCACTGAGTCCGAGGGAAAAGCCAACCCTGGAGGGTAAGCAGATTAAGGAGAAGAAGAAGAAATTTACGAGGGAAGGTAGAGGTCTCCCGGCTTTAACTATTTGAATCTTTTCATCAAACAAACGGCCAGTAAATGGCTTTTCAAACTGATTTACAATTATATCCGTTTTAGACTCATCCATCGTTAATACCACATGTGCGCAAAATATAATAAAACACCGAAAACACAATGAATTAACTCACTAGTTAGCCACAACTCAAGCACTGGAGGTAAGTCACCCCATTGGCATTGGTCAGTTTCGTCACGTTGGGTTCTCGCAGGGGGGTAATCTGTGGGTCCCGTTCGCTGTAAAGATGCCGACTTTCTCCAAGTTGGTAACAGATGGCAGAGGGTAGCACGGGTATGGGGAGACAAATTCTGACCAAGTTTCAATTGCAGCGACATCGTTCGGAGGGTTTCAGAACTACGTCTGCCACCGAATGCAATTTTAAGATTGAATGCCTTACATCCTTAACTCCTCCATTCGCTGTCTCTTTCTTCCTAGAGTGCACCAGCACCACACGTAGTCAAGCAATGGAACCAGTACAGTTGCGCGGACCTTTTGAACTTCTGAGAGATGAAATCGTTAATATTCGACTTGAAACAACCTAAAATCGTACATCAGACAGTTCTTTGTGTTATCATAACGCATGCAATGAATGCCTTGCATTCATGGAGGATCATTGACTGAAAGTGCAGGAGATTGCTGAAGCTGTAGGGATGTCTTCTGAATGGGTATATTATATTTTAACCGAAGAATTGGGTATGAAAAAATTATCCGCAAGATGGGTGCCGCGGCTCTTGACATTGGACAATGAACGCACCAGATTGGAAATGTCCGAACAAAGTCTGGCCCGTTTTCAGTGCAACCAACAAGATTTTTTGCGCTGGTTTGTGACTACAGATGAAACTTGGGTCCACTACTATACCCCAGAGACAAAACAGCAGTCAAAGCAGTGGAAACATGCTGATTCACCACCACCAAAGAAAGTCGGAAAGGTCATGGCCTCAGTTTTCTGGGATGCAAAAGGCATTCTGCTGATAGATTATCTTCCTACTAACCAAACAATTACGGGGAAATACTATGCAAACCTTCTAGACCAACTACAGGAAAAGATACGTGAAACAAGGTCTGGTTTGGCAAGGAAAAAGGTCATCTTTCATCAGGACAATGCTCTGCCACACGCAAGTGTTATTGCCATGGCAAAACTTCATGAACTGGGGTACGAATTGTTGCCACATCCACCTTATTCACCTGATTTGGCACCATCAGACTTTCATCCATTCCCCAAGCTGAAAATTTTCCTCGGTGGACGGAGATTTTCTACAAGGGAAGAACTGACAGCTGAATTGGAGAGGTATTTCGCAGGCCTGGAGGAATCTCATTTTCGAGATGGGATCAAGGCATTGGAACATCGCTGGACCAAATGCATTAGTCTACAGGGAGACTATGTTGAAAAATAAAAGCAGTTCCACAGAGGTAAAATAATTCTAGTACATTCCGAGAACTTTTCAAAGCATCTATGTATTTACTATTTATTCCATACAATATAACACAATCCTGCAGAAAGCCTGATCAGTAATTCCAGTTCTTTACTCGTATCATATATGACAATATAAAGTTCCAATAATACTCTCATAATAAAACTGAGTACTTAAGCATCCATCTCTTGGCACAGGCCAGAGTAAGGTTGAAGTCCCGGTCTCATTCATGGCTGTGACAATATGGAAGGTGCTGGTGCTGAGTAATGACATCAGAGCACAACCAGATACAGTCGAGGAGACGATGAGGTTCTTTTGAATGTTCTACTAATATTTTATGGGGTCAAAAAATTTTCTTTTTCCAAATACAGTATCCAATGTACAGAATCATACAAAGTACTTTAAAGATCTCTCAGAAGTTGTGTTGCACCTACTTGTACTTCAATTGAGTTCATCGGTAAGTGTCTTTTCACAGCTTTGTTGCATTGTTCTGATGATGAACCTGCAGAATTCACTTTTAATTAGAGCACACTGTTCTGCTGCACAGTTCAAGCAGAGAGGTAGCCAACACATCAATTTGAACTAAAATGTTATTCTCCAAAGCACTTGTAACTTTTGACCACCCAACTGTATGTATCTGAAGGACACAGTAAAATTCATACTCAAGTGCTGGCTTCTAAATAATTATAATGACAGCAGATTAAAAACAACACCTTTTCCTACAGATCACCACCATCATCATTATCATTATCTCTTCTATACTGCTACAATGTCAAGAAATCAACCTAAAATACAAGTTTTACCAAGGATTTAGTTAATCCTGGCACCATTACATTGAACCATATAAAAATTTACATTTTCGGTAAGGTACTGTACAGTTCAACATTAAGAATGATTCCCTTTGGTATCAGTACCTAACTATAACGTATGATGAGGCAATATTTGTGCATTTGACCAAACTGTATAGCTAGCATTTCTTGTTTTCATGAAGGAGCTTGATAAAATTTTGGTTATGGTTTCCCAACATCACAATTAACTAACTAACTAAAAACAAAATCAATATTTTTGGAAGTCTGAAAAGTGATTCTACTCTCATTTTATTTAAAACTAGAAGAAGAATTGCTTTTATAATTAGACTGAAAGGTTATTTCCAGTAGTCTTGGATAACTTCAGCATATTCAACTTCATCCAAAGGTGTGATTAGAGAAACTCAATTTTTCGGACAAATAATATTACACATGATGCTGTAATATTTATAACAGATACTGCTTCCTAACTTAATATACATATTCATTATACTGAACAAACAAACCTACATAATTTCTACATAAATAATACTCTGTATATTTTATTCATCCCTCAATAAGCTACCCACATTTAAAGCTAAATAAGAATATAGTTGGATGTAATAATAAGAAATTTCTACATGTTTGAGGAATCTATTGGTAATTTGTTTTCTAGGACAGTTTTGTACACCCTTGAGGACTGACACCTCCCTCAGCTCCTGTATATAAGGCTGTGAGTTTCACTGCTTGCCTCACTTTGTACTCTGGGAGCAGGTGGTGAAAGAAGTTTGAAGATGGTGTTACCTCAATTTCTGCAGCGTTTTGGTAATGGGTGAGTAGTAGTTCACTTTTAGAAACTGGTGCAGCTATTCTTGTTTATCAGATATCAAAATTTTAACTTTCTCCCTTGAGACCTGGATAGAGGAGGAGATAAGAACATTAATTTAATCAAGTAGACCTATATATATATGTAATAGAATTATATAATACCTGATAAATGAAAGAACTGGCGAAAATGAATGCAGTTTGACTAGACAAAAGAGTGACTGAATGTGTGGCTATATTTCTAGAAAATAGATCTCAGAGAATTAGAGTAGGCAAAGCTTTATCTGACCCTGTAATAATTAAGAGGGGACTTCCTCAAGGTAGTATTATTGGACCTTTATGTTTTCTTATAGATATAAATGATATGAGTAAAGAAGTAGAATAAGAGATACAGGTTTTTGCAGATGATGTTATTCTGCACAGAGTAATAAATAAGTTAAAATTAAATTATGGTTTCACTCCAGGAACCTTATATTTTGATATTTTTTTTATATATAACTGGAGGCATATGCTTCCCCTAGTGCACCGTCACCGTCCTACATAGGACTACACTGGGGCACAGCTACACTGGGGCGAAACGCTGGTAATGTCACGACTGAAAAAGCCTAAAGAGCTTAAATGTGTTTTAACATTTGCAATTGATGAAATTAAATTATGGTTTCCTTCTAGGAACATAATTTTTTTAATACCAATATAGTTGGTACATTATTGGACGTTATCAATTTTCCAGCTAACTTCAGGTTTCCTATGGGAATCAATGTCTTTTTCACATACCGCTTAGTCGAGCAGCTCGTCTCCTTTCTCCCAAATTTTTCCAGCCCAAACTTTGCAACATTTTCGTAACGTTACTCTTTTATCGGAAATCACCAAGAACAAATCAAATTGCTTTTCTTTGGATTTTTTCCAGTTCTCGAATCAAGTAATCCTGGTGAGGGTCCCATATACTCAAACCATACTCAACTTGGGGTCTTACCAGAGACTTGTATGCCCTCTCCTTTACATTCTTACTCATCATCATCATCATCATCATCATCATCATCATTTCCCTTTATCCAGCTGTAGCCGGGTAGGGGCAAATATGGTTCCTCTCCACTTTCTTCGGTCTTTCCACCACTCCTCTTCCAACACTGTGTCCCAGTCCAGGTTTCTTTCTATAATGCTGCGTTGGATGGTATCCTTCCATCTCAATCGTGGTCGTCCACGGCCTCTCCTTCCTTGAATTTGCATTTCCATCACCTTTTTTGGCATTCTTTCGTCGCTCATTCGCTTTATGTGCCCAAACCATCTTAGTCGGCTCTTCTCTATTCTATCATTCATTTTTTCCACTCCAATTTCTTCCCGGATTTTCTCATTCCTTATTTTGTTTCTTCTACTCTTCTGTATCATACTCCTCAAGAATTTCATTTCATTATGGGTACGTAATACATCTTGTACATAGTATCCTTTGCTTCCATTGGCACATCTTTGTCCCATAACATATTTCTTACACTATGATAGAAACAACTTCCAGCTTGAATCCTTTTACTAATCTCAGCATCCAGTCGAGCATTCTCCATTAATTCACTCCCCAGGTATTTAAACGTTTCCACTACTTCCAGGGACTTGTCTGCAAGTCTAATCTGACCTTTCCCTTCTTTCTCCCCTCTAGTCATAACAAGAGTTTTTACTCTTTTCTACACTTATTTTCAATCCACATTCTTCAATCTTCCCATTCACCACATTCAACTGTTCTTGAACCTTCCTGTCGTCTTCTCCCCAAATCACAATATCATCTGCAAATAACATCATGTTCATTTCTCTTCCTCCATATGCTGCTTTTGCCATTCTCATGATGTCATCCATTACTATTGTAAATAGGATTGGTGATAGAACACTTCCCTGTCTCAGCCCACTAGTTATTTTGAACCAACTTGTCCTGCCAACTTGTGTTTGCACAAGTGTTTGCAACTTGTGTTTACTACAACCCCTAAATACCCTCATAACCATGTGCAATCTGTACCCTTTATTTACAATCCCATTTATGTGATTACTCCAATGAAGATCTTTCCTTATATTAACACCTATGTACTTACAGTGATCCTCAAAAGGAACTTTCACCCCATCAATGCAGTAATTAAAATTGGGAGGGCATTTCCTATTTATGAAACTCACAACCTGACTTAATCCCGTTTATCATCATACCATTGCATACTGTCCATCTCGCAACATTATCGAGGTCATTTTGCAGTTGCTCACAATCTTGTAACTTTAAGCTCATTAAGTCTTTGGGCTTTTTCAATCCTGAAATTACTACTGTTTCATGCCAGTGTAGCAGTGGGCTCATCAGTTGGAATGCTACACCTTTCCAAGACGCTGGCGCTAGTGCGCCATTGAGACACTACTGCAAGCCTCTTATGTAGGACAATGCAGTATTATATTATACAATGGTATTGTAAGTGGTATGTTGATTGATTGATTGATTGATTGATTGATTGATTGATTGATTGACAATCAATCAATCAATACTGATCTCCATTTAGGGCAGTGGCCCAGTTAGCAGATTCTCTATCTGTTGTATTCCTAGCCTTTTCTTAAATGATTTCACTGAAACTGGAAATTTATTGAACATCTCCCTTGGTAAGTTATTCCAATCCCTAACTCCCCTTCCTATAAACGAATATTTGCCGCAATTTGGTCTCTTGAATTCCAACTTTAATCTTCATATTGTGATCTTTCCTACATTTAAAGACACCACTCAAAATTTATTTGTCTTCTAATGTCGTTCCAGGCCATCTCTCCCCTGACAACTCGGAACATACTGCTTATTGCAAGTAGTAAATCTCATATTTGATCCATATTGAATATCATATAAATATTAAAATATCACATATATTAATTAAACAAATCCACCTATTCAATACAATATTTCTTATATTAGGACTTAAATCTTACTATTAACATCCCAATTGGGACATGTTTCTCCCCACATATTGGGCATCATCAGCCAATATCTCACACCTCAAAATCAGTTCTAATCAGAATCCTGACTATGTGTTATAGGTCTGTATACTTCCTAGATTATAAAGAGTTGTGATTGAAAGGTCCATTTTTAGTGTTTTCATTTGACTATTTAAAAATTGCTCAGTTGATTATAAAAACTCCTAAGATAACTGCTTAACATAGTATAGACAATTATTAGAAAAATGTTGACTATCTTGTCAGGTTCTCATACTTGGTCTGATTGTCCACTATGAAAAATGTTGACTATCTTGTCAGGTTCTCATACTTGGTCTGATTGTCCACTAGTTAAAACTTCATTCATGTTTGAACATTTATATAAAAAACCTAAATATTTTACACATTGTGATCAAGTAGAGAATCTGGTTAAAAACTTCATGAATTTGTTTACTATCATGATATAGAACTGTTGTCTTCTTAAAAATAGAGATATTGGCTGATGATGCCCACCTAATATGTGGGGTGAAACATATCCCAATTAGGATGGTAATAGTAAGATATATGTCCTAATATAAGAAATATTGTATTGTATTTTATGTATTGTATAGTATTAAATAGGTGGATTTGTTTAATAAATATATGTGATATTTTAATATTTATATGATATTCAACATGGATCAAAAATGAGATTTATTATTTGCAATACTATAGCCAACCAGGCGAATCAAAACTCAAACAAATATCTCAACCTCAGAGCCTAAAATCAGTACAAAGAAAAGGTATTTCAACACAAATGTGATCAATACTCAAAACAGAATAAATAGAATCTGGTTAAAAAATGAAATAAAGATGTTATATAAAAAGAAGACCTCATTCCAATTTACGTAAACAGTAAGTTAGTTGCCATACTTATTAAGAAGCAAAAAACACTGGACGAAAAACTTGCACGCCTCAAAGAAACCAATTTGAAAATAACTAACCAGAACACAGAAACATTAAAATCTAGCCCACCAATAAACTATCCTCCAACTACGGTTAATACGTCGAATACATTTTTCAGATGAAGAAATAAATCTACTTAGTAAAGATTTAAAGTTTAACTGGCCCAATCTACACAAAGAAAATAACATCATCACAACAATAGCAGAAGTTGAATCTAACATATTGAAACTCTCACCAGAGCAACAAAATGATACAAGACATGAGATAAAGAAAAAACTCCCCATTTTAGCTAATGAAATAAAAACAAACTCCAATCCCACTCATCAAAAATTGACCCAAGAATTGAAAACCAAAATAAAAGAGAACAACATAATAGTCACAAAAGCAGATAAAGGAGGGACTACTGCCTTAATGAACAAAAACAACTATATTATAAGAACTGAAGATTTTTTCTCAGATAAATCATACTCAATAGTTAACAAAGATCCTGTAGTTAGAATTCAGCATAACTTAAAAACATTACTTAAAAGTTCAACATTTCTACTAAAGGATCAAGAGCAACAAAAATTAATAAATATGAATCCAAACATCCCCACAGCAAGAGCATTACCCAAAATCCATTAAAAAGAAATCCCTAAAAGACCAATTATCAATAGTTAAAACAGTCCAACTTACAAAGCTTCAAGGTTCATACATAACTTCCTTAAAAAACATCATAAATTTAACAACACATCCCTGATTTTTTTTTTTAAACTCTTTAGATTTCTGTGAGAACAAATTTTCAACACAACCCAAACATGTTATGTGTTCATTTGACATCACCAATATGTACTCCAATATTTCACCGAATGAAACTGTCATTGTTAATAAAGGGAATCTTATTATACATAGTAAACTCAGCAGTTTTGAAATAGAAGAATTTATAGAGTTACTAAGGTTTGTATTAAATAATAATCACTTCACCCTTAATGGTAAAATATACCATCAAAAAGGTCTATCGATGGGAGATCCTATATCACACAGTCTGGCAGACATTTACATTGACTTTCTAGAACATAATAAAATATTAATGAAAATAAAAGGACTTAGCCCATTGATATGATTTGTAGATAATACATTTGTTATACAATAGATAAATTAACAATAGTAACAAAATTTTAGACTATCTAAATAACCTTGATCAAAATATAAAATTCACAAAAGATGATATTAAAAATTCAATAATTTTTTTAGATTTTACCACAACACACACAAAAAACAGCTTTGAATTTCGGATACATAGAAAACCAACTTTTCCCCTGATAACAATCAAAAACAGCTATTAACATCCAAATTCTCACAAACAGGCAGCTTACTACAGCCTAGTTTACAGAACTTATAAAATCTCCCTAACACCCGAAAATCTTAAAATAGAAATGATCAATCATATAATTGATAAACTTAAACACAAACTAATGTCAAATCTTATCCCCGATAAACCTGAAAAGTCCAAATTTGCTACTTTCACATACAATAATTCGGTGATCTATCAAGTTTCAAACCCACTAAAGAAACAGGATGTTAAAATTGCATTCAAGACACAAAACACCAATCAAAAAATATTCTTCAACCTTAATACTGTCAACTTCAACAACAATCATTATTCAGGTTCAGGAATTTATAGGCTCACATGCCAACAATGCCTTGCATCATATCGGACAGACAGGCCGCAGTTTTTATATACGATGCCTAGAACACTTCAATGCAAATAAACACAATAAATTCTCGGCTATGAGCACACACATGAAAGAGACCGGACACCAGTACATAACAGTGAGCAAGACCTAACAGTTATTAAAAAGTTAAATAAAGCCAAACTAATGAATGAATATGAAAACATTTATATTTTCCTAGACCAACATTATAATAAAAACTGGAATCTATACGATATAATAGATGTCAAAAACCCCCTTTATGAACTAATACCCAAATGATTACAAAAATAAAAAATAAAAGAAAATAGCTTTAAAAACATTTTTAAATTGCCTTCCTCAACAACTCCTTCAAAATCAACAAATATAACTCTCTCCCTATCTTCCCCTACCAACTCCTCATCACAGACAGCACACAAACATAATGCACCGCCCACCCCTCCTTCCCCTACGCACCTGCAGCCACAGCTTTCACATCACTACAACACGAGGAGCACAAGCACATCTCTCAAACTCTATTATATTAGTTATACGCCAACACAGACATAAAAATCATAACCTATGATAGTACGGCCAACCAGCCACACAAATACGCTTACAAATATTTTAATCTGAGGAAAAAGATAACGATTATTAACAAAAATATCACCTTCTTGAAGAAATGCCTTCTCAATAATCTAACTCCCAGATTTTTAAAAGCCTACAGCATAAAACATAGGTAAACATTCCATACACGAAACGCCCATAATAAAACCAACAAAATTTGGCTAAAAGAAGGAATTAAGTTCCTATACAAGAAAAAAACATTTTTGAACACTCAATTCTACGAGGCTCACTTAGACGCAGCTCGCAACCTTCCCCCAACTTACTGGAACGATGAGAGCACAAGCACGGCAGCAGTCAGTTGATCTGGCACAACCAACAAAACAAATCACACACAAAGACGAGGGGCTAAGTAGAAGTTACAAAAGCGGCCTCCTCATTAACATCTATTAACACATATTAAAACTAAAATATACCTTTTCCTTTCAATGCAGACATCTCAATAAACTACATTCTGCAAACCAACAGCAACAATTTTCCGTCATCCAACATTAAGTTTGAGAAGTCCCCATTATATCAGAATATACAACAAATGGCTGCAAACCTAACTTCTAACAAAAATGAACAAAAAATCACTTTGACAATGTTCATCGTCACGCCAACAAACGGATTCAAAGATTGATGCCGGAACTGACACTTCAATAATGATAACGTTAAAAGCTTTAACTTCCAGTATTCAAACATTCACAATTAAGTACATACCCTCAATAGAGGGCTGTTATAAATGTCACTTAAACATCAATAAGTAGCAAAATAAACACTGTTAAATGAGTTTTTAAGAAGACAACAGTTCTATATCATGACAGTAAATAAAATCATGAAGTTTTTAACCAAATTCTCTACTTGATCACAATGTGTAACTTATTCAGGGTTTTTATATGTTGTTTGAGTAATCAGTCCATAGACTGGTTTGATGCAGCGCTCCAAGCCACCCTATCCTGTGCTAATTTTTTAATTTCTATGTAACTATTGCATCTTACATTTGCTCTAATCTGCTTGTCATATTTATACCTTGGTCTACCCTTACCATTCTTACCACCTACACTTCCTTCAAAAACCAACTGAACAAGTCCTGGGTGTCTTAAGATGTGTCCTATCATTCTATCTCTTCTTCTCATCAAATTTAGCCAAATCGATCCCCTCTCACCAATTCGATTCAGTATCTCTTCATTTGTGATTCGATCTATCCATCTCACCTTCAGCATTCTTCTGTAACACCACATTTCTAAAGCTTCTATTCTCTTTCTTTCTGAGCTAGTTATCATCCATGTTTCACTTCCATACAATGCCATGCTCCACATGAAAATCTTCAAAAATATCTTTCTAATTCCTATATCAATGTTTGAAGTGAGCAATTTTCTTAAGAAAGCTCTTCCTTGTTTGTGCTAATCTGCATTTTATGTCCTCCTTACTTCTGCCATCATTAGTTATTTTACTACCCAAGTAACAATATTCATCTACGTCCTTTAAGACTTCATTTCCTAATCTAATATTTCCTGCATCTCCTGCCTTCGTTCAACTGCACTCCATTACTTTTGTTTTGGACTTATTTATTTTCATCTTGTACTCCTTACCCAAGATTTCATCCATACCATTCAGCAGCTTCTCTAGATTTTCTGCAGTTTACATAAAATCAGCTTCATGGTCCGTATCGGACTTAAACAGATTCACAAATAAGTATTTTTTATTTTCCACCTTGTAGATACACTAAATTGCTTAAGACAACTTATTGGTTAGAAGTGGTACATGTTTCATATATTATTAACATCTTCAGCCACACAACACTGTTTAGATGAAAAATTCATGTAAATGACGAAGTATCAATGCTTTAGAAGAAGTGTCCCGAAAATTAACATTAAAACTAACAGTGTTATGTGGCTGAAGATGTTAATAATATACAAAACATGTACCACATTTAACCAATAAGTTGCATTAAATGATTTAGTGTACCAACAAGGTGGAAAATAAAAAATACTTAGTTTTGAATCTTCTGCAGTCTCAGATAAAATAATAATATCATCGGCAAATCTCACGGTTTTGATTTCCTCTCCTTGAATTGTGATTCCCTTTCCAAATTCCTCTTTGATTTCCTTTGCTGCCTATTCTGTGTTAACATTGAAAGGGAGGGGAGACAAATTGCAGCCTTGCCTCACTCCTTTCTGGATTGCTGTTTCTTTTTCAAAGCCCTCGATTCTTATCACTGCAGACTGATTTTTTATACAGATAGTAGATAATTCTTCGTTCTCGGTATCTGATCCCAATCACCTTCAGAATCTTAAATAGCTTGGTCCAATCAACATTATTGAATGCCTTTTCTAGATCTACGAATGCCACATACGTGGGCTTGTCCTTCTTCATTCAATCCTCTAAGATCAGACTTAAAGTCAGGATTGCTTCACGTGTTCCTACATTTCTTCTGAAGCCAAATTGATCTTCTCCCAACTCAGCTTCAACTTGTTTTTCCATTCTTCTGTAAATAATACATGTTAAAATTTTGCAGGCATGAGATACTAAACTAATGGTGTGGTAGTTTTCACAGCTGTTAGCACCAGCTTTCTTAGGAATAGGTATAACAACATTCTGCCAAAAATTGGATGGGACTTCTCCTGTCTCATACATCTTACACACTAAATGGAATAACCTTGCCATGCTGGTTTCTCCTAAGGCAGTCAGTATTTCAGAGGGAATGTCATCAATTCCAGGTACCTTGTTCCTATTTAGGTCGCTCATAGCTCTGTCAAACTCTGACCTCAAAATTGGGTCTTCCATTTCATCAGCATCAACAGCCTCTTCTTGTTCCAGAACCAAATTATATACATCTTTACCTTGATACGACTGTTGGATACATTCCTGCCATCTTTCTGCTTTGTCTTCTTTCCCTAGAAGTGGCTTTCCATCTGAGCTCTTATTCATACACCTAGATTTCCTTTCTCCAAAGGTTTCCTTGATTTTCCTGTATGCAGCATCTACCTTTCCTAGGACCATACAACCTTCGACATCCTTGCACTTCTGCTTCAGCCAGTCTTCCTTAGCTACCTTGCACTTTCTATTCACTTCATTCTTTAATCGCCTGTATTCTTGTCTGCCCTCTTCATTTCTAGCATTCTTGTATTTTCATTGTTCATCAATCAGGTCTAGTATCTCCTGAGTTATCCACCGATTCTTAGTTGATCTTTCCTTCCTTCCTAACATTTCTTCAGCAGCCCTACTGCCTTCATTTTCCATGACTATCCACTCTCCCTCTATCGTGTTTCCTTCAGCTTTTTCATTTAGTTCTTGTGCAACATGTTCCTTGAAATAATCCCTCACACTCTTTTCTTTCAACTTGTCTAGATTCCATCTTTCTGCATTCTTTCCTTTCTCCAATTTCTTCAACTTCAGATGGCATTTCATGACCAACAAGTTGTGGTCAGATTCTACGTCTGCTCCTGGGAAGTTTTGCAATCCAACACCTGGTTTCTGAATCTCTGCCTAATCATAATGAAGTCTATTTGATACCTTCCAGTGTCTCCAGGTCTCGTCCACGTATACAGCCGTCTTTGTGATGTTTGAACTAAGTATTGGCAAGGACTAAATTATGATCAGTACAGAATTCAACCAGCCGAATTCCTCTTTCATTCCTTTGTCCCAGTCCGAATTCTCCAACTGTATTACCTTCTCTTCCTTGGCCTACCACCGCATTCCAGTGTTCCATCACAATTAGATTCTTGTCACCTTTTACATATTGTATTAAATCTTCTGTCTCTTCATATATTCTTTCAATTTCCTCATCATCCACTGAACTAATAGGCATATACTCCTGCACTATTGTGGTGGGCATTGGTTTGGTGTCTGTCTTGATGACAATAATTCTTTCACTGTGCTGGTCATAATAGCTTACCTGCTGCCCTATTTTCTTATTCATTATTAAACCAACGCCTGCATTTGCCCTGTTTGATACTGTGTTGATAATTCGGTAGTCGCCGGACCAAAAATCCTGTTCTTCCTGCCAACGTACTTCACTTATACCAACTACATCAAACTTTAATCTATCCATCTCCCTTTTCAGATTCTCTAACCTACCACAACGATTCACACTTCTAACATTCCACGCTCCGACTCGTAGAATGTCAGTATCCATCTTCCTGATGATCGCCCCCTCTCATGTAGTCCCCACTCAGAGATCCGAATGGGGGACTAGTTTACCTCCAGAATATTTTACTCAGGAGGAAGCCATCATCAGTACATAATTCATACAGAGAGAGCTGCATGTCCTCGGGAGTTAGTTAGGCTGTAGTTTCCCATTGCTTTCAGTCGTGTAGCAGTATCAACACAGCTAAGTCATGTTGAGTATTGTTACAAGGCCATATCAGTCATTCATCTAGACTGCCGCCCTTGCAACTGCCGAAAGACTGCTGCCCCCCTCACTAAGAAAGACTCATCGAGGTTGCAGGCATCCGAGATGAAGTTCCTTAGATCCGCAATTAAAAAAAAAAAAAAACTGCACAAGTTGAGGAATGATGTGTTTAGGAAGGAAGCTGTGATTGTTACATCATTGTTAGATCAGATCAGCATGTCCAGACTGAGGTAGTTTGGGTATGTAATGAGGGTGGAGCCAACAAGGACAGCATATGTTAACTTGGAGCGACATGTGGCAGAGAAACAGATGGTGGGAAGACCAAGAACTCACTGGATGGACATCTTAAGATGGATGTTGCAGATCGGGGAAGGATTCTGGAGGACGTCATTAACAACAGAACGTATCTCATTAAGACAGAATGGAAGAGGCTCACCAACAGTACCCAGGAAACTGGAACAGTAAAACGATGATGATGATGATGATGATGATGATATAAATGTTCAAACATGAACAAAGTTTTAACTAGTGGACAATCAGACTAAGTATAAGAACTTGACAAGACTATCAACATTTTTTAACTGAAGAACATTTAATGAGTTTCTAATAATTACTTATACTATGTTAAGCAGTTAGGAGTTTTTATAATCAAATAAAGCAATTTTTAAATAATCAAATGAAAGCACTAAAAATGGACCTTTTAATCACAACCCTTTATAATCTAGGAAGTATACAGACATTTAACACATAGTCAGGTTCCTGATTAGAACTGATTTTGGGGTGTTTGATATTGGCTGATGATGCACCATATGTGGGGCAAAAGATGTCCCAATTAAGATGTTATAGTAGGATATAAATCCTAATATAAGAAATATTGTATTGTACTGAATAGGTGGATTTGTTTAATAAATGCATATGTGATACTTTAATATTTACATACTGCTTAGTCAAACAGCTCGTCTCCTTTCTCCCAAGTCTTCCCAGCCCAAACTTCGCAACATTTTTGTAACGCTACTCTTTCGTTGGAAATCATCCAGAACAAATCGAGCTGCTTTTCTTTGGATTTTTTCCAGTTCTTGAATCAAGTAATCCTGGTGAGGGTCCCATACTCTATTTGGGGTCTTACCAGAGACTTATATGCCCTCTCCTTTACATCCTTACTACAACCCCTAAACACCCTCATAACCATGTGCAGAGATCTGTACCCTTTATGTACAACCCCATTTACTCAATGTGATTACCCCAATGAAGATCTTTCCTCACATTTTAATTTTGTGTGGCTATTTCTAGCCGAGTGCAGCCCTTGTAAGGCAGACCCTCCGACGAGGGTGGGTGGCATCTGCCATGTATAGGTAACTGCGTGTTCTTGTGGTGGAGGATAGTGTTATGTGTGGTGTGTGAGTTGCAGGGATGATGGGGACAGCACAAACACCCAGCCCCCGGGCCATTGGAATTAACCAATTAAGGTTAAAATCCCCGACCCGACCGGGAATCGAACCCGGGACCCTCTGAACCGAAGGCCATTACGCTGACCATCCAGCCAACGAGTCGGACTTCCTTACATTAATACCTAGGTACTTACAATGATTCCCATGCGGAACTTTCACTCTATCAATGCAGTAATTAAAATTGAGAGGATTTTTCCTATTTGTGAAAATCACAACCTGACTTTTAACCCCATTTATCATCATACCATTGTGTACTGTACATCTCACAATATTTTTGAGGTCATTTTGCAGTTATTCATAATCTTGTAACTTATTTAATTCTCTATACAGAATAACATCATCCGCAAAAAGCCTTATCTCTGATTCCACTTCTTTACTCATATCATTTATGTATATAAGAAAACATTAAGGTCCAATAATACTGCCTTGAGGAATTTTCCTCTCGATTATTACAGGGTCAGGTAAAGCTTCGCCTACTCAAATTCTGTGATATCTATTTGTAGAAATATAGCCACTCATTCAGTCACCCTTTTGTCTAGTCCTATTGCACTCAATTTTGCCAGTAGTCTCCCATGGTCCACCCTCTCTAAGGACTAGACAAAAGAGTGACTAAATGGTTTGGGAGGTGGGTGTGTGTGTCTTCAGCAATAGAATTCACCATAGGTAGGGCCTCATTGTCACAGATGAGCAGGTCCCCTATCAGGCATCAACTCGAAAGACCTGCACCAGGATTCTCCAGAGGCCATACACAATTAATTCATAATTCCATTACCAAAAAAAGCCCACTTTCTTTCTTTCTTTCTATAGTGGCAAGTTTCCATGCATTCAACTGTACATAATTTACAGGAGTCTCTTCACTTCTCTCTCGTTTATAGTACCGGTACCTTATTTTCTTATATCAAGTTCAAGTAACTGATGGTGGGTGACCAGGATCACTGACTCATTACCAGATGTATGCATAAGTCTTTTCTGGTTTCACTAAGTGAACTGCATGCAGCATATGAATTTGACACATACGTGAGTTTGTTTGTCTGACTTTACACAAGTTGAGTCCACCAAAAACTAGCATCTGTGTTGTATCGTTTAGTGATCATGTCGATGTTTGTGCCTGAAAAAGAACATTTGCAGCACACATTGTGTTTCTTATTTAATCAAAAGGAAAGAGCTGTGGAAAGTCATCATTTGTTGATAGAAACATATGGTAAACACGCTCCATTGATTAGAACATGTGAGTTATGGTTTCGCCAAATCGCTTCGGCAATAAGACCATGCTTTGTGTCTGGTGGGATTAAAGTGGTATTGTGTATTATGAACTCTTGAAGCCCAGCAAAATTGTTAATGCACAGCACTATTGCCAACAAATTATTAGTTTAAATCACACATTGATCAAAATACAACCAGAATGGGTCAGAAGACATGGTAAAGTGATTTTGTTACACGACAATGCACCGTCTCACACAGCAAAACCAGTGAAAGGTACCTTGAAGGCGCTTGTATGGGACATCCTTCCACAGCCGCTGTACTGCCCCGACCTGGCGCCATCTGACTATCACCTCTTCGCATCAATGGGGCACCCGCTTGCAAAGCAGCACTTCAGCAATTTCGAGGAAGTTGGAAAATGGCTTGATGAATAGTTTGCTGCAAAAGACAAGCAGTTTTTTTGGCATGGTATTCATAACTTACCTGAAGGATGGGCGAAGTGTGTAGAAGCCGATGGTCAGTATTTTGAATAAACAAAAAATGAATTTCCCTTGAATATTACGTGTTTTCTTTACTACAAAAACCAGCAAAAGCTTACACATACACCTGGTATAACTGGTAAATTACTTTTATCACATATGCATACTTGTTCATGAAATTGTACTTATTTTTTTGTACTTCATTGCAGGAACTTTGCTCTGTTTGGATGCTCAGACTTCTGGAGTAACTTGCAGCTCATCTTTCCAGTATTTAATCTTCTTGTATTTCCTGTTCTGACACTTATGGCATTCTCCTGGCGAGGATCGACAGTCCCATCCTTGACGATGGTAACTATATGGGCATCTGCACTCAACCTCTCTCTTTATTGGACACTGGCATCTATATACCGTGTTCCTAATCCCGAAGATCTTCATATCAACAACAGATTAAAAATATTGACGTCAAAACTTGGATCTATTAGTTCTGTCCTTAATTTCTCAGTGTGCATATTCTTCTGGACTTCTTCATATGTCAGCATGAACAAACCAGTGACTTGGACAGCAGTTTTAGTCTTTACTTACCCAACAATAAGCACATTAATCGAGGTGGGACTGCGTCTACATTATGTTACATTGTTTGGACTCCACAAGTTTGGAGATGCATTGGTATTTCTCTCTTTGTGTATAGTACTTACAAAAGGTGTAGTCTGGTGGGCCCATTATGCTTTTCTTGTAAAACCTAAGGATGTATACATTGTTATAAATAATATGGCTGAACTGCACAGCATGAAATTTATTAGTACAGTGATGATGACTGACATTATTTTAGCAGCTGTGTTTAGGATCTCTTCAGACAGATAGGTTATAGAGCTATACTGTATTTGGCTTTGTATAGAGTGATCAAACAATCTGAGCAAAAATTTAATTCTTATCCATGGTTTTTTTTTTTTTTTTTAATTTATTGCATAGCACAGATAAGATAGATTTGGAGGACTAGTACTCGTGCAAAATCAATCTCTGTTTTCTGACTTTCTCCAAATCTAAAGAACCACTGGAGGTGCATTTAAAGGATATCTCAAGAATTCCATCACAAAGTAGTATTTCTTGTAACTATGCAATGAATAGCTAATTATTTTAAGAGAAAACCCCTCACAGTTCCTTTTTATATGGTGAGAGAAAGCACATACAGAAAACTTCCAGTTATTTGGGCTATTGAAGGGGAGAATATCGAGCAAGTTGGCTGCATGGTTTGGATCATGTAGCTGAGAGATTGCATTCAGGAGGTGGTGGGTTCAAATACCATCGTCAGTAGCCCTGAAGGCAGTTTTCTGTGGTTCACCATTTTCACACCAGGCAAATGCATGGACTGCACCTTAATTAAGGCCACAACCACTGCCTTCCTGACCTTAACCCTTTCCCATTCTTGCTTTGTTTAAAACTTTTGATGTGTTAGTTTGACGTTAAACCCCAAGTAAAAAATAAATGAATAAAAAAAGGAAAGAAGGAGAGAACATGCATAAAAAATAAAAAACACTAATAATAATTCAATTCAATGAAAATTCATGGAAAAACTTTACTTAACAAGTATCCATTGTACCTTGGTTGAACCGCTGTAGAAATGCAACATCTACCTCTTCCTTTGTAGAACTTTTTAACTTTTACATTTTGAAATATCACTGTTCTGCACAAAATCCTCTCCTTCTTAAATTTTCTTGTTCTTTCTGTAACTTCCACTTTTTGCTTCACTGGTAAAACAGGTTCCTTAAGGTTTCTGTCATGATGAAGTATAAAATCACGAAATGTTTGCAAAATTTTACAAATTTGCTTCAAAATGCAAAACTATTTACCTTTAGGCAAAATAATGAATTAATTGATGAAATTATGTGGAATCGCTTTTTGACCCAAGAAGCATAATGGAATATGATCTTTAAAATGATGAAGTCTCTCTTCTAATAAACCAAATTCACATCTTACAAGAACTTTCAACATCAGAATATCTTGAACCATTCACAGTGTTTAGGATTCTAGTTCGTAGCTCATGTAGAACAGGTGACGATATTGATGTGATTGCTATTCTTCTTTCTGTGAAATCAAAATATAGGCACTTTGAGGAAGCTGTGGTGAAGGCTTTATGGATCCCAGTCAGTAATACTGATAGTCAGAGGTCATTTTCAATGTATTGTTACATAATATCTGACATCTGACAAGACATCTGGCACTCATGGTATATCTGTATTTTTCAGAATGATGTGCAATTTATGTATGTAGGCTAGTTCCTACTTGTTAAAGTGTCAGGATAATTTGTTTCCAAGCATCCTTGTTTTGATATAGATAATATGTGTTTTCACCAGAAGCGTAACTCTCATGTTCTTTGTACATATGTAAAAATAAAGTATGATGTTTTACTGCAAATTGGTATCAGCTATCTTTTGGCTTAGCTTTTACTGCTGAAAATTGGAAATCAAATTTAGCAAAATTATTGATGAAATAAAATAAAAATAGCAAAAATGTACCAAACTTACTTTATAAAAATGACTAAATTGGAAAAAAATGTCACCACAAACAGATGTCTCTATTCATCATTATCCTGATGTGTCGGGGTATGTAAGACACTTCTCCACCTTCCTCTTTATTGAATTGATCCACCGTGTTCTAGGTCTCCTTCTCACTCTCTTTCCCTCAAATTTCATCTCCAACATCTGTTTCAGTATTGTTTTTTTCTCCTACGTCCTCTTTACATGTCCAAACCATCTTAGTTTATTCCTATCAATTCTCTTATTTGGGTTTTCTATTCTCACTTCCTTTCTAACATTTTTGTTTCTCACACTGGCTTTCCTATATCGTACTTCTTAGGTATTTCATTTGAATTCTACTCTCCTCCCAACTTGTCAGTGTCCAGGTCCTGGCCACATAGGTCAATATGGGTGCATAACACATTTTTTCTGCATTATCTCTTTACACTTCCTTATTCCAGACAAGGTTTCTTACACTCCAGTAGAATACATTGCCCTATTGCACTTTCTTGCTAATCTCCATGTCCAGCCTTGTAGTCTGCATAAAATCACTCCCTAGGCATTTAAACTGTTCACGTTTTCAAGGTTCTGACCACCAATTTTCACAAAGCCTTTTCCTTGTCTTTTTTCTCTTGCTATCACCATGGTTTTGCTATTCTCTGAGCTGATTTTCATACCTTATTTTTCAATGTTCTCATTCTTTGCATCAAGTTGTCCTTGTATTTCCTGGCTGTACATCATCTGCGAAAGTAATAATTTCATCTCCCTATTTCCATATGTATCCTTTGCCTCCTTTACACTTTTGCCCATAAAATGGGAAACCATGGAAAATCATTTTCAGGGCTGCCAACAGTGGGGTTCAGACTCACTATCTCCTGAATACAAGCTCACTGCTGTGAGGCGCTAACTGCATGGCCAAACTCGCTTGGTGAAACATCAGTGTTAGAACTTTAATACTTTGCGTTACTATACAGTTAACAATTTGTGAACCACTGCATTTATCTTCAGGGCTGTTGACAGTAGGATTTGGACCCACATTCTCCGAATGCCAAACCATGCAGACACTCGCTCGCTAATTTCAAATACGTCAGCCTCATGTTAGTAGATTTACCTGCATGCGAAAGAACGCCCATGCGACAAAATTTCAGCACCTCGGCTTCTCCAAAAACTGTAATAATAGTTAGTGGGGCATAAAACCAATGACATTATTATTATTATTAAAATTCAAATTTCTGCCACAACTTAATGTACAATTTTCACGGAAGATATTATTTTATGAACTGTATTTTTCTTTTCGAGTTAACAGTGTTAACCTACAGTTAAGACTTAAAAGTATATCCAGAAAATATTTTACCTTGTTAAAATGAGTCTCAGAAAATATTTTTTCTTCAAACATTTGGTGTCCTTAAGAAACAATCTCTCTTCCTCTTCTTGGTGTCCTGCTTTCTTGCACCTAGCCCTCCACTTTGTCCGATCTGCAGGATCTATGGCTGGCAAGTCTTCTTACCAGTAGACATCTGGGATGAGCAAGAGTGCCCTCCTTACAATGATTATTTTGTGCATGCCCTGATTGTATGGTCGTACTACCACAACCTCACTTCCCTCATTGTAAAAAATAAAATAAAATGTAAGGTTCTATGTCGAAGCCACAAGTGAAGGTCCTTTGAGCATAGAATATGTCCCATGAGTGTTAGTAACAAGTGAATGTGCAGAAGTTAGGTTTAGGAGAGGTATTTTCTTTGACCGGACTCTCCTCTAGTGAATGTGGTGGAATCAAACTAATTTCTATCTCCAGAGGTTCGACAGGAACAGTAAGCATACTGGTTGCACCTCAAGACACTCGGACTCCTCGGTTCTCTTATGTTGTACATAGACTCTCTTATACTCAACCTGAGACATTTTGGTCTTGTTCAGTTCCCTTTAACTCACCCTTACTACTTGTTTTTGTCTGTGGTAGGTCAGAAATTTTTTAAAATTCTCAACAATTTCACAAGTTTTCATGCACTTACTCAACCTTTACCACTGATATTATTACAGATATCCATTGTGTAAAATATGGATGAGATTTCTCAGAATTAAGTATACCGAAAGCTTGAAGAATCAAAAATGTTGACAAATTTGCTTTTTTATGCTATGCAGAAATTCGATGTAGTTGAAGTCATGTCTAACGATGATTAACTAGGAAACAAACCCTATACATTCAGGCATCCTGAGGTGTATAATTACAGTATTGTCACTTAAGAATGAAGAGCTCATATCTATAATTTTGTCTACAGATACCTCATTAGTGCAAAATGAAAATCTTAAAAGAATAAAATGAAAATTTTGTCCTAACCTATATTATTATTATTATCATCAAATTTAATCAACAATTTGTAATGGCAAAATTATTTTCCATATTCAACCATATAAGACAACTTTTTTGCTATCCTGTCAAATCAGGATTTGGTACGAGACCTCCATTCTTAAGCAACAATATGCTTAAGCTGTTTTCTCTATAACTGTGTGCATACATTTTTATAATGATTTTTTGTGCTCAATGCTGCTTTGATTATAAAATAAAAGTTTTGAAAAATCACAAAATTATTTTTCTTCTCTCCCTTACTATAACAAAATACCGGTAATAATTATAATTTTGTGTGGCTTTTCTTAGCCTAGTTCAGTCCTTGTAAGGCAGACCCTCTGATGAGGGTGGGCTGCATTGGTTATGTATTGGAAAGTCCATGTTAGTGTGGTGGAAGAAAGTATTATGTGTGAAGTGTAAGTTACTTACTAAAAGCCTTTATTTAACCACCTAATCAATACATAATTTTTCATTGAATAGTACTAGTTTCGGCTGATATGATGGCCAACATCGGCTATTCACAACAAGACATTGTTAACTTTTATCTAATCAAGTGTTAAGTATTAGATACAGACTGTAAAAAATATTTTGAATGTACATATGTTATGTGTTTTTGCAATCATCTATGGTCCTAGCTTCTTGGGATTTAACTGCATTCGACTTGTTTTATTTATTTGGAATGTTACTATGTCCTTATCTAACACTGAAATTCATTGTTTATATGAAGTGTAAGTTGCAGGAATGTTGGGGACAGTATGGACACCCAGTCGCCGTGGCAAGGTATTTAAATTTTCCTTTTTACACTGTTTTCACCCACATTGGAGCACCAAAATCAACCTTATACCATAAAATCTTCAAAAAATAAGTACAGTAGAACCCTGCTTAACTGATACCCGGCTTAACCGAAATGCTCTTGCAAAATTGTATTTTAAAATTTTGTTTTTACCCTCTCGTTCTTAGCCGTCAATATTAGTAATTCTCTTGCTATATGTGCTGAGATCTACCAGGCAAACCCTGTTTTTATATCATGACTTTAACCAGAATGTACATGTAGCATAAAACAAAACAGTTTGTTTCTTACCATCTAGTTCCTTCCATGATACATTTTTTCTTGAACAAGCAGGAATTATTATTACTACTGGATTATTATTATTATTATTATTATTATTATTATTATTATTAATATTATTATTATTATTATTACATCTCCGAAGTGCTGTGAACCCTATTTTATCATAAGGTATGTTAAGGTTGTAGTTATATATATAATTCGCTGGGTCCATCAAGGACCACGTTAAGTCTTGTTGCATTTGACACTGAACTTGGCCTTCTTTAGAGCCCAAATTTCCCTCATTCTTTGTGAGTGGGCCTGCTTACGCTCCTCTGTCCAAGGGGCACCGTTTCTTCTCTTCGGTTGCTCGTCTCGGTTTAGACCATTCGTCAATATTTTCTTGCTGAAGAGATCTCTGTTAAGGGCATCTTCAGCTGAGATATGTAGCATTTGCAGGTCTTCTTTGGTATTTCTAAACCAGGGAATTGTGGTTTTGGGGTTTGAATCAAAAAAGTGAAAGATTTCTTTAGTTAACTTTCTTCCGTCCATTCTTTTCAGATGACCGTAAAATCGTGCCCGTCTTTTTCTGATTGTGTCGGCAATTTTCTCTATTTTGCTGTAGACTTCCTTGTTGGATCTCTTTTGATTGATTCCATTTCTGTACTTTGATCCCAAGATTCCTCTCACAATTTTGCGTTCTCTTTTCTCCAGTTCTTCAAGGAGTCCTTTGTTGGCAACTACTGGCTTCAGAACTGTTTCATAGCGACGTATCTCGGTGTTTTGGGAAAGGCATTTTTTGTTGTAGATTGTGCGGGATGTTTGGTAGGCTATTTTCAGTTTGCGTACTCACTCCTGAAGTGCTTCTTTGTCCAGTCCATTTTTCATGATGATCTCACCAAGGTATTTGAATTTGTCTACTCGGATGATGTCCCCGTATTTTGTATGGAGTTTTGGTGGAGCCTCTTTGATGTTAGTCATTACTTCTGTTTTCTCAAATGATATCTGCAAACCAGTTTTTTCGGCAATTTCCTTTAAAATTTCAACTTGAGCTCTAGCGGTTTCTATGTCGTTTGAGAGAACAGCAATATCATCGGCAAATGCTAAGCAGTCTGTTGTGATCCCCTTGAATTTGGTTCCTATTCTCAATGGACTGTAGTTGGTTTCCTGTAATCTCGCCCGCCAGGTTCTGATGATCTTTTCAAGAATACAGTTGAAGAGTATCGGGGATAGCCCATCACCTTGTCGGACTCCTGTTTTGATGTCAAAGGAATGCGAGAGACATCCGTGGAACTTCACCTTGGATTTTGTATCAGTCAGGGTGGCTCTAATTAATGCCAGCAGTTTCAAATCAACTCCAAATTCATTTAAGATGTTTAGCAGGACTTCCCGGTCAATGGAGTCATATGCTTTCTTAAAGTCTACAAAGACAGACACATACTGTTTGGACCTTAGTGTACAATATCTGATGATCGTTTTCAGATTTTGGATCTGTTCAGCTGTTGAGCGACCTTTTCTGAACCCTCCTTGGTATTCACCTATTTGATGTTCGACTTGTGCTTCCAAACGCTCCAGGATGGCAAGTGATAGAATTTTGTAAGTCACGGGTAGCAATACAAAAATATAAGTTCATTTTTTAACACTTGATCATTTCTTTTCTTCCCATAACTTCTTCATTCTAGACGATCTTGCAGACTGTTCTTCTGTTGATATAACATGCTGCTTACGTTTTGATGTTTTAAGTGATAGTTTTGTATACTTGTTGCTTAGAATCTTCTTCTCTTCTCTATTTTCAATTTGCTCTGTAGTGATTTTCATTTCATCCAAATCCATTTGTATTTCTTTAAACCAAGTGTTTTTTGTTCTACTATTCCAGTAGAGTAGGCGAAGCTTTATCTGACCCTATAATAATTAAGAGGGGAATTCCTCAAGGCAGTATTAATGGACCTTTGTATTTTCCTATATATACGTAGGTCGAGTCATAAGTCATAGAATTTTTTTTTCTCGCGAACAGGCGACAACACAGAAAATGTAAGATATGCATCCCACGCCATCTCTCCGCTGACAGCTCGGAACATAACACTTATAATACCAATATAAATGGTCCGTTATTGGACATTATAAATTTTCCAGCTAACTCATTCCTAGTTGCCAGCATTTCACCCCAGTGTGTCAAGTTGTGCTCATCAGTTGGTAAATAGCACACCCACCAAGACGCATGGCTAGTGCCAGAATTAGGAATGAATAAACATACAGAAAAATTAAAAAGAAGAAAAATTATTTATGATACTCACCTGTAATGTTTGATGTAGAACTATCTGGAAGAAGCAGGCAGGCCATGTAACAAAGGAATGAGCAGGGAACAAGCACTGACTTGCTGTAGGAAGCAGGTAGGGAGGAGAGGAGGGGAGGGGAAGGGAAGGGGAAGGTGGGGGGAGGGATAGGGAGGGGAGAAGGGGTG
Organism: Anabrus simplex; assembly: GCF_040414725.1. Classification (NCBI taxonomy): domain Eukaryota; kingdom Metazoa; phylum Arthropoda; class Insecta; order Orthoptera; family Tettigoniidae; genus Anabrus; species Anabrus simplex. The sequence continues at coordinate 314,158,476 of NC_090270.1, forward strand.
TCTAAGGTGGGGCTGCAGGATATGGAAAGAAAGATTGCTACTGAGAGGGGAATTTAAAGAGATTATAAAAGAAAGAATTATTTTTATCTGAGACATGATTACTGAAGAGAGGAATAAAAAATATTTAAAAAAACCTCTTGTCCTCATCCCGAGGTGGTGCAGCTCTTTTCAGGCTCACCCCCATTGGATGTGAGTTGCGTGTACCATTTCAACTACATACCAGCCCTCTTGCCATTCTTAAATTTCTCACAGTACTGGGAATCGAACCTGGGCCCCCGAGGACGGCAGCTAATCATGCTAACCGTTACGCTACAGAGGCGGACAAGATAGGAATTAAAAGGTCAAATAAAATGTTTGATTTCTCTGAAATTTCATTTGCGTTTGCATACCTTGCTTCTGGTTTGATGACGGAGTTATAATGGCGAAATTTAGTATTAATTGAAAGAGACTGTTTTTTTACAACTCGGCCATGTAATTAACCATTATTAAGATTAAAATCCCTTAACCCGGCTGGGAATTAAGCCATCATAAAAATTGTAAAAATACAGGATCCTTGTGATCTGAAGTGATATCTTTTGAAAATGTGTGTTGTCATTAATTAAACCTATGATAAATGTAAGGCAAAGTACCCTTTCTAATCAGTAGGTCAATGGAGCAGATCAATAATGGAAATACTAAACACTATCTGAGAGGAACTTGATCAGTACCATGTCTCAAACCAGCCAATATCTTCACATGAATTCCTTCTGTTATGGAAATACCTATGGGACTTAATTTTAAGACTGACTGAGTAAACCAGAAGACCGCCCCTCTCCTCGACCTACAGCAGACTGCTTGCCAGGCTGCAAACCCTCTGGCTTTTATAGAAAACCAGAGGGTGCGTGTAGATGGAAAAGCAATGGCAATAGCCACGGTGGCCGAGAAGAGGGAAGGCAAGCGAGGCTGCTAGGACTGTTGGGCGGCTGAGGCAGAATCCCAGGGTAGCCGCTATCAAGGATCTGCCAGTCGCCGAACAGAAAACTAACAGCCCCCTCAAGTGCTTTATTAATTTCAATAAAATACAAAAGCACATATATACATAAAAATACATGGACTACATCATGAATCCTGATAGCTTGTAAACACTTTGGACATGAATAAAAGAAATGTTGAAAAGGCAAGCAAGAAAAGACACACACAAATAATCCAAAAGGACTCCATGCAGCATGGTTGTCGAGACGAAGTGTCGAGCGTCACGGCAGGGTCTGATGTTCTCTGGGCAAGTGCCACGTCCCCTACCATGTCTAATCATGGCCTGGCTGACCGTGGGCACCTGAAACTGGACACCAGGAGGTAGGATGATGACGTCGTCCCCGACTGCAGATGCCAACTGGATGGCATAGTCATGAGAGCTGTGTAGAGAAGAGATGCTCGAGTGTAGGAGAAGGCTCTGTGTGCGTGGTCAAGGTGTGGCCCACAGGAGATCTCGGCCCCTCATGTTGATCTGGAAGGGAAAGTACATCATCAAAAATTGTTGTCATTACTAACAGTGATTGAATATATGAATGAAGGTTGGTTATTAAATAACTGGAATTTTATTTTGGTATTTTTACATATATGTACCTATAATATATACATATAATATTCTTCAGTTCACCACCTGATAACATCTCTTCAAAACCAAAACTGGGTTCAACAGTCATGTTCACGCTCATCACCAAAAAAAAAAAAAAAAAAAAGTACAAATGACACTGTGCAGCAGTTGCTATGGTTGGATACTGCCAGAACAGACGTTGCCATTGATTCTGTCACGGCCCGTACTTATGGACATGATATAGACTTTTGGGCATATGCCATGTCAAGAAAGTAAGATGAAATTCTTTATGTTTCGCAGAGAACTTTGCTCTGCATCATCAGAAGAAAATCTTGACTGTCCACAAGCCTTTCTTGACATGGCATAAGCCCATACGCCTATATCATGTCTATATCGTGTCTCTATCATGTCTATATTGAACAGATTTTTGCCTTTTTTTTTGACATAGATATCCTTCTTTGCAACATACTTGCTTCACCTTTATGCAAGTTTGCAGTTATTTTCAACAGGAATACTTTCTGGTGTGGCCTATGACAAAAAACATTACAATGCCTCATCATCATCATCATCATCATCATCTCCATCATCATCATCATCATCACCACCACCACCACCACCACCACCACCACCACCACCACCACCACCACCACCACCACCACCACCATTGCCACTGCCACTGGTTCCTTCTGCAGCAAGCTTCTGCCAATGAGTCCTGTTCCTGGTCCAGACTTTTTTCATTTGAAAAATGAAAGCATAGCCAGTTTTGATAATTTTTAACTACCGCTCAGTCACAGTGATTCTGTATACCATTAAAATGTCTTTCAATATTTCCAGGTGATTTAGTCTTCAAGTCTTTTAATTCAGGAGTTGGTCTGCTATTCGTAATATTATTACTTTCCTCACTAAGTGTATGTTATCCTGAGGAATGGTTTAAAAGGGTCTCTGTAACACAGTCAAAATTATGCGCCAATATTCACCAGTCAATTTAGAATCCATGCTTGGGAAACTTAGGGTAAAGAAGCAAAACACCATTTGCCTTTGTGTCTAACCAGCAAATAATGCACAACACCAAGCGCAATACACTGTCACTATGGCACTACAGGTCACTGACACCAGCCTAGATGAGTTTGCTGTTTAGCATTGCAGGCAACGTGCTGCCTAAATCAGAAACACTGATGATATTTTGTGTATATTGTACCAGGAAATGCCTGTACTTAGGCGCTAACTTGAAGAGCATGAGATTTTACAAAGGGCATGTATGGTACATTACAGGAGTGGGTACAGAGAGGATTTTGGTTCAGAAAATATAATTTACTTAAAAGGTTCTGGCTTTATTCTCAAGTTCAAATTGATATCACCTTGGAACAAGTGCGGCGTTCTGGTTCATTCGTTTCTCTACAGTCCACTGGCGAAGTCCTCCACATGGAACCACGACTCCAGCCGTCCTCACTATGGATTGGAAGCTGTCCACTTCATGGCCGTATCGATGAGTATAATAAACAAATTAATCTAAAAAGCCACCTAATCGATTAGGTGGCTTTTTAGATTAATTTGTTTGTTGCTCACCAAGGATCTCATGTCAGAACCATGGAACCAGGTTCTACACTCATCCCCCTGGCACCACGGATCTGCAGAGTTTCCCTCAATGGACGTTCCCAATGTTCTGGACGATCTCAATGTTCTTGGCGCTCTTGATGTTCTCGACATTCTTAGCGCGGGCTTACACTCATTTGTAAGGTAGAAAGTATAAGTCCCAAATGTAACAGAACTAATGAATTGTTGAGTTTGTTAAGCAAATTTTATTTGTGAAAAGGAAAATTAAATTTCACTGTCATCGTCACTTGAGATAAACGTTCAGGCATGTTCAAATGTTACTTAGAATTGAACCCATGACCACTTGTCATGCCAGAAAATAATTAAACTTGAGAATTTGTAAGTATTCACAAGTTGATAGAGTTTATACACAAGCACGAACACTGCTGCTGTCTACACAAATTATCATGAAGAAAATAGTTTGTCAGAGTTTGTGACACATGAAGGACTAATTAATAACTATGTTCTAATGGGTTATTTGTTTTAACGTCACTTCAGGTTAAGTGTTTATCGAGTATTATTGGAATGCAGAATGGGTTAAGTCTATTCCACTCAAAGACTGTATTTACATGATCACCCAAAATATCGTGAAAAATAAAGAACTATTTCCTAGAAATTAAAGTATTACTTTCAACGAAGAAAATTTCAATCAATCAATCAACCAATCAATCAATCAATCAATCAATCAATCAATCAATCAATCAATCAATCAATCAATCAATCAATCACTACTGATCTGCATTTAGGGCAGTCACCCAGGTGGCAGATTCCCTATCTGTTGTTTTCCTAGACTTTTCTTAAACGATTGCAAAGAAATTGGAAATTTATTGAACATCTCCCTTGGTAAGTTATTCCAATCCCTAACTCCCCTTCCCATAAACAAATATTTGCCCCAATTTGTCCTCTTGAATTCCAACTTTATCTTCATATTGTGATCTTTCCTACTTTTAAAGACACCATCCAAACTTATTCGTCTACTGATGTCCTCCCATGCCATCTCTCCTCTGACAGCTCGAAACATACCACTTAGTCGAGCAGCTCGCCTCCTTTCTCCCAAGTCTTCCCAGCCCAAACTTTGCAACATTTTTGTAATGCTACTCTTTTGTCGGAAATCGCCCAGAACAAATTGAGCTGCTTTTCTTTGGATTTTTTCCAGTTCCTGAATCAAGTAATCCTGGTAAGGGTCCCATACACTGGAACCATTGTTGAGGTCTCACCAGAGACAAATATGCTCTCTCCTTTACATGCTTACTACAATCCCTAAATACTCTCATAACCATGTGCCGAGATCTGTACCCTTTATTTACAATCATATTTATGTGATTACCCCAATGAAGATCTTTCCTTATATTTATACCTAGATTCTAGGTGTAAGGCTCATTTCTACAGATAATAGGCAACTTGATATATTTGGAGTGTACAGATCTGGAAAGGGAAGCACTGGTGCAGATTCTGAATTCTGAATTATTTGATAGGATAGTCAGCTATGTGGGAAACGACATGGAAAGAAATGTGATTGTAACGGGAGATCTGAATTTATAATACCAATATAATTGCCAGATGTCAATTGGGAAGGAAATGCGAATGACAGGAAGGATGACCAACAAATGGCAAATAAGTTAATATGGGAAGGACAGCTGATTCAGAAAGTGATGGAACCAACCAGACGGAAAAATATCCTGGATGTCGTGCTGATAAAACCAGATGAGCTCTATAGGGAAACTGAAGTAATAGATGGTATTAGTGATCATGAAGCTGTTTTTGTCGTAGTTCAAAATAAATGTGATAGAAAGGAAGGTCTTAAAAGTAGGACTGTTAGGCAGTACCATATGGCTGATAAAGCAGGCATGAGGCAGCTTCTAAAAAGTAACTATGATCGGTGGAAAACGGTAAATAAAAATGTAAACAGACTCTGGGATGGGTTTAAAGAAATTGTTGAGGAATACGAAAACAGGTTTGTACCTTTAAGGGTGGTAAGGAATGGTAAAGACCCACCTTATTATAATAGAGAAATAAAGAGGCTAAGAAGGAGGTGCAGACTGGAAAGAAATAGAGTTAGAAATGGCTGTGGAAGTAAGGAGAAATTGAAGGAACTTACTAGAAAATTGAATCTAGCAAAGAAGGCAGCTAAGGATAACATGATGGCAAGCATAATTGGCAGTCATACAAATTTTAGTGAAAAATGGAAGGGTATGTATAGGTATTTTAAGGCAGAAACAGGTTCCAAGAAGGACATTCCAGGAATAATTAATGAACAAGGGGAGTGTGTATGCGAGGATCTTCAAAAGGCAGAAGTATTCAGTCAGCAGTATGTAAAGATTGTTGGTTACAAGGATAATGTCGAGATAGAGGAGGAGACTAAGGCCAAAGAAGTAATAAAATTTACATATGATAACAATGACATTTACAATAAGATACAAAAGTTGAAAACTAGAAAAGCGGCTGGAATTGATCAGATTTCTGGGGATATACTAAAGGCAATGGGTTGGAATATAGTACCATATCTGAAGTACTTATCTGATTATTGTTTGGTCGGAGGAGCTATACCAGATGAATGGAGAGTTGCTATAGTAGCCCCTGTGTATAAGGGAAAGGGTGATAGACATAAAGCTGAAAATTACAGGCCAGTAGTTTGACATGCATTGTATGTAAGCTTTGGGAAGGCATTCTTTCTGATTATATTAGACATGTTTGTGACATTAATAACTGGTTCGATAGAAGGCAATTCGGTTTTAGGAAAGGTTATTCCACTGAAGCTCAACTTGTAGGATTCCAGCAAGATATAGCAGATATCTTGGATTCTGGAGGTCAAATGGACTGTATCGCGATTGACCTGTCTAAAGCATTTGATAGGATGGATCATGGGAGACTACTGGCAAAAATGAGTGCAATTCGACTAGATAAAAGAGTGACTGAATGGGTTGCTATATTTCTAGAAAATAGATCTCAGAGAATTAGAGTAGAAGAAGTTTTATCTGACCCTGTAATAATTAAGAGGGGAATTCCTCAGTCTCTACTCAATCAATCACTACTGATCTGCATTTAGGGCAGTCGCCCAGGTGGCAGATTCCCTATCTGTTGTTTTCATAGCCTTTTCTTAAATGATTGCAAAGAATGGAAATTTATTGAACATCTCCCTTGGTAAGTTATTCCAATCCCTAACTCCCCTTCCTGTACCACTGTTTAGCATTGTACTATTGACAAATCACTGCCTTTACACTTTTTTTCTACAACCCGATTCTAGTCATGAATGGAATGAATGAAGCCCTCATCTAAGGACGAGGATAGAAATGATGCCAGCTGCCAAAGCCTGTCGCACTCCTCTGGGGCAACGATTCATGACTGATAGATGAAATGAAATGATATTGGAGAGTATTGCTGGAATGAAAGATGACAGGGAAAACCGGAGTATCCAGAGAAAAACCTGTCCCGCCTCCGCTTTGTCCAGCATAAATCTCACATGGAGTGTCTGGGATTTGAACCACGGAATACAGAGGTGAGAAGACCAGCGTTCTGCCGCCTGAGCCACAGAGGCTCTGCCATCACATTATTTTTATAAAAAAGAGAGTTCAAAAGAATATATGGTACTTCACTGACAAGATATTTATGGTGGGACTCACTTCAGGTGACGTGGCCGGAGCGAGCCTGCTGGTGGGCGCGTGTCGTGTCGTTCTCGTCTGGGAATCCCCTTGTTATCTGCTACATAGCTGTGAAGCACAAGAACAACCTATGTGGCACTTGGCTATTGTTGGTGCGAGAAGCTCAGTCAGTGAGCTGTGTGGAGCATAGTACTGCGTGAATATTTTCAGCTCTCATAAGTTGTTTCATTGATATATAAATCTTGTGATTCATTGTTTTAATTCTACATGTAACATTCCCTATTTGTTGTGAACATGTCCAAAAGAATTATAGATCTTCTGAATGATAATATATGGGATATTCTTGAACTCAGTGAGGAAGATAGTTGCAGTGATTCTAGTTTAGATAGTAATGGTGAAACTATCCCGCTATTAGATGTTCTAAGCACGAGTGCTTCCATTGGAATAGGCCTACTGCGTAGATGCTGCGGACAGGTGCCGAGTTCGAGCTCTGATGAGAGTAGCGAGTTCGGAAAGTGAGAGCAATTCACCTCCTGCTCCACCTAGTGATTGGGATGTAAGAGGATGTACGAGAGCCTGATTTCCAGGTACATACCAAAGTGGAATTCGGGGCAAACTTGTAAATAAAAAAGAACTGGACGAAATATTTGAGCATTTTTTTAAAAGATGAACTGTGCGAACTTATAGCAGAACAAGCTAATCTGTATGGTCAGCAGTAAATATGTGCTAGTATAGGAACAGCTATAATGAAAAGAAGAAGCAGAGAGAAGGATTGGGTTCCTACTAACAAGGAAGAAATAAAACTTTTATTTGGGATCTTTTTTCTTCAGGGTATAATTCAAAAGCCGAAGCTATCTCATTATTTTTCACGTAATAGATGGTTTGATACACCCATGTTTTATGAGACCATGTTTGAGAAATGTTTTCTTTTCTTTCTTCTGAAATTTTTACATTTCTCCAATAATGAGGCCTATGATCGGCAAGTATCCCCGAAACTCTACAAAGTAAAGCCAGTTTTAGATGTTCTTGTAACAAAATTTAAAACTTCCTATTTGCCAGATGATCGTCTACCTATTGACGAAAGTTTACTCCTTTGGAAAGGTCGCTTGGGATTGAAAATGTGCATTCCAAAGAAGAAAGCTCATTTTGGGATGGTATCCTTTAAATTATGTGAGGCTAAAACAGGATATGTGTGGAACATCCTGTGGTACAAAGGCAAGGAAACTGAGCTAGTAAATGAGGTTTGTGGGGTAAATATTTCTCAGTATACCAAGCCCTCAAAAGTTGTGGTTGTGTTTGTTCTAGCCAAACCTTTTCTAAATAAGGGATATCTCATGGCTCTAGATGATTATTACAGTAGCCCAGAACTCTTTGATCAACTCAATGAATTTCAGGCAGACGCTGTCGGTACTGTAAAATTTAACAGAAAAAATCTTCCAAAAGGATGTCATGGAGAAAAGGTTGAAAAAAGGGGAGGTAGCTTTTGCCTATAAAAGCAACCTCATGACCTTGAAGTGGAAAGACAAGAGAGATGTCTGCATGCTAAGTAGCATTCATGATGCAGAAATGCACACTGTTCTAAACAAGAAAGGAGAAACTAAAGAGAAGCCGGTCGTATGTATTGAGTAAGGGGTGGACTTATCACCCCAATATATTGTGCCATACAATACGGCAAGAAAAAGAATGACGAAGTAGTACCACAAGATTGCTGATAGCTGCTGGACATAACAATGTTCAGTGCTTTCGTGATATACAAGAAACACAGCGGCAAATTCAATCAGCTGGAGTTTCATATTCAAATTATGCAGAAACTATTTCAGAAGTATGTGAACGCTGACCCTAACACAGCCTTGCCAATTCAATCAATGAGACCTGCACCCATTGACTTGTCAACTTGATTCTCGAAAAGGCATTTTCCAGATTTCAATCCAGCCTCAAAATCAAGACTGCATGCAAATAAGAGATGTGTTGCTTGCGTAGCAAAAGGCCAGAGGCGGGACATGCAGTATTGTTGTGTAGTATGCAATGTTGCTTTGTGCCCCTCTCCTTGCTTAGGCTTTACCATACAGCTGAAGTGTAAGCATTGCAAATATGCCAGTGTGTCTCAGGTTCTATACTCGGGGAATTTGAGAATCTCGTACTGTGCTCTTGGCGACCTCTGTTCAATCTGAGTGCCAGTGGCTATCAGTGACCATCTTGAAAGAGTTTTTTCAATATTTTCTTCAGTCATTTGTGATAGCTATTGAGTGTAATTTTGTATAATGTAGTAACAAAGTTTTGATGAATGAACTCATGGATTACTCACTGCCCTCTACAATGGCAATTATAGGCCTATGTGGTGAATATATATTTTTATTTTATTTTAGGAAAATGAGATATTTGAGTGAATGTGTCTCTGTTATTTGGAGTGTTTGATAATTTTTCATTTGTGTGTGTAATGTATTTCAACGATCAATTAATATAAGCAACACATATAATACCCCGAATAGGAGTAAATATGAAATGGCACATATGCAATTTTTGCACTGATACTGGATGAATTGAAAAATCATTTTATTTATAAATAATAATGCAATTTACACTGCAACATACAATTTTATGCAAAGTTTAACATAATATTTAAGCGGGTGTAGTTGGCAAAAACTATATCTTTTTTAGAGAAAAATTTTACCGTACTGAAAATGATTCCCCTCTATGCAGGAATTCTCATTTGTGACCTCCTCATTTAATGGGTTAATGGTCCTTGAATAATTGTTGGTGATTATCATTGCATTTCATATTCAAATATACTGCTGTTGACATACAGTTGAGTAAAATAATAAACCAATTTCTGCAGAAATTCAAATGGCATGGTGCCCAACTACTCAAGGCTATCTCTATCTTCCTTAAGAATACATCCAACAGTTCACCTGCTAATATTATAAGCTTTCATTTTGCACTTTAGACACTCTTACCAAGGTGTACTTAATTTTTGTTTCCTTTAGAAAATACTCATGATTGTTACTACCTTCCAACCCAGACTATGTTATCACCTCCATTCTGTTTGCCATTCTGAGAGGTTTGGAAGCAAAAATAAAATTTAAAAAGCAGACAAAAAGAGGAAGTGAGAATAAAAATGAATAGAAGTACAAAATGAAGTCACATACACAAACAGTTACATGCTGAACAAAAAATACTATGAATTAGATAATGATAGCACCTACCAAGATAGACACATGCTAACAAAACTAGACAAGAGTAGCAAGACACTCGGCAATACTACAAGTACCGGTAGCACAGCAAAGTGAGCACTGCTGTCTCAAGTAGCAGCTGAATGACATACAACGTTATTCCTATCCCACCAGGTGCTCATTTGTCCAACTAATCACAGAGGGGAAGACAAAACATAGATAATTGAAGGGCACCTACCATTGGAGTAGAAAAGTTCTACAGAAACTGGGCATAAAGTTGAAATTAGGAATAGCAGTCAGCATCCGATGACAAAGAACTGAGGAGCAAACTGCCAAAATTATTAGCTGCAAAAGGCCAATATAGAAGTCTGAACGTGTTACCAACTATGAACCTGAAATTTAAGAATCTTGAAGGCTATAATTGAATGTCTCTTGTTAACAATTGACTTTCGAGCCATACATGATAAAATGTCATTAAGTAACTATGAAAATTTAAACCTTCAAAGTTCCTAGCTAAAATGGCCATTCCTAAATACCCAGAAACCTCCAGGGGTTGATTTACAAAAAAACAGTAATACTGGGATATCTGGTCACTCTGGCAATAAGGTAAGTTCAAAAGCATTTCTACATTTAATAAAACATTGAACACAGGAATCTAACATAAAATGATTTTACACTTACACTTAGTCATAATTTTTTTTTTTTTTTTTTTTTGCTGGTTGCTTTACGTCGCACCGACACAGATAGGTCTTATGGCGACGATGGGACAGGAAAGGGCTAGGAGTGGGAAGGAAGCGGCTGTGGCCTCAATTAAGGTACAGCCCCAGCATTTGCCTGATGTGAAAATGGACAACCATGGAAAACCATTTTCAGGGCTGCCGACAGTGGGGTTCGAACCTACCATCTCCCGAATACTGGATACTGGATACTGGCCGCACTTAAGCGACTGCAGCTATCGAGCTCGGTATTAGTCATAATAATCACCCATTCTCAATCAATGACATTTTAAAGAACTCTCATTATATACGGTACCTACTATACACATAATAAAAATTATTTGATAAAATCTGGTGACGTTCTTTCAGGAATGAAATGTCTCATTCTGTTATTAATTAAATGTTTTCTAGTACGTAATTCTTAATCTTGCATTAGTTTTGACAGAATGAAAAACTTTTAGGTTATATGTTGACTAAGATAATTCCCTTGTCCATCTTTGCACATTGTTGTGAATGATGTCAGAGCAAAGTTTCCTAAAACTGATAAACTTGCATCACACACCAAGAAGGTATTTATTAAACATTCATCAGACTGGAAAATTTCAGATCACTAACTCCTGATATCCTGCTACCTCTGATATGGTATAGATCAATGGATGTACATACAATTTTGTATCAGTTTCCAAGCCATGAAGTGTGTAGCCTACTAGATTCCCTCGATGAACAAGATTCCAGACCTATACAGTTCACTCAAGGACTGTTTTCAGACAGTAATATGCAGGGAAAGAAAACATTCATCAAGATGAGTTTTACCTCCTTGTCATAAAATATCATATGTTTTCAGAAAATATTATTGTGTTTGTTAGAACAACTGTGAACATATTGGAAAATGTATATGTTGAAGTTGATGAGTTCATATCTAGTAAAATGGAAACGTGTTCTTATTTTTTATTTATTCTCGACAAAAGAAACATCCGGCTGCAACTGCGGTTGATCACAAGGATCCGGAAAACAATAGAACTTTCTTAATGTACAGTATAACAGAAATGTTATTGTTATCTAATGACAAGAATATAGATGGTGATTTAGTATCATTAGTGAATCCTTCAAAATATTTAATGAAAAATGTTGTACCTCTGTCAACATAAGACCCAGCTTCTTCAGATTGGAGCTCGTGTCCTTAACCCTTCAAGCCGGTATTAAACATTGGCCAAGTTTTACCCTACAGTGGTAATAAATTTTAGAAAAATATCACAATCTAACATGCTGTCACAAACATTGCTATAACTTCTAAACCACTTGTTCGATTTTGTTCAAATTAAGTAGATATGCCGTTCATATCATGCAGATGTAATATCTATATACTAAAAGGTGGCACCTCACATGCAAAGTAAAAAAATACCTAATTACCTTCTTGACAGAATAAAATTCAAATCAACAGGTGTCCATGACCACTCAGGTGAGCATTCACTTATATTACTAACATTATTTACACCACACATAATTTCCTAATTTGCATAATCATCATCACTAATGCTTTCATTATCTCTCAGATCCCTCTCATCACTACTTTCACCTAATATGCGTTCAAGAGCTGCATTAGATAAAATAAAGACCACTCGAGGATGCTGCCATGTTGTTTACACTGATCGACGTTGATGAAACAAATTCTTTTTACGCCAACACAATGCTGCATTACAGTTGAAGATGCTCCCCTGAAGAGAATGGTACCCTGTGCTGCAAGCTGTTCACGTTGGCAACCAAGAGATGGCACGCAGATGCACATCTGAAACATCGCTAGCCTAGTCCATACAGGTATACATCAAACTACTCCTGGCTTATGTTTTGTAGGTCCGTACCTGTACATGTTGAACCGGCTTGAGTAGTTAAATGAAGTTTCCCAGACTCCAAAAAGAAATCCCCTTACTTCCCACACGTAACCAACTGTGTTATAGCTCTCACTTAAGTGAGGGTCGCATGGACAGTAGATCGCTCTCTTTTCCGCATTCACCACCAATGCCTGCTCGGAGTTGACCTCAGAACGTATGGTGGGGTCCAATAGGAGGCATTTCCTTCCCTTACGGTTGATGGCGATAACATCCGCTCAACTGGTCGATCCATTTTCTGAAAGGCAGTGCACTTCCTCACGTTCTGCAGGGCCATCGCAATGAAAGAACGGACCTTGTGATGGTGCAAGTTCCTCTGTAAATTTCCCTTGGAGCAGTAGTCCAACACATGGCTAGCTATAAGTTTTTGACTTACTCAGGCTCTGCAAGAGGCTGGAGGCATTTAAATAAGGTACAGGTGGATGCTCTGTGTTTCACGCACAGATAGGATTGGTGCTTCTGAAGTGTTGCATCAATTGGGAAAGAAGACCATCAAAAAGGTTGAAGTTTAATCAATTTTGGCCACTGATGCAGAATCCTGCAACTTGTCCTACAAGGAAGGATAGAAGGGCATAGGAGATGATGAACTTGGTGGCTGAAGAATCTCATGGACTGGTATGGGTTGAGCACTACGTCCCCATTAAGCACTACTGCATCCAAAATCAAAGATCGCCACCTTCGCTAGAAGAAGATGAAGATCTCGCACTCCATCGCTTGAGTATTGATGGGGAAAGATTTTAGCACCAAGTGATTTAGATGTAAATTTAAAAGGTTTTCAGTCTGTCAAACACACAAGTTAAACATAAATATCACACTATAACATGGTTCATGTTTGTGGGTTACTGTAGTCACGTCCTAGTTCGTGAACCATGGGCAACGGCTGAGTGGCCTAGTAAGTGGTCCTGAGAGTCAGGATACCAGTTGCTATGGAATGGGAGTGGACATCTCGGACATATTCTGAGTTGTGGCCCTCCTTGTGCTCAGGCGGCTAGGACTATACAATTCACCGGTGGTCCATAACCCGTTAGAGGAGAGATCCTCACTTGGACTATGTGCAAGTAGGGCAGCATCCTGCTTCATGAATTAACCGAGCTCAGAACACTTTAAGCAAGACTCGGACCTATGGGAGTAATGGAGTCCCACTCCCATTTGACAGGCGAGGGACTCCTTGGAAACAACTTGGTGAACAAAATGGAATTCGATGGGGAGCTATCAATATTAATGGGGCTTATGGAAGAAAGAAGGTAGAACTGGCTGAGTCAGCAAAGAGGATGCATCTGGATGGGCTAGGAGTAAATGATATTCGGGTAAGGGGAGATAATGAGGAAGAGATACGAGATTGTAAAGTGTACTTGACGGGTGTTAGAAAGGGAAGGGCAGAGTCTGGGGTAGGGCTCTTTATCAGGAATACCATTGCACGCAACATAGTTTCTGTTAGGCACGTAAATGAGCGAATGATGTGGGTAGATTTGTCAGTAGGAGGAATTAGGACAAGAATTGTGTCCGTGTATTCACCATGTGAGGGTGCAGATGAGGATGAAGTTGACAAGTTTTATGAAGCATTGAGTGACATCGTGGTCAGGGTGAACAGCCAGGATAGAATAGTGCTAATGGGCGATTTCAATGCGAGAGTTGGGAATAGAACTGAAGGATACGAAAGGGTGATTGGTAAATGTGGGGAAAATATGGAAGCTAATGGGAATGGGAAGCGTTTGCTGGACTTCTGTGCTAGTATGGGTTTAGCTGTTACGAATACATTCTTCAAGCATAAGGCTATTCACCGCTACACATGGGAGGCTAGGGGCACCAGATCCATAATAGACTATATCTTAACGGACTTTGAATTCAGGAAAACTGCCAGGAATGTACGAGTTTTCCAGGGATTTTTCGATGATACAGACCATTATCTGATCTGTAGTGAACTAAGTATCTCTAGGCCTAGGGTAGAGAAAGTGAAATCTGTCTGCAAACGAATAAGAGTAGAAAATCTCCAGGACGAGGAAATTAGACAGAAGTACATGGATATGATAAGTGAGAAGTTTCAAACAGTAGACAGTAAGCAGGTTCAGGATATAGAAAGTGAATGGGTGGCATACAGGGATGCTGTAGTAGAAACAGCAAGGGAATGCCTAGGAACAACTGCGTGTAAAGATGGGAAAAGGCGAACATCTTGGTGGAATGATGAAGTGAGAGCAGCCTGTAAACGTAAAAAGAAGGCTTATCAGAAATGGCTCCAAACAAGGGCCGAGGCAGACAGGGATTTGTACGTAGATGAAAGAAACAGAGCGAAACAAATACTGTAGTTGTTGAATCCAAAAAGAAGTCATGGGAAGATTTTGGTAATAACCTGGAAAGGCTAGGTCAAGCAGCAGGAAAACCTTTCTGGACAGTAATAAAGAATCTTAGGAAGGGAGGGAAAAAGGAAATGAACAGTGTTTTGAGTAATTCAGGTGAACTTATAATAGATCCCAGGGAATCACTGGAGAGGTGGAGGGAATATTTTGAACATCTTCTCATTGTAAAAGGAAATCATCGTGGTGGTGTTGCAAACAGCCAAGCTCATGGGGAGGAGGAAAATGAATGTTGGTGAAATTATGCTTGAGGAAGTGGAAAGGATAGTAAATAAACTCCATTGTCATGAGGCAGCAGGAATAGATGAAATTAGACCTGAAATGGTTAAGTATAGTGGGAAGGCAGGGATGAAATGGCTTCATAGAGTAGTAAAATTAGCGTGGAGTGTTTGTAAGGTACCTTCAGATTGGATAAAAGCAGTAATTGCCCCTATCTATAAGCAAGGGAACAGGAAGGATTGCAACAACTATCGAGGTATTTCATTGATTAGTATACCAGGCAAAGTATTAACTGGCATCTTGGAAGGGAGGGTGCGATCAGTGGTTGAGAGGAAGTTGGATGAAAACCAGTGTGGTTTCAGACCACAGAGAGGCTGTCAGGATCAGATTTTCAGTATGCGCCAGCTAATTAAAAAATGCTACGAGAGGAATAGGAAGTTGTGTTTATGTTTCGTAGATCTACAGAAAGCATATGACAGGGTACCGAGGGAAAAGATGTTCGCCATACTGGGGAACTATGGAATTAAAGGTAGATTATTAAAATCAATCAAAGGCATTTATGTTGACAATTGGGCTTCAGTGAGAATTGATGGTAGAATGAGTTCTTGGTTCAGGGTACTTACAGGAGTTAGACAAGGCTGTAATCTTTCACCTTTACTGTTCGTAGTTTACATGGATCATCTGCTGAAAGGTATAAAATGGCAGGGAGGGATTCAGTTAGGTGGAAATGTAGTAAGCAGTTTGGCCTATGCTGACGACTTGATCTTAATGACAGACTGTGCCGAAAGCCTGCAATCTAATATCTTGGAACTTGAAAATAGGTGCAATGAGTATGGTATGAAAATTAGCCTCTCAAAGACTAAATTGATGTCAGTAGGTAAGAAATTCAACAGAACTGAACATCAGATTGGTGATACAAAGGTAGAACAGGTCGATAATTTCAAGTATTTAGGTTGTGTGTTCTCCCAGGATGGTAATATAGTAAGTGAGATTGAATCAAGGTGTAGTAAAGCTAATGCAGTGAGCTCGCAGTTGCGATCAGCAGTATTCTGTAAGAAGGAAGTCAGCTTCCAGACGAAACTATCTTTACATCGGTCTGTTTTCAGACCAACTTTGCTTTATGGGAGTGAAAGCTGGGTGGACTCAGGATATCTTATTCATAAGTTAGAAGTAACAGACATGAAAGTAGCAAGAATGATTGTTGGTACAAATAGGTGGGAACAATGGCAGGAGGGTACTCGGAATGAGGAGATAAAGGCTAATTTAGAAATAAACTCGATGGATGAAGCTGTACGCATAAACAGGCTTCGGTGGTGGGGTCATGTGAGGCGAATGGAGGAGGATAGGTTACCTAGGAGAATAATGGACTCTGTTATGGAGGGTAAGAGAAGTAGAGGGAGACCAAGACGACGATGGTTAGACTCGGTTTCTAACGATTTAAAGATAAGAGGTATAGAACTAAATGAAGCCACAACACTAGTTGCAAATCGAGGATTGTGGCGACGTTTAGTAAATTCTCAGAGGCTTGCAGACTGAACGCTGAAAGGCATAACAGTCTATAATGATAATGTATGTATGTATGTATGTATGTAACATACCTGTAAAAGAACACTATTAAACAACTGATAGAAGTGATAGAATGATATAATCTGATGATGTCCGTTTAATAACAAAACATGTCATTCTTTAAAATCACGGGAATAGAACCAGCTTTTGGGTGGTTAGGCCGTTTGCATTTAGCAGAGTTTCGTCCAGACGTGCCATTTTTAAGATCTGCGGCCGTGAAAGCCTTTTTTGATGTCATTCTTTGTTTAATAATGTGTATTTTTATTCCTAGTTTAATAATGTTTTATTTTACAGGTATGTTACATTGAACTTGGGTGTTCGATAGACTGAAAGCTTTTAAATTTACACTTAATTGAGTTGAATGACTTCCTTCTTAACAAACAAGTGTTTTTAGGACACTTCAAGTATGCTCTCATCACTTCTGTTGAAGTTGAAAGGAGACTTTCAATTTACAAGAAAGTGCTTGTGAACAATACATGTTCTTTTGTCTTTTTAACTGCCTTTAATCACCATCATCTACAACAAATGATATTTATGGGTCATATATGAAGAGAGACCTTCATGGCTGAATGATAAGTTTAAAGGCCTTCCGTTCGGAGGGTCCTAGGTTCAATTCTCAACCAAGTGAGGGATTTTAGTCACATCTGGTTAACTCCTCTGGCTCAGGGACTGGATATTTGTGATTGGCTTAATATACACCTCTTTATTTACATACAACAGACAGTGGTGGTGGTTATTGTTTTAACAGGAAGTACAACTGGAAAACCATCCTCTATTAACTCTTAGATGGTGGAATTTAATATATTAAATGATCAGAGATCCAGCATCACCGGCAGACATAATAATAAAAAAAACTAACAGATGGTAGTAAACGACACCTACAATCTGGCTGAAAGGGGAATCCTTGAATAGAATTGCATTCTCTCCCTGCTAGCCTTTTACAAGCTGCGAGAGGCTATCGTATTCAGTCAAGCGTACGTCGTTAGTTTTGAGACCAGCATTTTGCAACAAATATAGGTATTTTGCGACATGATTAGTAAGAAGAGAGTCAGTGAGCAATCAATTGCTTCACTTTTGGACTCTGCAGATGTAGATGAAAGTGATTTTTCATTTGAAGAGTCTGAAGACGGAAATTTACGTAGCGAGTCTTATTAGTGCAAGAGCAACTCAAGTGCCCCGGGGAACAAAAGGACTGACGTTAGTAACTTGGAGTATAATATTAATCAAGAACCAATTTTACATTCATATTTTGACATGTGGACCGAGCCTACAGAGCAGTTTTCACTATAGTTTGATACCAAAATTTTGACATAATTCACCAGAAAACAGTAATTCAGAGAAACAAATGGAAACAACAGGCAACACCTCCTTCTAGAACATGTAGAAACAAAGACTGGTCATCTCCAACACTATCTGATATAAGGGCTTTGATTGGCATAATAACTTACTTAAGGAATGACTCTTATGCCTATTTTGCACTAACATGCTGCCGCAAAAAGTTCAATAATATCCTATGTACCTCTGCGATGGAGGACATTCAATATTCAAGGTAACTAATTAATATTATGTACATATGCGTGTTTATAGCTAGTGGTCAATAATTCTGGATGAGTTTTTATTTGCGATATTTTCAATGAGAGTATGGACATAAACTGTTTCCACCCACATGGGGGAAAAAAAATGGAAGGGGTCCAACACTTCAAAAAATGAAGGCATCAGCCAAAGAAAGACAAGGGCCACAATTCAGTCATTCATATCCTAAAGGCAAGGCCTTGTTGCTGCAACCACATTTGTCTCTCCTCTGCTGAGTGTTTCAAGTCAACACATTTTTTCAAATTCAGCCTGTCCATCATGGAATCCAGATATTTCTTCCTCGGCCTTCCTCTTCCCTTCTTACCCAGAACTTTTCCTTCCAGCAGAGTCGTGAGGAATGTGTTATGTTGAAGTATGTGGCCAAAGAATTTGGTTTTCCTCTTTTCTACAGTGTAGATCAGTTCCCTTGTTTTGTCTATTTCCTTAAGGACCATATTGTTTGACTTTTTCTCTGTCCAACTAATTTTCAGCATCCTCCTCTATATCCACATTTCCATTGCTTCCAGGTGTTTTATATCCTGTTTTGCTAAGACCCATAGTTTGCAACCATACAACAAAACACTCCACACAATCATTTTGGCAAATTCTTTCCCAATTTCAATGATAATATTCCGGCTTGTCAGAAGGTGTTTCTTGTTACTGAAGGCTTGTTTTTGTTTTTTTGCTAGTTGCTTTACATTGCACCGACACAGATAGGTCTTATGGCAACGATGGGATAGGAAAGGCCTAGGAATTGGAAGGAAGCGGCCGTGGCCTTAATTAAGGTACAGCCCCAGCATTTTCCTGGTGTGAAAATGGGAATCCATGGAAAACCATCTTCAGGGCTGCCGACAGTGGGGTTCGAACCCACTATCTGCCGATTACTGGATACTGGCTGCACTTAAGCGGTTGCAGCTATCGAGCTCGGTGAAGGCTTGTTTAGCTAGAACAATCCTCCTCCTGATTTCTGTGGTGCACCTGTTGTCCTGAGTGATAATACTTCCCAAGTAGCAAAACTGACTTACTTGTTGTACATTTTCATCACCTACCTTAATGTTTATTGGTATTTCCTCAGTTGATTTCTTGACAACTAATACTTTTGTTTTCGAGGTGTTCAGTTTCAATTTTGATTCTTGTAGTGTTGATGTTAAAACTCATAGCATTTTACTTATTTCCCTCTCTGGATATGCAATTAATGCAATGTCATAAAAGATTAAAGACTCCCTGGGATTCGCAAACCTAATACCGGTAGGGTCTGAAAAAAACAAGAGTTGACCAAGGGAAGTCGGATAAGATAGATGAAAGCGTGGAGTCTGGCACCAGTAAGTGGAAGCAATACCAGGATTCAGCGAACAGCCCCGTGGTTCCCAAACACTTAGCACCATGTGCATTTTTGCTTTGCACCCCGGATTCTTGCACCTTGACGCTGACTGTTGTTCATCAAAGCAAGGTAAGTGGCCGACTGAATCAAACCGCACATCCTCTACTGGTTTCAGCTCAGTGCTCATCTACAACTGATGGCACGGATTCATTTGACGGTCTGCCCCTCTTCTTTGCAATGGGTTTACCAGCCATAATCCATGCTTCTGCTACGTGCTGGCGAAAGTGTATCAAATCCAATGTTTTATTTGCAGGAAAGCCAAGGACCTTTGCTTCACGCACATACTCTAACCATGAATTGGTTATGGCCATGTCCAGAGCATGTGTAAATAGGCATTGTGCCCACTTTCTTGAGCGTATGGAGGTACGGTAAATTGAAATCAGAAAGTCAAGTTTATGGACACCACCCATGCAAGTGTTGTAGTGTCTCACAACTTCAGGCCAGCCTTACATGTCGCTGTTGTGGGGTCAATGGAACACCTTCTGCAGGGACACGGGCTCGTAAGTCAGCAGCACGCAGGTGATTACCAACTGTTGCTCGAATTTGCATTGCATGGGGTTCCATCCGGGCCATCCGAATGATGCGGCGATCCTCTCTCACAGTTGTCTGTCGCGCTGGGCCTGTGCCAGATCATCTCATTTGACCACTGCTGCCATGCATGTTGTACCGTAGATACCTGTCGGCCAACACGTGCAGCGACAGTCCTTAGCAATAATCCAGCCTCACACAGCCCAATTATCCGAGCCCTCTCAAATGGTGACAGTTGTTGATAGCATGCTCTTCTCTGTCATCGAGGGATGTTTGACGGGGAACACTTCACTGCACAGACTGCAAGTCAACTAAGCTACACCAGAGTCCATATACTGGAGTCGATTCTTCCATGACCAATCACGTGGGGAGACCTGTAGCAACAATCCAATGGGTCTGAAACTTTGATCATTTACATACCTACATGGCATCATTCCATATTTTGAAAATCAACGCAAACGACCAATGCCTTCATGGTGTTGCAATTTCCATTTTCTTAAGTGTACTATAAGAGTGTTTTCTCTGCTATTTCAGTTTTGATTTACATTTCAATTCCCCACACAGGAGTACAGGGTATGAGTTTAAAATTTTCTTATTCCTACCAGTCCCTTTAGGACAGCTGTGTTTACGTGACACATGGTAACAGGAAGGATGATTCATAGTCTAGCCACCTGATAGCTCGTCTCAATGTGGTCAGATAACCAGTGCTGTGAAACAGCAGTATGACTCATACTAAAGAAATGGTAGATTATGTTTCTTTAACTTTAACTCACAAAAGTTCCAAAACAGGTTTTCATTCGAAACATGAACAATGTTACATTATTTTGAATAACACATTTAGAATTGATTGCATTGTAGAGGTTTGGGGCAGTGTGGTCAATAGTCCCATGTGATTGGTAGTTCTGATAACTTATGTGGTAGTCTGCCTGGCCCCGCGGTGTAGGGGGGCAACGTGTCCGCCTGTCATTCGGTGGCCCCGGGTTCAATTCCTGGCTAGCTCAGGGGGTTTTTGATTGTAAATGATTAATATATCTGGCCTGAGGACTGGGTATATGTGTTGGCATTAATATTCCTTTCCTCACATTCAACACTCTACACTTCCTCCATTCCAATTACATGCAGGTTCATATCACATGTTGCAAGTAGGGGCAAAAGATCTCTATAGGTCAATGCCCCAAACAAATAGCATTTCAAAAAAAGTAATAATAAAATTTTAAAAATATATGGTAGTCTGGTGAGTCAGCTTGCTATAGTAATTGAACAGTGTACTGCTGCCATAACATGATGCAATCCTCTCTATTGGGGTGGCAGGTACAGGAGAAAACTTCACTCATTATAGTATTAATTTGAACAATACAATTATTATGACTGACCAAAGGAAGCTAAAAATAAAGTAGTTCATTGAACTAATAATGTAAGGCTTAGGTAGGATTACTTAACACTTTTTTCCTTAAAACGCATGGTCACCAATAAAATAATTTGAAATACAACCCAGAATTTCTGAGAATTTGCTCATAGAAATGTGAGTGACTCATTAATGCCTAATTTTGTATTTTAGTGGTTGAAATATAGGATCTTCTGCACAGTCTTTGGACTCTAGTTTCTCTAATTTCCACCATCACCTTCAAGATAGTCACCCTGGGCAAGAGTACAGAGATTCCAGCAATTTTCCCATCTTTGGAAGCACTCTTAATGGAGTTTCATTTTAGGAAGGAGGCAGAAGTCGCAGGTGTTTTATGTGACAGGCAGATGCCTATAAAGTTCAAAGGCAAGATATATGAGACTGTTGTTAGACCTGCCTTGACTTATGGCTCTGAGTGTTGGACAAGGCAAAAGAAGCATGATCAGAAATGTGAATGCTGCAATGTTTAGTGGGCTCTTGGACTGAATGCGCAATGAGCATGTACAAGGATCATTTAGTAAGGCACCTATCAGTGAGAAATTGGAGGAGCAGCAGCAGTTGTGCTGGTGCAAACACATGCAATGTCGAGATGAAGATCATCCCATTAAGAGAGCTCTTGCAATCAAGGAACCAAGGAGAGGACGCTGACATTCGAGAGCAACATGGTGGCGTACAGCCGAAAAAGCCTTGAAAAGAAATGGCATTCCAGTGGCAGAGACATCCAGCTGCAGGGAGTACTCTCTAAGAATCAGTAGAGTGGACCCTGAGTGATACTTGGGAATGTTCATTGTGGGCATATATACAGCCAGAAAAGAAGAAGTAGAAGTTGCAGGATGCCAGCCAGCAAGTAGGTTGTGTGGAATGATGATAATGTTGATTTTTGACAGGAAGTCCATCACAATGAGCAAGGGGTGTGTGTGTGGGGGGGGGGGGGGGGCGTGCGCGCGCGCGCGCGTGTGTGTGTGTGTGTGTGTGTGTGTGTGTGTGTGTGTGAGAGAGAGAGAGTGTGTGTGGCTGCATCGTTATCCTACAGTAACCATTCCCTATTGCTCCAAATGTCAGGCCATTTGCACCTCATATCTTCCCTCAGTCATCTCAATATGTTTTTGTAAAACTTCCTGTTGACAGTTTGATGTGGTGGAATTAACTCCTTGTGCATCATTCCTTTAACGTAACTTTTAAAAATCAGCAATGTGTTGCTGCAAACTAGGCATATGTTTTTTGACTGTGGAGGTGATGGTGAAGCTTCTTTTAGCATTTGATGCATTTCAGTGGCAGTTTTATTGAGTCTGAATCAAAATTTTAATGCAGGTTCTTTGCTCCTTAACATTGGCCAATTCAAAATTCATAGAATCACAAGAATGCCATGTAAGGAACAGCACCAAAATGTGTGCAGTTACAAGGATTCTATTTAGCAGACCTAATAGTAGAAACATAAACAAAGGACACTTAGCATTAGAACTTGGTACTGCTTCTTGTTCATGAGGGATATTCAAATTCTTGGAAATTCTGGGTTGCACCTTGCACTGGGTGCAGTGGCGTATGCTGGGATCAAGACATGGGCTACCAGTATACTTAGGTTACCCCTTTTCAATGGTTGGTTCAGTGAACGTCAAACCTTCAGCATTTTGAGCTGCAGCCAATAGCCAACGGAAAAGCCTGTTTTGTTGTGAAGGCTGCTTCACAAGCTACTGCCCTCACCTCTGCTACTGCCAATGCTCAACCCATGATCAGTGGAGATGGTAGCCTAAGGTTTAGCAAATTAAAGTCTGGTTTTGTGGCTAAATGGATAGAATGCTTGCCTTTGGTCTGATGGCCCCGGATCAATTTTCAGAATCAACCCCCTCATTCTGTTAATTCCCTGGCTTGGGGACTGGATTTTATGACATCTTTGCCATTCATTTAATCCTCATTTGGACACAACCAAGCCTATACAGATGCCATGCACCATTATTATTATTATTATTATTATTATTATTATTATTATTACTATTAAAAAATAAGAATGCTGAATTTTACAGCGGTCGCACCAATTGTTCACTGGTTTATTAGCTTCCTCAGGAGATCAGTGGTGGTGTCCGACCCATAATCACGGGTTCGATTCCAACCAACAAAAAAGAACCTGAAAGAGATTGCATTCCATTTTAGCAGATCTACCTCTAAAAAGAAAACTAATATTACTCCTATAACAGCAGCCCTGCAGTGTCTTCTTACAAGGATGTAGAAGTAAATGGAAGTGAAATGCCAGCACTCTGTTATCTATATGATTAAGTCGGAAGTATTAGGTGAGGAAGTATATACAATAAGTAACGCATGGTTGACAGTTAGCAGTGGCGATCTGATGGACCGAATCCTAGCACACCTATCCCCCCCGGTCCCCGCTCCTATCTGATATACAGCAACAAGCCGCAAGGGGCGAGTAGAGTGAAGAGGGACGAGAGTCTAGGCTGCAATATCAGTCTCCAATGCCTAGCTCTCAGAAATACGTGCAACATTTTTTCACACTGCTTTCAAGTTTTGTAAATGGAACAATGTGTCAGATGCTTACATTATAATGTGCTTTAGACTTCCATCATTCTCAATTGAGATTTGGGCTTCACCGATAGCCTTGGTAGCCCTCAGTATACGCCAGTGACTGGATCACTTTATCTAACGAAACATTTGTTTCTCTACAATTTGCTTGATGTTGCACCGGCATAGATAGGTCTTATGGCGATGATGGGAAAGGAAAGTGCTAGGAGTGAGAAAAAAGTGGCTGTTGACTTAATTAAGGTACAGTCCCAGCATTTGCCTGATGTGAAAATGGGAAACAATAAAAACCATTTTCAGGACTGCCGACAGTAGGGTTCAAACCCCACTATCTCCTGAATGCAAGCTCACAGCTGTGCAACCCTAACCACACGGCCAACTTGCTTGGTGAAACATCTGCGTTAGTACTTTAGGTAACATTCTGTGAACTGCTGCATTTATTGCATCAGAGTCTCCTTCTCCTCCTCATCCTCCTGTTCTTCTCGTCCTCTCACAATGGTGGGGTCGCAGGTGTAGACAGTGTCACACATGTGGATCTGACCTGGTTTTACAGACGGATGCCCTTCCTGATGCTAACTCCAAGTGCAGGGATGTATGGCATATTTCAGATGAGATGCTCAACTATGTGGTATGTTCCAAGCTGTCAGTGGAGAGATGGCATGGAATGACATTAGTAGACGAATTAGTTTGAGTGGTGTCCTTAAAAGTAGAGAAGATCGTAATATGAAGATAAAGTTGGAATTCAAGAGGACAAATTGGGGGAAATGTTAATTTATAGGAAGGAGAATTAGGGATTGGAATAACTTACTAAGGGAGATGTTCAATAAATGTCCAATTTCTTTGAAATCTTTAAAGACAAAGCTAGGAAAACAATTTTAAATAACTGTAAATATGAGAAAAAAATTCATAGGGAATCTGCCACCTGGGTGGCCACCCTAAATGCAGATGATTGATTGATTGATTGATTGATTGATTGATTGATTGATTGATCATCCCTATTTTCATGGAATAAAAACAATCTAGAAACACACAAATGTGAAGTTGTACAATAATTCATAAAAAACAAAATTTATGGTCAATCAATCAATCAATCAATCAATCAATCAATCAATCAATCAATCAATCAATCAATCAATCAATCAATCAATCAATCAATCAATCAATCAATCAATACTGTTCTGCATTTCCAGTAGATTCTCTCTATGGTGTATGAGTTGAATGCAAACCTATGAATTTGTATGTTAATTTCAGGAACAATTCCTAATCCACAAATTCTACAGGCCACAAATGATTTTTACAAATTTTGCAACTAACAAGAAAGAACAGTTTCAAAATTGAAAGTAAACCAGCAATAAATGGACATTTTCCTAAATTTGCGACTGTTTTTGCAGGTGACCAGGATTAGGAAATTTTGCCGATTGTAAACATTACGAATGCTATTCTGTACAGAAATAATTTTCTATGAATGAAGCGTGACAATGAGGTATATCCAAGTCAAAATTTTAATCCCTAATGAAGCAGCCCATTGGTTTGCCTTTTGTAAAAAAAAAAAAAAAAAAAAAAAAAATGTTTAAAGAAGACGAGAAGTTCAAAATATGAAGAAATTTCACACAAAGTTTATCAGGCCTTGAAGAGTAAGGAAAATCCACAACATAACAAAATCCAACATGCCCTAAATTTCCATCAGTTATTTCAGAAAGTGAAGCCTGCATGTCCAATTAGGCTTCCAGCCCCCAAAACATACTTTGACAATTGGACATTCAACGAGATATAGTAGAAGTATAGACCCATAAAACTTGAATTCATAAAAGAGGTTTCACCTAGAAATAAGACCAGCACATCAGATAAATAGCTGCGGTGTCCAGTGACTGACTTCGTTTTTGTTCATGAAGCATGGCCTCTATGCCATCACAAACCAGATTAAAACAAGCCGGAGAAGTACTTTCCCCGCAGGGAAGGGGAGTCGTACCTTTGTGCCGAGACCAAACACTGAAGTTCACTCCACAAGACAATCGTCCAGTGTGTGTCAGGTAGACTTAGCGATGCAAGGGGTAAGAAAACTATGTATCATACACAACTGCACACTAGCTTGAGCGCAGCGATCCACATGCTTTTGGGAAGATGAAATGTTCACTATGTTAAAGTAGCAGTCTGGACAGGACGAGGTGGTCCATTACAAATGTTTAAACCCATCTATGAACCTGCCTGATTTACTCAGTTAAGTACATGCTAACAGATGATTTATCCATTCACTTTCATTCCAAAATGTTGTTCATAAAAGTTCCCTTCAGCGCTGTAGTCTCAGAATTCTTACAGAGTGTACTCTAAAACAAGGCATGACAAATCCCAGATGAAAGACTCCCTGACATTTAAAATTAGTAGGTTACAGCTAGTTGCATCAAACTTCCCTCTATTTGGCATAAATCAAGCATAAAGAAGACATTTTATGAGAATGAAGAAATCCACATTTCAATGCACCAGTTTGAAAATCTTAATTTGCTTATGCAGTACTTTTCTACTGGCCCTACTTCCAGTTGTTTATTAAAAAACAATCCAAAGTGCCTCTTTTCATTTTCGATCACTTCAGTGGAACAAACTCTTGTGTATGTTGCAATACGATGATTTTGCAGCCATGTCTTCATATATTTCCCAGGCTTAAATTGGTCAGCTGGTGGGGCATTTGAATATATGAAGATAGGGGTGGAGATGTAAGCAATGAACACTGATGATCTTAAATAAGTGGTGGCTGATGTTCGATGTCCACGATTATGAACGTAGCTGGAGAGTTCAAACTCACCGACAGAATGGCGAAATTGAAAAAGGAAAGAAGCCAAAGTAAAAGGTATGTATCTATGTTCAGTCCTCAGCCCTGAGGCTGCTTGGATCCTCAACAGCTCTGCCATCAGCCATCACAGATGGCCTAGACATCACTGAAGATGCATAGTAGGAAAATGAGGAATGAGGTAGTTCCCTGTTGATTTCTTCACTGAGCCAGAAGTTGGTATTACATATCAGTCTGCCACCCTACTGAAATGCATGCATCAACCTACCCTATGAGCAACATTTTCACACCATTCATAGCAGGGACTGGCTGCATAAGGAATGGCATTACTATCATTGCTCATACCTCAGTCACTTTCACATTGTCAAAGTCAAGCATAAGACTGAGACAGGTCAATGAAAGTAACAAAATTGCTCTAGCTTATAGTAGAAGACATAGTGTGCTGTAAACACTAGGTACCACCAGCAAAGGTATACGTAAGAAATCAGAAGGCATACTCTAATGAGTAAAGTCAACCAGAGGGCATATGACATATATCCGTGTGTAACCTCGACAGCAGCCCTGGTTCCCTTAAATAATATGTCCATTTTAACCACTGCAACATTTAACAGATCTGCAAGTATTTTTTTCATCAAACAGTTTAAATTTAGAAGGATGTGAAATTCTGTCTTTGAAACCACATTTTAAGGGTGTTATCTAATAAAGGAATTGCCTGCACAGTTGAGTAAATTGAGTGGTTTGATATGGAATTGACTGTAGGAATAGAAGGTTGATTGATCAAGGACTTGTACTTATATCAGGGAGCCATACTAAGGCTGACGATGTTGTACAGAGTTGGAGACAAACAGCAACTCTCAACAAAAACAACAACAACAATAATAATAATAATAATAGTAATAGAGCGTCAGTTGCTCTACCACCAATTGAGCCATGGTGGCCTAGGTCATATTTGTTTTGTTAGAAAGGATCTAAGCAGCAAAATTGAGAGGTTGTGGGTTCAGATTCCACTGGTGTCCGGTTGGCCATTTTTGTTCCGTACTTAACATCTCTTCAACACGTACTATATATGGAACACAACCTAACAGGTTGAAAGTTTATTTCGATTCCCAGTCCCCCTGAGCCTACGCTTAGTGATGAAAGGCTAGGCTGAGTGACTCAGATGGTTGAGGTGCTGCCCTTCTGATCCCAATGGGGCAGGTTTAATCCTGGCTCAGTCCAGCAGTATTTGGAGGTGCTCAAATACGTCAGTCTCGTGTTGGTAGATTGACTGGCATGTAAGAGAACTCTAAAAGGACTAAATTCTGCCACCTTGGTGTCTCCAAAAAAACATAAAAATAGTTAGATGAAATGAATGGATCCCCATAGGACTCCTTGAGCATACTTTGACCACAGTATTCCTGGAAAGAGACCAAGAGGAAGACCTCGTGATGTTTGGGAGAAGCAGATTTTCAAGGACCTTGAAATTAGATATGTAAACCGGCGTTGCAAATATGAACAACATCTGTGGATGGATAGGACAAACTGGAGTGAAAAAAAATGAAATGGCATACGGCTTTTAGTGCCGGGAGTGTCTGAGGGCAAGTTTGACTCGCCAGATGCAAGTCTTTTGATTTGATTCCCATAGGCGACATGCGCCTCGTGATGATGAAATGATAGTGAAGACAACACATACACCCAGCTCCTGCACCACCGGAATTAACCAATTATGGTTAAAATTCCCGACCCTGCCAGAAATCAAACCCGGGACGCCTGTGACCAAAGGCCAGCACGCTAACCATTTAGCCATGGAGCCAGACAGAACAAGTAGAGAATTTAAAATATTATGATCTATGAGGATCAGTGTACAATAGAAATTAAGAAAAAGATTGCAAAAGCAAAGTTAGGTTTCAGTAGGAAGAGAAAATTACTATGTGGGCCACTGAATAAAGATTTGAGAAAGAGGCTTGCAAAATGTTATGTTGGGAGCATAACACAATATGGTGCACAGTCTTGGACTGTACGGAAAGAAGATGAAGATTATTACAACTGGCTTTACATTACATCATCACAGATAGGTCTTATGGTGATGATGGGATAGGACAGAGCTAAGAGTGGGAAGGAAGTGGCCATGTCCTTAGTTAAGATACAGCCCCAGCATTTACCTATTATGAAAATGGAAAACCACTGAAAATCATCTTCAGGGCTGCTGACAGTGGGGTTTAAACCCACTATCTCCTGAATGCAAGCTCACAGCTGCACACCCCTAAGAGCACGGCCAACTTGCTCTGCGGAAGATGAGGAAAGGCTGGAAGCATTAGAGAGGTGGATATGAAGGGGAACAGGATTTAACTAGAAAGGCAGGGTAAGGAATGAAGAGGTTATGTGAAGAGTTGGGGATAAATGGTCCATGGTACAAATTATTAGAAGGAGAAGAATGAATAGGCTTGGAACACTGTTTGAAAAGGGAATGTTTGCCAAAGTATGAAATAGAAGGAATGGTAAATGGTAAAAGAGGAAGAGGAAGAAAAATATATGAAATGCTGGATAAGATCAATCGAAAGAACTACAGTGAAATGAACAGCACTGTGATGGAAAAGGTTATCCCACAACAAGACTTGCTTTAGGGCAGAAAAACTTGGATTATGATACCGGCCACTGCAAATTTTAGTGGCTATTTCTCTAGGAAAATGCTAGAATAGTACCTTACTTCAACTCCCTTCGTACCTTGCCCCCAGCCTAGATACAAATATTATCAACTACATATACTACCACTATCAATGTAAAAACTAAGTTTATAAAAATAATTGTCATTCAAAAAATTATTTGAGCTAGGGATTAAATGTTACCTAATTTTTAAAATTAACTACTACGATCACTAAGCTACAAAGTCATTCACATCTTTTCCAGTCTAACTGAAATTTTCAGTACTTCTATAATGTAGATCCTTTTTATATCTCCACCAACAATCAAGTAGCTTAAATTATAAACATTTATTGCAATAATATTGAAAATGCAGAATTTAAATTGTATTATGTAGTTGAGAAACTACACGAATACATTTAAACACTTTGTAGATCAGGACAGAAATTTCAAGTTCAGTTTTTTAATTTTTTAATTTAATAAATGAGTTTATATGGTAAATATTAGACAGATTTTGTTCTTCTGGATGCCAGCTTTCAATATAATAAGAGGTAAAGAGAAATAATGTTACATTAGTTTAATAGTTGCTCAGGAGTCTATTCTGTACATCCCTAGTCTGAATCATCACCCTGGAGCCTATAAAAGGCTGAGAGGTGCTCACTTCTTCCCTCTCTTTGGAAGGAACTGGTTTCCAATAGTGTGAGAGTGAAGTCTTCACTATGAAGCTAGGACAATCATTCCGGTACTATTACAAAAACTGTTCACCTTCTACAGCTTCTACAATGAATCAGTAAGTTTACTGTATAAGAGTAGAATTAAGGCATTTACATCTCAAACAATATCATACATACATAAACAGAGGTAGTAAGAGATACAGTGTGAATGCCACATAAGATGAACTTGTGTGTGGGCTCATGAATACAGAAGCTAGATTATTTACAACATGGCATATAGTGAATAGCAATTACTCTATTAATAATTTGGTGAGATGGTAATAATTTTTATGATACGTTTTTCTGCACATGCCATAATAAGCAGGAAACTAGAAGTGAGAGGCTCGGGTTAAAGGAGAAGGTGAGTTTCTTAGAGCCCCTGGTTATCCGTATGTGCCACCTATCTCCGAGAGATAGGTGGTGTCAAAAGTACCGATACTGGTGCGCTTAATTGCACTCCCCACTCGGTCTGTAATGATTGTATTAAGTTATGGTTTTAAAATTTTGAAAAGGGAAATAATTATTAGTTGTGTGGGAGTTGATTTATGTGTAATAATTAAATTTGCAATTTGGTGTGTGGGTGTGTGTGTGTGTGACCAGGGCAACGGCCCCGCTATTATGTTGGCTGACACAGTAATTTAGTATTATTGGTATGTGGTAGTCCTGGGTGATCACCCATCCAGGAACTGACCACGCCCAGTGTTGCTTTGATATGGCAATGGGACTGTACCGGTGGTATTATGCAGTGACTCACATATTTATAATTTATAAATTACAATTTATGTGAGTGTGCAGATGTTTAAAATTTAGAAAAGCAGCATTTATATAATTTAGCAGCTTCTAGTGCTTCGCCTCGGCTGTACCCGAGGTTCCAGTGCTTCACTTACTTTAATGGGGAGTGAGAACTTTTGGTCTTGTTCATGGTTGGATGGTTTTACTTGGTATGGGTTTGGATGGGGGGTTAATACAGATAGTGATGTTGGCTTGGCAGGGGGTGCAATAGGGACATGTTTTGGGTCGAAAGTAACTTGAGGAGTAGTATGTGTAGGAGGGTGGATGTATCTTCGTTTGGCTGGTGGGTGAGTTGGTGAGAGGACTTGGGTTTGAGGGGGGTGGGATTTGGAGGCTTAATAGAAGGGGAAGTTTTGTGTGCATATGTAGGTGTTGTGCATACCTGTAGTGAGCTCTAATTGCCTTTTTAAGAAATGGGCAACTAAGGAATGAGGTGGCATGACTGCCTTGGCAATTCACACAGCTCGCCTGGTCCCTTGGTATCTTACATACAATGTGGTGGTGAGAATCGCCACATCTGTTGCAGCAGGTGGGTTCTGAACAAGTTGCTGCAGAATGGTTTAATTTAAGGCAATTATAGCACTGTGTAATGTGTGAGGGTCTGGTAGGTGTCCGGTCTGTGTGTACTTGGCCTGTGTTTCCAGTTTCGAGACTGGTACGGTCTCGGTCCCGGATTCGGTTAGTGTTGTTGAGTCTTGGGGAGGGGAGATTTCTGAGTAGAGGGTAGTGTTGGTGCCTGGTGGTAGTGTGATGTCTGCCTGTGTTAGTGTAGTATTGGTGAGTATTGTTTTTTGGCTGCGAGTCTGTGAGTATTTAGTGAATTTCTGAGGGGGGAGATTTGTTTGTGTGCCCGAGTCTTTAGTGTTTGATCTGGTTTGTGTGCCTGTTTCTGCAATACTGGCATCATCTGAACAAATTTGATATTATATATTGTGGATATTTAAGGCTTGAACAATGTTTTTGTAGTCATCATGTTTGAGCACAAATATGACAGTGTAGTGATTGTCAAGTTTGTGTGTGTAGTTGATATGATTACATACTTTGCGAGTAGCATAATATATCAGCTTGCAGTGGTCATGTGCTGTGTGTAATGATTGTTGTTTGTCATATTCGTAGTGTTCTAGTTCGAAGGTGGGGGGGAATGATCGTAGGATTGATTTTAAAGAAGGCAGGGGGACACTTTGAGTGGTTTGTGGAAGAGTGAGTTTGGATTTTCATAGTTGGTAGTCATGATTGATGAGGATTAGGACATTGTCTAGTAATCTGGGATGTCGGTGTCCTCGCTACTCAGTCCACCAGAGTGGTCCCGACTGGGTGGATGGTACTGGGTGTTTTGAACTTGGGTGTTATTGAAACACTGGAACGGTCAAACTCAATAAGAGGACTGGCTTCAAAATTGCTTGGCGCTACTTAGCGAGTAACTGTCGGGCCAGGTATAGTTAACGGATCTTGCTGTGACAAGACCCAAACAAGTTATTTCACTACGAGCTAGACAATTTGCTTTCTTCTTCTGTTGATTCTGCCCTGATTCTTGACGGGCAGATGTCGATTGTTGATTTGAACAGGCTGTGTTGCAGGTACCCTGTATTGGCGAGCTAGGGGCCCACGGCTGGTTGGATTTTCTTCAGGACGCTCTAGGAGACTGGGTTTGATACTGATGTACCGTAGAACTGGATGCTATCGGTGATGTGGCTAGCATTCAGGGAGCTAATCTCTTGGCTACCGGTCCTTGGTTCTCGTTGACGTGCTCTGAATGAGCGCTGGGTTGAGAGTGAATGGGTATAGTGCTTGAAGTGATTTAAATATGATAGTGGAAATTTATAAATTCATTTATTTTGTAATAGTTGTTGAAGGACCATGTGGATTTTATTTTCTCCAGGTATGCTGGTTGCCACTGATCACATCCGCAGGTAATGTATTGTATACCCATGGGCCTAGACAACTTAGATTTCTTTGTCCAAGTAATGTGTTTCCGCATGGAATACTTACTCCAGTTCTGCCTTGAAGCCTGGTGTAAATGTTTTACTTGTGTTCTTTGCAGATGAGCTTTAAATTTTTATGCATGTATAGGGTCGGTGACTGCACAGATACCTGCTGTATGTTAAGTATCATATTTTCTGGAACAGTTCATATGTTGGAAACGTCAGTGGCTTTTTGTACATGACTTTCGGTACGTAGTTTTGGCAGACTATATAGATCTATACAGAGACAAGTGAGAATCAAGTATTCTGTCCCAACTGTTAATTTCATTGCAGTTGTGATTAAACTAAGGCAAAGTATACAGATTTCAAGGCATTTTCTGAAACAAAATTTCTAATTCAGAAAGTACTGAAATTTACTGATACCAAGTTAGAAAGCTATACTGAACCAAAAAATGATTAAGGTAATATTTTATTCAGTATGCAAATGATCACCTGAATATTAAATATGCAAAGGAAGTGTATTAAATAGATAACTCCATCTTCTTGTATGCAGTAGTATGATGTAACATGATACCACATCTCTAATATATAAAAATTTACAATTATAAATAAATGTAAATATGAGGTATACAATTGATGGGGAATCTGCCACCTGGTGGTATGGCAACGTTCAAGTAATGACCATGGGCGCCCATGCCCGGGGGCAAGGTGGGAATGCGCACACACACACCCCCCCCCCAGCTCTCAGGGAAAAGAAAGAATCTCATTTAGTCAGGGGTTTTTCTTTCAAGAAAATGATTTAACAATTGGTATTACGTAGAAGTGGTAGGGGATACCGTCTGGAGTACTCTACTGTGGAATACAAGTCGCCATTCATCTTCCAAAATATCAAAAATACTACATACCCCCAGGTCTAGTCTAGCCCCCCCACCACAAACTATCCTATGGGCACCCATGGTAATGGCTGAATAGCTTCACATAGAAATTGATTTCATTTTCTATATTCTGAGCAAAGAAGAAAAATACGGTAAGAAGAGTAACTGAGGAATGCTATAGAAACAAAGTAGGGCACAGCAGACTATATAGATCTATACAGAGTACTTTTGTATGTTTACGTGATTCTTGAATATGTTTTGGAGTCATATTTAAAGTTAAAAACTTCATCACTGATCCGTATTGAACTAATAATTACAATGCTAAAATAAGAAACATGTTCCACCTATTCAATACAATAATATTTTTAGCATTTGGAGTCATATCCTTACTTTCGGAAGTGAATCTGAATTTAAATTTTTGTTTGAGCTGGATAGGTAGGTACTACTACACTCACAAAATTATCCTCAATCCTAATCTTATATTTCATTCAGTATGCTCATTCAGTAGGCTCAAGGTGCGATTCTTATAAAAGCAGATTTTATTCTCCCTATTTACACAACATTTTACTAAGATTTTATGTTATTGTGCATGTCTACTTGATATTACCAGAGAATCATGTCTATTATGCCAGTAACGCAATTTGTTTTACGTCGCACCGACACAGATATGTCTTATGGCAACAATGGGATAGGAAAGGCTTAGGAGTTGGAAGGAAGCGGCCATGGTTGCCCATACACTTGTTTGTTGCAAGCCTCCATGTCACCCTATCCTGTGCTAATCTTTTCATTTCTACACAACTACTGCATTCTACATCTGCTCTGGAGCCTGGAGTGAAAATGGGAAACCACAGAA
The DNA here is from genome assembly GCF_040414725.1 of Anabrus simplex. NCBI lineage: Eukaryota > Metazoa > Arthropoda > Insecta > Orthoptera > Tettigoniidae > Anabrus > Anabrus simplex. The sequence continues at coordinate 314,193,117 of NC_090270.1, forward strand.
AAGCATCTACAGGGCTGCCGACAGTGAGACTCGAACCCACTATCTCCTGGATGCAATCTCACAGCTGCGCACCCCTAACCGCATGGCCAACACTGCCTGGTTGTCAGTAATGTATTCTGAGATATTTGCCAATGGAGTTTCATAATACAGTAGTAGCTTGAGGCAATTTACATTTATTTATATTTAATTGAATGTGTTGTTGTTGTTGTTGTCATCAGTCCAGGCACTGGTTTGATGCAGCCCTCCATGGCACCCTAACATGAGCTAATCTTTTCATTTCTACATAACTACTGCATCCTACATCTGCTTATCATATTCATATCTTCATCTACCCCTGTCTTCTTACCGCCTACACTTCCCTCAAAAACCAACTGAACAAGTCCCGGGTGTTATAAGATGTGTCCTATCATTCTATCTCTTCTTCTGGTCAAATTTAGCCAAATTGATCTCCTCTCACCAATTTGATTCAGTATCTCTTCAATTATGATTTGATCTATCAATCTCACCTTCAATATTCTTGTGTAACACCACATTTCAAAAGCTTCTATTCTCATTCTTTCTGAGCTAGTTACTGTCCATGTCTCACTTCCGTACAATGCCATGCTCCATATGAAAGTCTTCAGAAACATTTTTCTAATCACTATATCAATGCTTGAAGTGAGCAAATTTCTTTTCTTAAGGCCTTCTTTGATGTGCTAGTCTGCATTTTATGTCCTCCTTACTTCTGCCATCATTAGTTATTTTACTACCCAAGAAACAATATTCATCTGCTTCCTTAAAGACTCATTTCCTAATTTAATATTTCCTGCATCACCTGACTTTCTTCAGTTGCACTCCATTACTCTTGTTTTGGACTTACTTATTTTCATCTTGTATTCTTTCCTCAAGACTGTGTCCATACCATTCAGAAATTCCTTCAGATCTTCTTCAGACTCAGATAAAATAACAATCTCATCAGCAAATCTCAAGGCTTTGATTTCCTCTCCTTGGATTGTGATTCCTTTTCCAAATTCATCTTTGATTTCCTTTACCACCTGTTCTATATAAACAGCGAATATGTAATAATAATTGTTTAAAGGGCCCAACATCTAGGGCATCGGCCCATGTATGTATGTATGTATGTATGTATGTATGTATGTATGTATGTATGTATGTATGTATGTATGTATGTATGTATGTATGTATGTATGTATGTATGTATGTATGTATGTATGTATGTATGTATGTATGTATGTATGTATGTATGTATGTATGTACGTATGTATGTATGTATGATTTCTGTATGATAAATTGTAATCTTGAAGTGTTCTTTCTGGTCAGCATATTTGTAATTTGAAGCTATTCTTCTACATTTTCTTCATGGTATGGCCGAAGTATTCCAGCTATCTTTGTCTGATGGTAGTAAGCAGTTTTTGATCTTTGTCTATCTGGTGCAATACTTACAACCATGATATCATTAGCAGCTGGCTCCTCCTCTTCTTCTTCTTCTTCTTCTTCTTCTTCTTACACAAGGTTGGTGACATGGTGACAACCATGGAATAAGTTATCTTGTTTTGTGTTCCCCATATCAGAGTTACTGTACCATAGACATTGAAAGCCCGCCTGGTGGCGAATATTGTTAAGGCGTTTAAGTCTATATGGTCTAACACCATCATTAGCTGGTTCAAGTCCCGTTGATCGAAAAAATTTCACCATCAGAATATTGGCAGGCAGGGTAGGGGAAGTGGTGATATACAATTTCTAATTTCTAGATTGTGTCCCATAGGCCTGGATTAAATTCCAGAATCTCTCTGCAGTGCTCATAAGGAAAACCTACCTCATTATCATCATCATCATCATCATCCCACATCCCGAGTACAGGTTGCCTATGGGTGTCAAATGTTTTACAATTGGCTTTACGTCACACCAACACAGATAGGTCTTATCCTAACGATGGGAAAGGAAAGGGCTAGGAGTGGGAGGGAATCAGCCGTGGCCTTAATTAAGGTACATTCCCAGCATTTGCCTAATGTGAACATAGGAAAAAATGGAAAACCATCTTCACAGCTGCCGACAGTGGGGTTCGAATCCATTAACTCCCAAATGCAAGCTCACGGCTGTGCACATCTAATCACACAGCCATCATACTCGGTGGGCGTCCAATAGACAGATCTGGATAAATAAATAAATGAACGTTGAATGACTGTCAGAAGTTCCATGTCTAGGATAGTATTTTACAGAGACACTGACATTTCCCTTCTATCTTGCCTTCTAGCAGCTGTCAGTGAATTCATATATCAAAATATCTCATTTATTTTCTTTTGTTCAGGTCAATTGTCATTTGTCGCACCTAGTGGCAGTGTCTGCTAGATGGCTCTGTTGTCTCCATTTGATTTGGTTGTGGGTCATGTTGGGGAGTAGACTTACAAGGGCTGGAAGAAAGTAGTAGCAACATATACGTGGTGTATCTAAATTATGCGGACAAAAAAAAAAGATTAGGGATGTTCTTCATGTTATGTAAAGAACAATGGCAAGGAAGCGATTGTGGCCTTATTTAAGGTACAGACCCAGCATTTGCCTGGTGTGAAAATGGGAAACCACGGTAAACCATCTTCAGGGCTGCCGACAGTGGGGCTCAAACCCACTATCTTCTGAATATTGGATACTGGCCACACTTAAGTGACTGCAGCTATTCAAATTCTCTACTCCAATAAATACACATTTGATATTTAAAATCAGCCTTGTCATCACTTAGAGTTATATAATTATTTAGCACCTAATACACCGTACACGTTTCAAGGACCTTATTGTCCTCTTCCTCAGCAGTTTTTTTCACACTACCAAATATCTCTTGGACCTCTTCACTTATTATTACACACTAAACACCAAAGTTCTAAAAGTCTCGTAACTGATATTTAATGAGTGTCATAAATAAAATTTATTATAAATGTCATAAAAGGACATTAAAACTACACTATTCTGTTTACAATATTCTTAAAATGTTATCCTTTTCTATTATCTAAAAATATAATCAATTTATTAAATGAGTGTCTCTTAAAATGTTTACTAAAATCTTCCAATTCATAGAGCTTGTCCATTAAATGTTGCTGGTATTTCCACCTGTCCTCAAACACTCTGAATCAGATGACAACCAAGGGAGGCCAAGGGCAAAGTGAATGCACTAAACTTTAAATAGAACAACTGACAGAATTTCAGATTTGAGTGTTAAAAGTAATCATTGTCCAATCTGTTAATAGAAGAGAAACATATTGGTCCTGACATCAATGTTCTTCTTACAGGCATGTTGCCTGATGCTAAGATCAACGCCAATTATGTTTAAGTATGGACAACAACATATTCATTTAGGTTGGAAAGAAGAGCTGTCACATCTATATAAGTACTCTCTCCTGTGTCCCGCTGGTGAAGACTACCGCTTTTGATGAAGTACTAGGTCTTCTTATTGATCAGAAGCCAAACTGCAATGTGATTGAATTTCAGACCAATCTGTAGAACAACTCGAGGTATGTAAGGGTTGTGGTGGATAGCATCATGTCATCAGCAAAGCAAATGTTGTTCAACTACTCTCTATTCTTTCTGCAAATTTAATATGATAAAAATAATGCAGTGGTGACGAAGATTTGCACCCACTCATTTGTCATGAAGAATTTTCATCAGTGGGCCAATGCCTCTCTGCATAGTTTGTCACTTCCTGGTGTGAAAGCTACAACCTGTTCTGTGAAGAAATCTTTTGTTTAGCCCAATCTTGAACAAGACTACTACTAAAATGTTTTTATTCCATCCCTGAAGGAGACAGTAAGCCTCCTAGATGGTAACGCCACCTCTCAGGCCAGGGAGATGTGATACGGTGAAGGAGATGTTCGGAGAAGGTGAGGGGGTTGGCGGCAGTGGCCTATACTAGGAATGTCCTGGCGTTCACCTTACAATTGGCTGAACATCGCACTGACACAGACAGGTCATATGGCAATGATGGGATAGGAAAGGCCTAGGAGTGGGAAGGAAGTGGCCGTGGCCTTAATTAAGGTACAGCCCCAGCATTTACCTGTTATGAAAATGGAAAACCATGAAAAACCGTCTTCAGGGCTGCCGATACTGGGGTTCAACCCACTATCGCCTGGATGCAAGCTCACAACTGCGCGGCCCTAACCGCATGGCCAACTTGCCTGGTGCCATTCGCCTTGGTGCAGAAGAATGGAAAACCATGGAATACCATTCTCAGGACAGCTGACGGTGGAGATCGGCCTCTCTTCATCTTCCAAATGCAGAGGCGTAGAGCCACGCAGAGATGTAGCCACCCCTCATCTGCTCGGTTGGCTGGTCAGAATGTAGAATTATTGGACTACGGACCAGCCGTGACCACTTGAGGGCCGAGACCCATTCTGCATCCACCGACCTGTTGAAAAAGACGTCGTCGTCGTCGTCAAGAAGTTATTTCATTCCCCCCAGCGATGAGGGGCGGGCCATCAGCTCAACCAAGGAGCTCTTGGGCCATAGAGCAGGAAAAGAATGGAGAAGGTGAACGGAAAAACCGAGGCGTGTGTCGTACACACCAAAAAAGGAAAAAGTGAGAGAAATAGACTGGCGCAAGGGCACCATCACAACAAGCCGGGACCCAGGGCGAAGCCCCCCAAAGAACCCCGCACAGGCAAACCCCCGCGAACACGAGAGGAAAAAGAGAGGAGAACTTTATTAAGAGGAATGTACCTCGGGCGCGTATTACAGAAAAAGAACGTTAAAGTGAAGAGGTGCTACAGCAGTTACAGTGGTTGTGGGGGGACGGGAAGGGCGGTGGCGGGGAAGGTATAGGGAGAAGGACACGGGTAGGATTGGAGAAGGAGATAATAGAGATTGGTGGTGATGTTAGTGATGGAAGTGGCAAGGAGACGGAGAATTTCCAGGATAGAGAGAGGCGGGAGGCCGGATGGGGGCGGCGGGCGGGCGGGGGGCGAGGGAGGGAGTGAGCGAGAGAGGGGGTGGGAAGGAGAGCGGTCAGTGCGGGGAGGGGAACGAGAAGGCTCCACACGATAGGTCCGCCGGTGAAGATGAACGCCATCAGTCAGCAAGCGGTGGACGTCCTCGGTGGTGGGCAGCTGAAGGCGAACCATAAACGTCGGGCCTTGAGCGTTGAGGATGCGGAAGACACGCCGTACCGGAACCCCTGCTTGGTGAAGATCGTGCAAAAGGTCGCTGCCGGCAATCGCAGGATCAACGCCACGAAGAACACAGCTGAACGACGGAGATAGGGGAGCAGGCGCAGGTTCAGCAGACGCAGTGGCAGAGGCCAGCTGGGCAGGGGTGGCGGTATCCATAAGCTCCGGAGGAGGCAGGGAGGGACTCGGAACGGTCGTAGCGCGGGAAGAGGGGGGGGTAGACATGATGGGAGAGGGATGACTGAAGGTAAGAGTGGCAGTGGAAGGAGACGGGGAGAGACGAACAGAAGTAGTGACAATGGTGGTAGTGGTGGTGGACAGCGGTGGTGTGAGAGGGGGAACGGGAGGAGGACGGGAGGGAGCCGGGACAGCGATAGGGAAGTCAGGATCGGAGGCCAACTGGCTCAAGATATGGTCTGGGGTAGGAAGAGCTTGATACGCGCGGCCAAAGAGCTGAAGGTCACCACGGACGACGGCAAAGTAGGCCAGTTGAGGGTCGTGGAAGAAGACCACGACATCCGGTGAGGGCTGGCCAGAGGAAGCATCTTGAAGGCGGAGAACCACTCGAACAGCGACCCCAGAGTGACATAGCCATTGTCGGATCGCCTCGGGAGAATAGGCAGAGTCCACGTTCTTGACGAGACAGGAAGAGGCCATAGTGGGGAGGCGACAACCAACTAGGCGTCAGCCCAATTTTGCTTGTGTGGGTCGGCTGAGGATGCGCAGAGAAGAGCGCCACCCAGCCGCAAAAAGACGTGGACGGGCGTAGAACGAGTTGAGGGAGAGAGAAAAAAAAAAGAAAAGAAAAAAGACTGTAAAATGTTCGTTCATAATTACAATGTTTGTCAGCTGCATTTGAGAGATAGTAGATTCAAACTCCCCTGTCGGCATCCCTAAAGTTGATTTTTTAAAGTTAACCATGTAACCTTAAAGATTTTCAGTCTGTTGGAAACAATACGAAAAAATAATTATAACACATATAATATACCTGTAAAAAAAAGAATATGTTTTTGACAGACTGAAAATCTTAAAGACATTAACTAAGTCTACCCTCAGAAGTATGGCTTCCTTCTTAACATTTTCACACTGAGCAAATGCTGGGGATATACTTTAGCCCTGACAGAGTCGCGCACTCATTTGTAATATTAGTAGTCATGCGGAGTGTTGATAACACCCCACCTCTCATTTCATAGTACCGGTACTACCTACATAAAGATAAATTCTTCCAAGAAGTAAATGTATAATGTAGATTTACAATAGAGACTAGCATACGAAAATCATAAAATGCGCAATATATATCAACAACAGCGCCATGCATATGAAAATAAAGAAATAATTTCTAAATTTCTGCATTTCAGTACAAAACAAATCAATATATGAATATTTTTTTAATTCCACCCAGTTTCTGTTATCAAACTGAAGTAAGACTGTAACAATGCACTCAACATAACACAACATCAGAAGCTTAGTCTGTATCACTTTGTAGTACACCTGTATCTTGGCAATAGTTTCCACACACATTTCTCATATGAGGCGTCTAGTATCAAAACCGGCCAAGTCACAAAATTTACGAAAATGAGTTAAGGTTATCAATTTGAAGTAGAAGTATAGTACTATCAGGTGAAATAAGAATATGCTTTAAAATCGTCCATGTCTTCATGTTATAGAGCACTGAATTCTCGGTCGTGCAACAGAATCGGCCAAGTCATGCAGCCAGTGAATTCAAAACCGGCCAAGTCAAGGAACAAGCGACAATCTTTATGATGCAGCATTATTGTCTGGAATCTTGTGTTGTTACATTAAGCAACAATGTGATAATATCAGTAGGCAAAATCGTTCCTTGTAATGTATATTCTTTGAAGTCATAATATTTTGTTTTTGTTCGTTTGCAACACTGATTTACGTATTCGCGGGCTTCTTACCGTCATTGGCGCCAAAGCAATCCTATTTCAGGTGTGCTCGTATTTGGTCATTATTGTGTGCTGTAACGTGGATATTGTTCCGAGTGGTGAACTCAAAGATTTACTTTCATACCTTGTAAAATTGTACAAAATTGCAACAAAAACGGCCAAGTCAAAATTTAAATTAACAAAAAATATGGGTTAATTATGAGTTAGATTTCTCAAAACAGCGGAACTTAAATATGAAACCATTAAGGATATAACTGTGAAAAAAAATCTTTTCTGACCATCATTGCTGTGTCTCTACAGATTTTTCGTCCATATTGAAAAATATGCCTTGAGTGACTTGGCCGGTTTTGATACTAGACGCCTCATATGCTTCTAGGGCATATTGTGCACCATGATTGATTTGGAGCTTGTTCCCAGACATTTATTACCTTACTACGGTCATCAGCACCAGTTAGTTTTGCTGTTTTTTCCCCAATTATCTTTGGTAGCCACGTGCCGTTGGCTCAATTCCCTTTTTGCCAACGGCCATACCATGTTGAATACACCGGTTCTTGTCCGAACACTGCAGTTAAGCAACATTGGCCGTGGTCAGTACCTGAATGGGTGACCGCTTGGGAACACCACATGCCGTTGGCTCAATTCCCTTTTTGCTAACGGCCATACCATGTTGAATACACTGGTTCTCGTCCGATCACCGCAGTTAAGCAACATTGGGCGTGGTCAGTACTTGGATGGGTGACCGCTTGGTAACACCACGTGCCGTTGGCTCAATTCCCTTTTAGCCGGCCCCGTGGTCTAGGGGTAGTGTGCCTGCCTCTTACTCGGAGGCCCCGGGTTCGATTCCCGGCCAGGCCAGGGATTTTTACCTGGACCTGAGGGCTGGTTCGAGGTCCACTCAGCCTACGTGATTAGAATTGAGCAGCTATCTGACGGTGAGATAGCAGCCCCGGTCTAGAAAGCCAGGAATAACGGCCGAGAGGATTCATCGTGGTGACCACACGATATCTCATAATATGCAGGCCTTCGGGCTGAGCAGCGGTCGCTTGGTAGGCCAAGGCCCTTCAAGGGCTGTAGTGCCATGGGGTTCGGGGTTTGATCTTTCGTAGGCTTTCAGTATAGCCTCTTCTGTGCATTGTGAGATTCACAAATTCCCTCCCAAGTTCATGCAGGAACATTCAGCGTATAAATTTCATCTCAGGGTTGCTTGAAGAAAATAGGATCTACACATTAATAATGACAATGTCAAAACTTCTGAATATTAAAAGCTTTAATTCTTATGAAGATTCCTTCCAAAAGACAAGGACAGCTGCACGTCCCTAACCGCACAGCCAACTCGCCCGATTAACAATATTTTCATATTACAGAAATCTCTACTGAAAACTCCACAAGCCAAATGGTTGAGACGGTTGCCAGGTCCCATCACTGCTATGTAAAATTAAGTGCTGGTGGTGATTATTATTTTAAAAGGAAGAACAACTTGGTAGCCATCCTCTACTAACACTAAGAAGGAAAAGTGATGAGTTCCGATACTTCGGAAAACAAATGTATCGGCAAAAGAAAGGAATGGACCATGAAGGGCATGAAGATAAGAGACTCCCCAGGCCTCGCAAATCTAATACTGTCGGGGTTGAAAAAGAACAAGAGTTGACCAAGGGAGGGCAGACAGAAAAGATAAGAGCGAGGAACCTGACTCAAGTGGAAGCACAGCCAGACTCAGCTAGGGGAGCCATGGTCGCAACCCATATTCTCAAGATGAGATTCCTTGGTTATCCTTTTAGTCACCTCTTACAACAGACAGGGGATACCATTTTCATTATTCTATCGTCCCCACTTACAGGGGGATGTAAGAATAAGTACTAAAATATGATGCAGATGCATGTTACGTATCTTACATTAAAGCATCTTTATTTGTTTAGTGCGCATTTTTGACCTTATGAATGCCTATTTTAATTATTTTATTTCCTATTTCCTAAATGCTAAATGCTTATTTGCCTGCCTATTTTAGCAAAAAAAAAAAAAAGCCTAAACTTCCGGGTTCTACTGATAATGTTCTGGGCTAAAGCTCTTAACAAAGGTTTCTTGTGTATGTTGAACTGTCAGTCAGCTTGTGACCCTGACATGCCTGCATTACAGTGACGAATAAAAGTGATGACAGTGCGCTGCCTCGTTGTACACCCTGCCTAGTCTCAAACCACTCCGAATATCCATCTATTTGGACACAACTCTGGCAATTTTCATACAGCAGTTTGACTTCTTTCATTAAGATGCTCAATTGCATTACTGTAATAGATGAAATCTGGGTGCGAGTGTACAAACCAGAGCCGATTGTCAGTCAGATGAATGATATCGTCCAGTTTCACCATGATAGTACAAGATGCAACAGAATATGTCACCCATGAAGGTCACACTGCTTCCTGCCCAGGCTGTAGAGTCTACTGAAACAGGACACTGAAGTCTGCTAACAGGATAATTTGGCAGAGTAGGGTATATTTGTTAAGACTCCAGCAAGTTGGCAGTAGAAGTCTTCTTTCCGGTCATTGTCTGAAGTCTGAGTGATTTCAGTCCCATGCTGTTGCTGCTGAGCTCCAGGCAGAGCATCATGACTCTTCTACTTATTCCAGAGGGAAGTTTGTAAAGATGGTGTCTATGAATTTGTTCTTTATTGCAAACTAGCTGTCCCCCCCCCCGAATTGTTTTGAAAATAAAATACAGCCCATGTTACTCACTGGCAATGTAGCTTTCTATTTGTGAAGTAATTTTTAAAATTGCTTCAGTAGTTCTTGAGTCTATCCGTTACAAACAAATATACAAAAGTTTCCTCTTTATAATATTAGTATAGATCTAACTTCATGAAAATGGACTCTGTTTCTTTCTTTCCCCTTCCTAAAGAAAGTGTACCATCCACCTTGGCAGCATAACGGTTAGAATTATTAGCTCCCATCCTCAAAGGCTCAGGTTTGATTCCTGGAATTGTCAGAAATTAAAGAATGGCAGGAGAGCTGGTATCTGGTCTGTCTGAAAAGAGCTGCACCATCTCAGGATGAGGACATGAGTTAACTTAAGAAAGGGCATCCACCACCTCACCCCTTGAGATGACCATCTTCTAATCATCTCGTTTTATGGAGAGCAGCAATATTAACGTTAAATAATTTCAATCCACAGGCTACAAATGCTGTTGAATATTGTGGTTTAGAGTCAGTGTCAGCATCCATCAGAGTATGAAAGTTCCACTAATTTTATTTGTTGAGTTTAACTTCACATGGTGTATCATCTGGATGTGGCTGTTCACCTACAGGGCATCTTTCCTAGCCTCCACACTCCATTCAGAGTGAGCAGAGTGAATCCTAAATAAGACTGTCCAGTCTTAAGTAAAGCACACAAGTCGTTCTGTAGCAAGCCTCAAGCAAAACAACGATCACACGTTCACCATCTATGTGCTGGTTTTGTCACAAAGAATTCACAGCCTACACATTCCTGCTCCCTTCACAATAATCAGGACTTTACTGTGCGTTAGAATCTGTTGTTATTATCCCTCAGAAGATGCCTGTGCAGAAAATTTGCAGTCTCTGACAGATCTAATAATGCTATTGGCTTAACGTCCCACTAACTACCTTTTTTTATGGTTTTTGGAGACTCAGAGGTGCCAGAATTTAGTCCCTCAGGAGTTCTTGTACATGACAGTAAATCTACCGACATAAGGCTGATGTATTTGAGCACCTTCAAATACCACCGGACTGAGCAGGATCGAACCTGCCAAGTTGGAGTCAGAAGGCCAGCGCCTCAACCGTCTAAGCCACTCAGCCCAGCTCTGACAGATCTGAGGCCCAATCCAGTAGCATAGAATTTATGACAACAGGAGACTCCAAGACCACTGCAGCATTCCGTGCTGCATGGACTTTAGTGATGCTCAAGATCGTTGGACCTTTACCGACATCAAAGGTACAAATGAGGTTCCTTGGAGCACAGACTTTAATTTGTTGGTTTGTTTCATTTTTGCATCTTATGGCTACAGGCACCGGTCCCGTGGTATAGGGGTAGTGTGCCTGCCTCTCATGCGGAGGCCGTGGGCTTAATTCCGAGCCAGATCAGGGATTTTTACCTAGATCTGAGGGCTGGTTCAAGGTCCACCCAGCCTACGTGATTAGAATTGAGGAGCTATCTGACAGTGAGATGGCGGTCCCGGTCTAGAAAGCCAAGAATAAGGGCCAAGAGGATTTGTCGTGCTGACCACACTGCACCTCGTAATCTGCAGGCCTTCAGCCTGAACAGTGGTCGCTTGGTAGGCCAAAGCCCTTCAGGCTGTAGTGTCATGGGGGTTAGGGTTAGGTTATGGTTACAGGCAGCATGATTCTTCAAGAGCACTACTGCAAATCAAACAATAACATGGAGCTGCTGTCTATAGCAGTTATGTCCGAAATCCTGCTCCTTCGAATATACCTGTTACAAACGTCTAACCATAAAGAAAGCTGTAAAAGACAAACAAACAAACAAACAAACAAACAAACAAACAAACAAACAAACAAACAAACAAACAAACAAATAAATAAATAAATAAATAAATAAATAAATAAATAAATAAATAAATAAATCAATCAATCAATCAATCAATCATCTGGCTCCATGGATAAATGGTTAGCGTGCTGGCCTTTGGTCACAGGGGTCCCGGGTTCAAATCCCAACAGGGTTGGGAATTTTAACCATCATTGGTTAACTTCCCTGGCACGGGGGCTGGGTGTATGCATTGTCTTCATCATAATTTCATCCTCATCATGACACGCAGATCGCCTACAGGAGTCAAATCAAAAGACCTGCACCTGGCGAGCCTAACCCATCCTGGGATCTCCCGGCGCTAAAAGCCATATGCCATTTATTTTATTTTCAATCAATCAATCAATCAATCAATCAATCAATCAATCAATCAATCAATCAATCAATCAATCAATCAATCAATCAATCAATCAATCAATCAATCAATCAATCAATCAATCAATCAATCCTCATTGGGTTGCATTTAGGGCCATCACTCAGGTGGTAGATACCCTGTCAGTTGTTTACTAAGACTTTTCCTAAATTATTTCAAAGACCTTGGAAATTAATCAAACATTTCCCTTCATAAACTATTCCAATCCCTACTTCCTCTTCCTATAAAGGAATATTTGCCCCAATTTTACCTCTTGAATTCCAGCTCCGTTCATGGCTATTCGTCTACAAATGCCATTTCACGCCATCTCTCCACTCACAGCTCGTAACATATCACTTAGGCAAGCAGCTCATCTGCTTAATCCTAAGTGTTCCCAGCCCAAACTTTGCAACATTTTCATGGCACTACTCTTTTATCGGAAATCACCTAAAACAAATCATGCTGCTTTCTTTTCAATCTCTTCTAGTTCTCATATCAAGTAATCCTGGTATGGGTCCCCTGGAACCAAACTTTAACTGCGGTCTTACCAGAGACTTATATGTCCACTCCTTTACATCCTTAATAATGATATTGTTGTCATTAATGCTTTCACGGCCCGTACTTAAAGACATGATACTGTATAGGCTTTTGGGCTTATGCCGTGTCAAGAAAATTCTTCTTGCAAGCAACGATGACTCCCTAGAACATAGGAGTATTAGAGAAGAGGTTTACGGAGGAAGGAAGATGCACTTTATTCTTCCATGCATACTAATCACCATATCAGCATTAGGATGGGCCAGTCCATTGTCTATAAATAAAATAATCTTTAAGCAGTAGCAGCGATTGGGAATTAGAAGCATGAGCGGGGTGGGGGTAGGGGGCAAAAGAATGTAGACAACAAAAAGTACCCGGGTTTGTGGGATATAGCAGGGAGGAAGGGTGGGGGAGCAGGGAGTATATACATCAAAACTGAAACAAAGCTACAAAATGGTAAGTTTTTTTATGCTCTCTGAGCTAATTTCGACAGAGAGGTAAGGGCTGACAGTTTACCAACTGAAGTGCAGTATTAATACTTTTTGACATTTTTATTCAATACTATACAAGAAAACTTCACCAAAGGAAGAATTTCACATGTAAGAAGGATGGCGTGATTATACAATTAAAAATAATTTAGTATTTGACTACATACTAAGAAACTAACAGACACTAAAGAGATTGCCACGCGCAGCAAGTGAGCAAATCATACCTCAGTGTCCATGACCTTGGCAAAAAAAAAAAAAAAAAAACTCCTGCTACCCTTCCCACAGTACATGCAAAGTGTCCATTACTTGCTGTGGTGCTATGCAAATTGGTTAGCTGTGACAAATGACATTTTATTAATAATTAAAGAAAATAAAGGAAAAAATACTTGGAAAGTCAAGAGGGCTTGTACAAATTTCTTGTTTTAATAACTCCTAGTTTTAGCCGGCTAAAATGGAATAAAAATATAATGCTTTCTCCACAAAGTGCGGGGGACAGCATCCCCCCTAATTGCCACTATTGTCTCTAAGGACCTCTTCTTTGTAGCTCTGAACTTCAGGTATGAAGTAGTTGAAAATCCAGTCAGATGAAATGTCACTTGTAAATGAGGCTTTCTTCGGGTTAGAGAGGATGACAGGCAGCTGGTTAACAACATTTTTCAAAGTGCAAGGCTTTCATGCTTTCCCAATTACCATCGGCTTGAGGCAATGTGTTCTATTAACATTAACACAAAGCATGGCTAAAATTAATTAATTAATTAATTCCTTATGCAATTTTCAGCCTGTTGTGCTGGTTTCTTGTTTCCTCAAGAGTGTTTTCAAGAACATGATAGAACAAGCCAATCTCATCAGAGCTGTAAAGTTGAGACAAAGCAAGCCCTCACATTCAAGATTTTTCTGAAGGAGTCAACTTGTACACTGCTAGATCTTATTGCTTCACCACAGGTTTGCCTATTCATAACTCCATAGCAATTACAAAAGCACCAAAGCCACCCATCACTCGTCTGGAGCTGTATAGCCATGTGCTGTGCCAATTTTTTCTCAGTTGACCTGAGATCAAGACCTTGAACAAAAAAAAAGAAACATTACACCGCTACTGAACAACTGTTTATAATCAGCTTCTTCTGCATAATTGTATGCGGTCAACTCCTTGTGCTTCATATCACTTGCATTTTTAATGGAAACTGTCTAAGTTTGTCTTTATTTCCGTATATTTAAGACTGCCTTGTCGTATGCTCCAGTAAAGTTTTAAATATTCATGTATATATTTATCTTGCATTCATTTGCTTATGTCATACAATAAATAAATTAATTAATAAATCTGTAAATGTCGGACACAATCTGCTTTTGCACTCTGTAAAGTATGTAAAATGTGAGCAACAGATGCAACTGTTTCTGAGGAAGTTTTCTACAAAGGTCTCTACAAAACGTACAGAGTTTCACCTTGTTTTCTTGACACTGTAGAAGCCCAAAAGCCCATAATTATCATGTCTACAAGTATGGGCCGTGAAAGCATCAATGTTAACATTTGTTTTGTTGTTAACTGCAGGCATATTTATTCTTAATTGTCTAAAAATTATCCAATAATAACTTCAACATCAAATGCTTTTTCACTAGCAATGCTACTATTCTATTACTAACTCATGATGCTATGCTACCGGGCAATATCAAACTAGCCACATGGATGCACATGAACAATTATGAGTGTGAAAATATAACCGAAGTTGTAAATCATAGATACTTCCCATTTCTACTGATAGTTATCCATCATATTACTTACACAAAAAAAGAAAAAAAAATTATCTATATTTATTTGTCGAATTCTGTCCATTAAATTGGGGTCCACTGAATTGAGAGTTTAGTGTATTTCATTTCTGTAAAATTCTTTCCAAGCCTCCTCCTATGAGTGAGTTTTGGGGAGACATTCACCAATGTATTTTCTATAAATGTATGTATGTATGTATGTATGTATGTATGTTTTGTTTGCAGGAGTGAATCGGTTCTAAGCAAAGTCAAGCGGTTCCAAGAACAAACTGCTGCCAGGTTTGATAATCATATTTTATTATTATACTCTTAATGGAAAGGAACAAATAAGTGATAAATCAAGTAACATAAAGAACCTCTCTCTCTTATCGTTCCTTCAATTTTTAGGATCGTGTTCTCCGAGGAGGCTGCTGGTCAGTTGTCTCCATTCCTTGCAATCTTTGGCCAGATGTGCTGGACCAAAGATGTTCAACCCAGTTATATTCTTGATATTGTTCGAACATCGAGTGGGAACTCGTCCACAATCTCTCTTGCCGGGAACATTTCCAAGAATGATCAGTTTTTCTATGCTGTCATTCCTACATCACATAGTGTGTCCAAAGAATTGTACAACTCTTTGTTTACATATTGGTAACAATCCAATTCTGAAGTTGAGCTGGTTTATAATGGAATCATTGGTGCAAAATTCTGTCCAAGGTATGCGTAGGTTACTTCGCCCAGCACCACATTTCAAAATAATCAATTTTCTTCAGGTTTGTTACAAAAACAGTCCACGTCTCGGCTCCATAGAGGAAAACCAGACTGGATACTACTCTCATTTTCAGTGGTAATGAGATAGAGCAATCCTTCCATAAATAAGACATATTTGTTATTCTATTTTTGGCCAACCTGTTCTCTTAACCCAATCACATCAGGTTTAATGGTCCCATGCACTCACTTAGAAATCAGATTTAAATCGTCCTCAACACGAGTAAGCCACCCAGTCAGAACTACTGTGCACCGCTCTGAAATAAATGTCTGGCTCCATGGCTAAATGGTTAGCGTGCTGGCCTTTGGTCACAGGGGTCCCGGGTTTGATTCCTGGCAGGGTCGAGAATTTTAACCATAATTGGCTAATTTCGCTGGCACAGGGGCTGGATGAATGTGTCGTCTTCATCATCATTTAATCCTCATCACAACGTGCAGGTTGCATACGGGAGTCAAATCAAAAGCCCTGCATCTGGCAAGCCGAACTTGTCCTCGGACACTCCCGGATAAAAGCCATATGCCATTTCATTTCATTTCTGAAATAAATGCCATAAATGGAACAGAAACCAGAATTTCCATGCAGAGTTATCAGTTAAGCATTCAAAATAACTTTACTCATGAAAAATGACATCAGAACGAAGATTCTGTGTGATAAATCTCAAAACATTCGGGTATATGTAGAGGCATTTCACGCTTTTTGGAGTCTCAATTCATTTATCTTTGTTTTATTTTAAAATTAGTCAGTACATTAATTAATAAATAAATAGTTAATAACTTTAATAAATTAATGTGATTTTAAGCTAAGAAAAATCATAAGATTTTAAAGAGGTGGAAAGGTGGAACTTCTTAAAGTTAAAAGTTGGAATATATATATTTTTTTTTTTTTTTTTTTGCTAGGGATTTTACATCGCACCAACACAGATAGGTCTTATGGTGAAAAAGTTGGAATTTATTTATTTAATTCCACCAGAAGTGGATTGCAGTGTCAAGCTGAAGATTGAAACAGCCATTTCTCACAGTATGGTCTTAGACTGAATAAAAAGAAGACCGAATACCTGGAAACCATCCCAAGCAACGGCTCAATTCAAGTTGATGGAGAAACCTTAAAGAAAACCGTAAGCTTCAGGTATCTAGGATCTCGCCTACAGACTGATGGTGGGACACGAGATGAAGTGTGAAGTAGGCAGCATGGATGAGATGGAGGGAAGTCACAGGTGTACTCTGCGACAGAAGGATGCTACTACATCTGAAGTCCAAAATATACCGCATGATAGTACGTCCTGTTGCTTTATATGGTGTTCAATATAGACCAGCTGACAAAGCTGCAGAGCACCAGTTACACACCATGGAAATGCGCATGCTCCACTTGTCGATGGGCATCATAGTCCTGCATCATGTCAAAAACAACACCGTCCACCAGCAAATGAGCATTGCACCCATTACTGAGAAGGCACGGGAAAAACTTCTCCAATGGTATGGTCACGTCCTGCGTGCTGCACCTGGAACAGTAGCCAATTTCACCCACACCTTTGAAATCAATGGGCAATGACCACGCAGACATCCAAAGCAGCGCTGGCTTGACACAGTGAATGCGTATATGAAAACTGTGGACTTACGACCACACGATGCCCAAGACCATGCAAAATGGCAATCCAAGATTAGATCAGCGGACCCTGCACCAGCAGGAAAACGCTAGGAGGAAGAAGAAGAATAATTCCACCACGGACCAAGATGACATTTATTACTTGAAATATGTGGTATATGATACAGATGTTGATTCCCATAAGGAATCTGAAATATTTGTCCCGAATGAGTAAATTTATAATACCAGTATAAATGGTCCGTTATTGGACATTATAAATTTTCCAGCTAACTCATTCCTGGTTGCCAGCGTTTCGCCCCCGTGTGCTAGATTGGGCTCGTCAGTTAGTACCCAACATACCTACCAAGACGCATGGCTAGTGCATACCGTGGAGGCCACTGCGTAGGCTACTTGAAGCCACCAGCAGTGCCAATGCACTATGAGAGACTTTGTCTCACCATCAAAAATTGATGCCTGCTTGGCCAACAGATGATACAGATGTTGATTCCCATAGGGAATCTGAAATATTTGTCCTGAGTGAGTAAATTTATAATACCAATATAAATGGTCCGTTATTGGACATTACAAATTTTCCAGCTGGGTACCAATTACGAGCCCAACCTAGCACACGGGGGCGAAACGCTGGCAACCAGGAATGAGTTAGCTGGAAAATTTATAATGTCCAATAACGGACCATTTATATTGGTATTATATGTGGTATATTTCGAGCTGTCAGTGGAGAGTTGGTGTAGAATGATATTAGTAGATGAATAAGCTTGATGCAGATTTTTAAAGTAGGAAAGATCATAATATGAAGATAAAGTTGAAATTCAAGAGGACAAACTGGGCAAATTTTCATTTATAGGATGAGGAATAAGAGACTGGAATAATTTATGAGGGGAAATGTTCAATAAATTTAAAAGTTCTTTGAAAATGTTTAAGAAAAAGCTAGGTAAACAACTGATACGGATTATTTAGTTTATTTTCCAGGTTGAACCATGTTGTTGTTTTCTGTACATTATGTACAGTTTGCTGACGTTTCGAGTGCGTTGCAGTATTCTTTGTCAAGGTGACTGAAATACCCCTACTCGATCCAAGGTAATCTGTCTCTCAGGCAGCAATCACATCACAATAGTTGTTCCTGACCTTGGTCTATATATCCTAGTCTTTCTGGCTGACGTAAGCCCCCTGGCTGTCTCGTGGGCACTACTTGTCGATAGATCCAAAAAATTATGAAGAAAGTTGCAGATCAAATATATAAATGTATTATGGAGCAAGTTCTTGAAGAGTAGATCGGCACTGAGCTTCCAAAAGTTTTATAAGTTAGATCAATGAAGTTATTAAAACATATGACATAGAGAAAAAAAAAAACAATTGTGAAGAGAAAAAATACTAAAAAGTGCAATACTGGAACAGATGAGGAGCAGTGCTAATTCCCAAAATTGTACAGTGCCTCATGGACTACAGCTGAACTCTTCAAGAATTTACTCTGTGCTACAATTAGATACGTATTTGATTCTGGACCTCTTCACACACAGTGCTCTCTTAACACATCTAACTTAAGAGACTTTTAGAAGCACAGTGCTGATCTACTCTTCAGGAACTTGCTCCGTAGTACATGTGCGTATTTGATCAGCAACTTCTTCATAATTTTTGGATCTATTGACTGGTAATACTAGTCCCTAAAATTATACAGTGCCTCATAAACTGTAATTGAACTCTTAAAGAATTTGCTCTGCACTACATTTGGATACATATTTGATTCTGGACTTCTTCTCATACAGTACTCTCTAACGCTTATGTCTTACTAATGTTCTTGATCCATGACTTCTTCATGATTGACACGCAGTGCTGATCCTTAAAATTATACAGTGCCTTAAAAACTGCAACTGATAAATACGTATTTGATTTTAGACTTTTTTCATAACATTGTGTTATAGTGCTTCATAAACTGCATCTGACAGTATCATCTAAACGCACAGTACTCCCTAAAGATTTTAGTCTTTCACTAACAGCAACCTACAGAATTCTTTATACTTTTATTTATCCTTGCAATGTTTTACACTTATTTGAGATCAGCTGATGATGACCAAAAATACTGGTCAAAACCGGTACCAATTTTAATTAAATAGGAATGTAAACTTACATTTCTTATTTTAATAGTATTGAAAGGTTGAACCATTTTACACTTTCTTTTAACTAATTAGTGAACTCACTTCAATACGGAACAATATGAAACTCTTATCTCCTAATAATAATTTCTTCTCACATATAGCACCAATGTCATCTAGATTTTCCTAAGTTAAAACTGTTCATGTGCATGCATGTTTTTTATTGAGCACTGAGCCAGTAGTTTTAAATTTATTTACAATTACGTGTATTTGGACTCATGAAGGTGGCACTTCACCAGGAAAAGGATGAACAAATGCATCGCGTACCCACTGAGCCAACTTGTACTTAATATAAATTTTACATATGATAATATGGTGTTGCAATGATAACTGTCTCACCATGTTAACAGCTGAGATTTTGATTGGCTACTGATGCTAGGTCAAACACATGCATGCTCCTTGCAAGCTCAAGAACTATGTGCGCATCTCCCGTACAGCTGCTTAGGTCTCAGAGAGTAGAAACGCTACTGGACACTCTGGGTTTATACAAGAGACCCTGTATTTTAACAAAATTTTCATGGGAGTAACAGAATTCCAAACTTACTACAAACACTGTGAGATCAACTTGTCATGTTAGCAGACACAGAATATTAACTTGTACAGTCTATCTCATCATCACAAACACTCACAATTATTGTTTGGCTTGTTTTAGTACAGAATGACTCAAGAGAGCTTCATCTACCCTATCTGGGAAAAGTGAGCTCCTTTTGTCACTAATTTGGTTACCAGCTGAACTGAAATGTATTTCACTTGCTGCATTGAAGGCTGGAATACACAATATTTTCTTTGCTAGCAGAGCAAGTCTAGGATATTCTGTGCTGATATTTCCCCATCATGCAAGGGGATTGTTATTAGAAAGATGATCTTTTAATAAATGCTTTGCTCTAAGAGGAATATTGACAATGTTTATTTGCCTGCAGTCTGCGCCAAAATTAAATCATTTTTGACATGGAACCCTCTTCCTGGAACAACCATAAAGGGACGAAGATCTGTTGCATATACGAAGCGTGTTTTTTGAGTAAGTTCCGTTTTGTTGTAGACACTAGTAGTTTGCGCGCAATTGCAACGAGCACATGTGTCATGTACCGGCATGCCTCGGGAACAACTGTGCTCAGTTTCAGCTCTGTAGCTAACCTGTATGGTTCTGTTCAGTACTTTCAAAATGTTTAAGACTATCAACTCGCCTGCCACGTGAGGTTCGGTCAGTGATACGGTTTTTGTCAGCAAGAAACCTGTCTGCTGCAGAAATTCATCGACAGATTTGCGAAGTGT
This sequence comes from Anabrus simplex, assembly GCF_040414725.1. Taxonomy (NCBI): domain Eukaryota; kingdom Metazoa; phylum Arthropoda; class Insecta; order Orthoptera; family Tettigoniidae; genus Anabrus; species Anabrus simplex. The sequence continues at coordinate 314,213,629 of NC_090270.1, forward strand.
ACAGTGATACTGTTATGAGTGAAAGCAAAGTGCGTAAGTGGGTACGACAATTCAAAGATGGCCGTGACAACGTCCATGATGAGAACTGCTCCGGTCGCCCTTCTTTGATTACAGATGATTTGGTGGCTTCAGTTGAAGCGAAGATTCGTGAGAATAGGCGCTTCACAATAACAGGTCTCTCAAACGAATTTCCTGATGTATCGAGATCAGTGCTTTACAACATTGTTTCTGAGCACCTAAAGTTTAGGAAACTGTGCTCCCGTTGGGTCCCGAAACTCCTAACAGAGGACCACAAAAACCAAAGATTTGAGTGTGTGATGAAGTTCTTGACTCATTATGATGAAGAAGGTGACGGCTTCTTGAGTCAGATCGTAACTGGAGACGAAACATGGGTTTCACATATCACGCCCAAATCGAAGCAACAGAGCATGGAATGGAGACACACACACTCGCCTGTAAAGGTGAAGGCCAAACAGACTTTGTCCCAGCCCAAAATCATGGTGTCGGTGTTTTGGGATAGGCATGGTGTTTTGTTGGTCGACTTCATGCAACAAGGAACCACTATCAATGCAGAAGCATACTGCCAAACCGTGAGAAAGCTACGCAGAGTGATTCAAAACAAAATACGCAGGATACTGACAAAGGGAATTGTCCTTCTCCATGACAATGTAAGACCTCACACTGCAGGTCAGACCTGCGATTTATTGGACAGTTTTGGCTGGGAAGTTTTAGACCACCCACCCTACAGTCCTGATCTTGCGCTGAGCGATTACCATCTGCTTCTCCACCTCAAACATCACCTCAGTGGCAACCATTACAATGATGACGACGACGTGAAAACGGTAGTGAACTCTTGGTTATCGGAGCAGGCGGCAAGTTTCTGTGAAGAGGGTATTTTAAAATTGGTTAACAGGTGTGATAAGTGTTTGAACAAACTTGGCAACTATGTCGAAAAATAGAGTGAAGTATGTACATTCTGAATATAAATTTACATTTTTGAAATAACTTTTCGTTGTGTACTTATTTTCAGCGGACCTTAGTTAAAAAACACGCCTCGTATTCAGATGCACTTCTGTGTAATGTTTTATTTGATATCATGCCATACTGTATGAGTCCGCACCTTACACACGTGTGATTTCATATGCGAGGTATAAGCAGGCGCACGTGTCAATAGGGAATCACAACATTTAAATGGCACATATCCTGCATTTCAACCATTCGCAGGTGTTATAGCAATTAATATTCACCACACTTATCCCTAAATCCTTTCTTACTTTAGTAATCAACATTCTTTCCTCTTAAGTTTTGCTTTCACCCTATCTTTGGACTCCCCTTCCATGTTTGCAATAGATGTCCTAGTACTGCAAATGTGAATTAGTCAGACCGAATGTGATGCGATCGCTCAGACAGTCTATTGCCAAGCGGTCATGCTCACTAGTGGAGTAGAACTCAACTACATGACTACCTTCATTCGACTGACCATAAACAGGGAATACAGATAGACCTCTAATGTGGAGATTATTCTTGTCCTTTTGAGCTTTCATGTTTTGTCCTGGTCTCGTCTCTCTATCACTTCCTCTTCCAAAACTGATCTGGTGCTATTTAATCCTATTATATGTTTATATTTATGTTCCTTTCTTTCCATACAAGGTGTTTCAAAATTATAGGTACAATTTGCTGGGGCAAGTAGAGGACAACAAACATGGAGGAAAGTGCTAATAAACAAAAATTGGGAAACCAATACTTTCTGAGCTATGATTCTATCACATCTGCAACCATTACAACACTGTTCATGGCACCTCACATGTTGGCTCGTCCGTACACGAAATGCATGTCGGCTATCTCTATACATTCTTATAGAAAGATAACACTACTTTCCTACCAAACTTCAATTACAGTTTAAAGGAGTTTACCCCCATCCAAATAGAAACTAAAATCCATAAGAAATTAAGTAGAACAGCACTAATTTTATATACTATATTCAACCAACCATATAATACTCATCAAACTACATCAATGACAATAACAAGAAGACAACACTCAGGAAAACTTCATCAGGTGGAAAGACCCCAATTGGAGTATGGTTTCAGGATTACTTGATTTGAGAGCTGGAAGAAATCCAAAGAAAAGCAGCTCGATTTGTTCTGGGTGATTTCTGACAGTAGCGTTACAAAAATGTTGCAGAGTTTGGGCTGGAAAGATTTGGGAGAAAGGAGACGAGCTGCTCGACTAAGTGATATATTCTGAACTCCAATACGGTTATCATAATGAGATTCATAACATGTAAGTGATATGTTCCGAGCTGTCAGTGGAGAGACGGTGTGGAATGGCATTAGTGGATGAATAAGTTTAAATGATGTTTTTAAAAGTAGGAACGATCACAATATGAAGATAGAGTTAGAATTGAAGAGGACAAATAGGGGCAAATATTCGTGTATAGGAAGAGGAGTTAGGGATTGGAATAATTTACCAAGGGAGATGTTCAATAAATTTCCAAATTCTTTGCAATTATTTAAGAAAAGACTAAGTAAACAATAGATAGGGAATCTGCCACCTGGGCGACTGCCCTAAAAGCAGATCAGTGGTGACCGACCGACCAATTGATTGATTGATTGATTGATTGATTGATTGATTGATTGATTGATTGGAATGTTACCATGCTTTCTTAAGTTTCACAAAATATTTTACCAGGTTGAATATATTTTAATCCATTTTAAATCCCTAAAGTTTTATTGTCTCTGTCAGTTTTTCTATTGCACACTTTTTAGCTGAAGATGCCCCACAAATTGGGATGAAACATGTACTAATTAGACGTTAAGCTAAGTCCAAAATAGACAATAAGCTAGGTTTGTGCAATCATACATTAGCCATTATAAAGTATTGGAAGGTGGAAATCATCTCTTAAAACCAAAGTTGAGAAAATGTAGAACATAAAGAAAGCATGAACAGTCTTTTAATGTGATTACTCATACCTCCAAAAGAGCTGGTTTTATGATCTTTATTAGTACTTTCCCCTCCTCTACTCAATGCTGACATATCAGTGCTACCCAAAAGGAGGGACAAGGTGAGCAATATTTCCAGCAGCTTGAAAATTTAGTGGATTGATTATATTTTTGGAAGCTCAATAAAGGAAAGAAATGCTGGCTAAATGCATTGCATATGCTATTTAATAACACATATCTTGATATTGCCATTGATGCTTTCACGATCCATACTTATAGACATGATGTAGGCTTTTGGGCTTATGCCGTGTCAAGGAAATAAGGTGAAATTCTTTAAGTTTCGCTCTGCTCTGAGTCTTCAGAAGAAAATCTCCCCTGTCCACGAGAAAGACTTCTCAAACAATGAGGTTTGAATTTAGACGTTATAACAGAAGTGGAAGTGGTATGTTCGTTCATCACCAGATGGCTCACCCGACATGGTACAGTGCTAGCGTTGGAAGCGGAAGCTGACGGAACTATCAGAATCAATCTGAGAGGGTCACATAACATAACAGGTGTCCACACATACAAAAGTATGACATTGATACACACCTGGAATGAAACATCTGGCAATGAGGAATGTATGAATTTGAGAAACACTGAAATGAAATAACAATAGTGAAGGGAACTACCTACGCAAATCTTTAATGGCTGTCACTTCACTAAGAGGTCTGCAACCTCACTATAAGCACTTATTGTTCATTTCCGTCTGTATAATTTGTTTTCTTTTCTTTTCTTCTTAGGCTACCACATTTTTTGGACTCAAGTATGTTTTATATTAAATTTTTTTCACTGAATCTATCTCAGCAAATTATTTATTGCTCCTTCTAGTGATGTTAATATTGTATATTGTTATTGTTTTTATTTCCGTCATGTCTCCTTTGTTTTTCATTTGTTCCTTCATTATGTTTTTAGTACATTTCTAGCTTGTATTACGTAGATTACTTTAAACCCCCACCCTTATTTTACTGAAGATGGCTCAAATGAGTCGAAACATGTTTGAATTTTATTGCTCCATATAATGGTGGGATTATTGTTTTGTATTGAATTAGGAGGATACATTTAATTTTTTTCTTTGTTAAGTGAAAACCATCAATACAGAATGATTCTAATATCTTGCAATAATAATAAATGATACGACCACGATTTATACCAAATAAAGTCCGTACATAACTAAATAAAAAAAATACTAGTAGACATAAACAACTTCATAGCCACACCTCACAAGTAATAATAATAATAATAATAATAATAATAATAATAATAATAATAATAATAATAATAATAATAATAATAATAATAATAATAATAATAATAACAATAATAATAATAATAACAACAACAACAACAACAACACCTACTAATCAAGCTCTATATTTCCACTATTTACCCATGGGTTTAGAGAATTGTTCTCAAGTTATAATAGTCCATTGCACTTGCATCAAAACTTAGAAACAATGGAATAGTTGTCAGTTTAATTATCAGTATTCAGACGTTTTGATGACTTAGGAAGCTGTTGAAGAAGCTGGTGCTGCTCACAGCTGACTCTTCTTCACTGAATACTTCTTCACAGCATCTATTTGATGTGTTTTGTTGAGGTTACATATTGTAATGAAAGTCCTGGTCCTGATGTACAGAGAGAGAATATTCTCATCCATTTGGAAAATTCTGGAAAAGTGGAACTTCCCAAACGCACAACTTGGAATTTGTTATAAACATTAATTCCACCATGGATCAAATTGAAATGTATTACTTGTAATCAAGTATAGAAGTTAAAATCTGCATCACTCTTTCACATTAATAAATATAAAGCCCGTAAAACTGCCAAATAATAATAATAATAATAATAATAATAATAATAATAATAATAATAATAATAATAATAATAATAATAATAATAATAATAATAATAATAATAATAATAATAATAATAGTAATAGTAATAATAATAATAATAATAATAATAATAATAATAATAATAATAATAATAATAATAATAATAATAATAATAATAATAATAATAATAATAATAATAATAATAATAATAATAATAATAATAATAATAATAATAATAATAATAATAATAATAATAATAATAATAATAATAATAATAATAATAATTGCATAACTTTTTGACACCATTCTTCGGTTGGACAAGTAAGGCATCCCTTTGAAATGATTGTTAACCAGTCATGAGGCACTTCCTGTGGCAATGCAAACATTTCATCTTTATCACCCAGGCTGTGTCCGACTCCATGTCTAAATGGTTAGCATGCCTTTGTTTCGAGAGGTCCCAGGTTCAATTCCAGGCCAAGTTGGTGTTTGTGTGGTCTTCAACATTAGAATTCATATTCCTCACAGACATGCAGGTCGCCTATATGGCGTCGACTCGAGAGAGTTGCATCAGACCTCTCCGGAGACTCCAAGCTGTCATCTACAGAGTGACATTTGAATGACTGCAAGATATTAATTGCATCCTGGTTTACATCTTCAGTTTTGAAGTCCTGGCTCAAGTCTTCCACCCTTAACAACTCCGACATTTCTTCCGGTTCATCTATGGGACCAGTTTTTAAGGGCCCCTCAACATCATCTATTCATAGTTCATTGCTTACGAAGTTCAAGAAATCATCTTCATTATCAGCATGAGGATGAAAACTACCCGAATCACTCAGCAATGGATTATTTCCACTGACACACTACTGGAGAGAGGGATTTCATTATTGCCTGTAAATAATAGGAGTCAAATTCTGTTACGAACTTCAAAAGGGGACAGATTGCTACAAAAAGCTCCTAGACTACGGACAAGTGAAAAAAATTCTCGAATCAGTCTTGATTTAATCTGGCAGTTAAAATATAAGACAAATTTGTGTTGTTCATGTCTTCAAAAAGTCCCAAGAGAGAGTTTATAGAAATTACAAACTCCTTCTGAAACGGAAGTAAAGTTTTCCGTTTACCAACTCTCACTTGTGTAATCACTTCCAGAAAGCACTTCAGAGTATTTTTCCTGGCTCCTTAAGTTTAAGCCATATCCACTTCTAAGAGGAGTCTTTTCATATTTAGGTGTCCTGGAGTTCAACACGTCGAAAGTGTCATTGACTAGCTTGCTGAAGTTGATTTCCATATCCTTGTTTAAAGTATACTACACTGCCAGAGCTGTGCACCTGGAAAATAACTGCACAGCCATTCTCACTAGCCATATCTTGAATCCTTATTCACGTTTAACACAAGAATCGACAAAACAAGCAAAATGTTATAAGACTCTGCGTATCATAATGTAGACCTATACTGAAAGTGTGTTCCTTATCGTTCACCGCAACAGCTGCCGACAGGAGCCCTCCATGTGACGTCAGCATGTGATGATGTTATGCGGGAAGAAAAGTGCAAGAGTGTGAGAAGGAGCACCCTGTGCTGAGAGTAGTATAAGGAAATTGTTTTACCATTGGCATGGTAAATCACGTAGTATACTCATTGTCTAAATGTGATATACATTCAGACCATAAGAAGCAGCCATATTTTGGGCAGCATATTTTTTAAAAGAAAAAGTATGTCATATAGTCCAAAAAATACAGTACTTGCAATGATCCACCTGTTCCAGTTCTGTATTTTCTATCTGATATTCAATTGTCTTAAGTTTCTCCCCTACAGACACATCTTTTAGCCTTAGGAATTCTAATTTGTATGTCATATGGCTCCAAAATATTAGACTGAAGGTTTTCAACACAGTCTGTCATTAAGGGCAAGTTGTCAGCAAATTCAGATAATTGCTGGATCAGCTGTTTTTGGTTCAGCCAATATTGTCTTGAGCTTTTATCATTCTCTTCCTATGGTTTTGTGTGATTTTGTGACTGTAAAGTGAGATGGATGCCAGCAAAATTAAATACATAATTGTACATCACTATGCCATTAGATTCTTCAAACTCTGCAATGAGAAGGAAAAAGTATTCAGTACCTTGTGCTCAGAAGTGTTAAGTTCTCATATTTTCTTTTTTGAGTTATATAGTAGCCTGTTGAGGAAAGCAATGGCAAATTACCTCACTCCTCATCTTGCCTAGTACGCCTCATTTTGGTGCTGCCATTGGTTTTTAGGGTTTCCTTATAACCGCATAACCTTTGGTGGTGCTATTTGAGGATCCAACCAGCCTCTGGGCTGATGACCTAACAGACAGACATAGTAACCTGTAATTCTGAAAGAAAGAAAGAAAGAAGAAAAAAAAGAAAAAAAGAAGAAAACAAAATACAGTGGAACCTCGATATCTCAAATCATCTCAGAAGTTAAATTTTATTTCCAGTTATCGAAAATTTGAGATATAGAGAGTACTTTTTTTAGCATGTACAGTGCGTAATTGAATCATATTTATGGGCTTATACTGAATACATTATTTTTAACTCTATTTTATGGCATCACTTTAATTATAACCCTTATTATAGTAACTTTTTAGAAGACAGGATACAATAGGCCTACATACATTAGTGAAACAAGAAACATACGGTACCTCAGTTAACATCTTTGGAAAAGATTCATTTGTCTCTTCTGTTTGTTACTGTTAACCTTTCCTCCCTTCACGTTGAAACTTCTCATCAATAAAATGCAACCAAGATTCATAAATGGAGCTTGTCATTCACGACTTCGGGGGTTTCTTTTGTACGTGACTGGTAATTAATTCATACCCGAGAAACAGCGAGGCTTTGCCGATTTTTCGATCATTAGAAGTTTTAGTTTTTTGGTTCCCGTCATATTAGCTTCCAGCATCGCTGTAAACCTTTCTTTACTTGTTAACTGTTCCTCACAAACCACAAATGCCATATTGCACAGTTAATGTTGCACAAAATTTGAGTTACAGAGTATTTTTTGCTTCAAGGGAAGAAATGTTTGCTTTGAGAAATCGAGAAATTTGTGTAACCAAATTTTGAGTAATAGAGAAATAAATACATGCGAAGATTAAGCCAAACGGCCAGGAAATTTAAATTACTTCGAGATACTGAAGATTCGAGTAATGAAGGTTTGTGATATCAAGGTTCAACTGTAGATATCGTTATGTCTCTACGCATTATTGCACAAATGTTATTTGGTACTTTGTGATGAAGTCAAATCAAATCAAATCAAATCAAATTCTCTTTATTTGCAAATGAGGTACACTAAAATACATTATTGTCAAGCACTGAATATTAAATTAACAAGAGAAGAAAATTTTCCTATAATACAATATTATACAATTTACGCTAACAATTTTTTCTATTAAACACACAGCTCATCCTTAATAAATTTATATTGTTTACAAAATTCTACTTATAATATCTCCTGTACTACTTACAAATATAGTCAACTGATATACAGTATGTGGAATTACTTCAAATGATACTATACAACTGGTATAAGATTAAAATTTACATTGCATTTATGTACTTATTTATTATATATATATTTTTTTTTTTACCCATTCTGGAACCTAAGTAGCATAATGACCTGCTGTGTCTTAACCAGAGCCCATTTTGCCACCACTTTTCAGAGTTCCTAAAGGGCCTTCACAGCTACCGTAGCAGTCCCAGGGCCCTCGAAGTCCCCACTGTACTTCACCCCTACAGGCAGTCCCCTACTTTGGCTGTCCAAACTCCTTAGACCAGGGGATGGAATTAATTTATTCACACACATTTTTTTATTTACAATAACCTGCACTGGTCGAATGCCCTCTAACACTTCATTTATTTTCTCTATTGCTGTTTATTCTCTTCTTGAATATCTGTACAGATTTTGGAAAAGGATCAAACACTACCCCCTGGTAAACTGTTCCACTCCTTCACACCCTTCCCAATGAATGAAAATTTACCCCAATCGCTTCTGCTAAAATTCCTTCTAATTTTATATTTGTGGTCAGTCCTGCCAATATAATTCCAACTGAAGCCTCTCACGGATATCTCCCCATGCTTCTTCTCCTGTATAGGCTCTATATAATCCTATAAGTCTAGTTTTCTCCCTTCTCTCACTTAAAGTTTCCCACCCAAGTTCCTTTAACATTTCTGATACACTACTCTTTCTCCTGAAATCCCCTGTTACAAATCTTGCTGCTTTCCTCTGCACACTATCTATTTCTTTTATTAGGTATTCTTGGTGAGGATCCCAAACACTGTTTGCATATTCCAATAATGGACGGACCATACTCAAGTAACTTTTTTCTTTTAACTCTTTGTTGCATCCTTTAAGTAGCCTCATTATGACATGTAACGATCTGTATGCTTTCCCAACAATGTCATCAACATGACCCTTCCAGTGCAAATTACATTCATATCTCACACCTAAGTATTTGAAAGTCAAGGAAGAGGAAGCCAAGCACTTTGTTTTGTCAGGGGGTCCAGAATTTTTGTGGGCAGCCACGGCAGGTCACACTTATAATTTTGAAACACCCTATGTATAAGTCAATTAGAAAGTAAATTATTATTATTATTATTATTATTATTATTATTATTATTATTATTATTATTATTATTATTATTATTAAACACTTAATTCATGATTGGTATTTTCATAATTGTTTCTAAATAACAAATTCATTTGGTTTTCAGTTTGAATATCAGGAAAGTGAAGCAGGTGACGCATGTGATGCTGATCTTCATGCATGTTATATGGTTCTACACGCTTCTGCTAGCAACCATGCTTGAGAAAGAGAGTATTAAGACATGGATTCAGCAGCTGACCACTTGGATCTTGATTCTCAATTCCCTCTTTTATGTGACACTCATTTATTGCTACTACAGCAAGAATCCTGCCAGTTCATTAAAAAATGAGTTCACCAAGGAGGCTTTGTCCAAGTTCTACACTATGCTTTACACACTCAATGTAAGTTTGACGTACTATTTTTGGCTTACAATATATCCTGAAGTGGATAAACCAGTTAAGGAGCGTATTTTTTACATTTATACATACCCTGCATTATCTGTACTTATGAATATAATTGTACAAGAGGAACACCTAAAACAACTCCATTTTAGTGATCTTGGTGATTCTGTGTTATTCCTGTCATCATATGTAGTAACTTCTAGTTTGATGCACCTTGCAACCCATGGCTCTCATGACACGGCAAACCACACCAACACAGTTTGGATTGACTCTGTGAGTTTGAGGCCAAAATTTTTTGATTTTGTCTTATTAATGGTACTGGGTTATTTACAAATCAACATTATCCTAAAAATTATCTCTCGCTTTAATATTTCAAGACCCACTGCTGAGACTACCCAAAATCCAACCATTGAAGTTTGAATTCTACCTGACACAAGCTGTCAGTTAACAAAATGACTACTTTACTGTTCCTTATATTTATTTACTAGGAATATTAAATTAAAAGTTTTAGTATTTGGAATATTTATCTTAATGTCATCCTTTACACCTTGCAATTACACTCTACCACTAAAGTTAACGTATAACTTATTTCCCATGCTTCCTTTAAAAAGAGCAACTGACCACTGACAACATAAGAAATTGTATTTTCCTATGCAAGTGTATAAAAACATATTGAAATAACATGGACAAGAATTATTTTCATCTTGTGAGATCTGGAGTATTAAGATGCAGTAAAACTTAGTTAATTTGAACCTGAAGAGCCCAGAAGAAAAAAACTGAATTAACTATGAATAGAATTAAGCAATATCACTCACTGTAATTACCCAATCCTGAATCCAGAATGGTCCCTACTTTTTCAGTAACACAATATAATGAACAATTTAAATGGATCAGGCTGGCCTTATTTATGATACTACACAAGAAAAGCATATATTCTGACGTGACACTCTATATTGCAATCTCCTTAACCATAAACAAAAGTAGTGAACATTCCCTTATTATTTAACAATCTGTATGAAAACAGGGCTAATAAGGATCTGCTTGTCAATAAATTTGATTTACACAATTAGTATATGGTGATTACTAATTTAATTATTTTCATCATCATACATGTTTCGAGAAGATCACTTCTCTTCTTCAGCCAAACTAGAAAAAAAATAAATGTCAAAATCTCCAAAAAGATTAATAAAATTACACTACATAAAACCTCACCATAAAATATCCAAAATAAAAAAACACACATTAAAATGTACAACAATTCTGTTTCATGAATAGTAACACAATTTAAATAAATCAGGCTGGCCTCAATTAGTGTACTACACAAAAAGGCATGTATTCTGGTGTGACACACTGAACTGAAACTGAAAGATAATTGTGGATTTCCTTTGAAGATTCTCTTGACAGACCTATCATCTGGCATTCTCTCTATATTTCCCAACCACTTTAGTCCGTTACTTTTTATTTCAGATACAATATTTGGATGTCCATAGAGTTCTTCCAGTTCTCTGTTTTTCCTTACACTCCATTGTACCCCTTCATTCACTGCACCAAAAATCTTTCTCAATATTTTGCTCTCCAATCTATTCAACAGTTCTTCATCTGCTCTGGTCATTGTCCATGTTTCAGAACCATAAGTTACGAATGGTCGTATTACCGTTTGATAAATTGTCAGCTTCAGTCTTCTACCAAGGTTGCATGATCTGAACACTTTCAATAAAACTAAGTAAGCCTATTGCCTGCAGCAATCCTTGCTTTTATTTCCTCTTTCTTGTCATTATCTTTTATCACCAGCACTCCTAAATACTTACATTTTTCAAACCTCTTGTAGCTGATCCCTTTTAATTTTATGAGTTAATCTTCCGTAACTATATTTCTCCTAGATGGGAACAAATACTATTTGAAGGTTGTTTAAGATCTGAGGCAAATGGGTTAACTGCTTCATCACCATCTCAAAATGTACAGATGAACTCAAAATCATTTCAGAACAAGAACTCTATGGCAAACACGAAATATAATGGATTATTTGTTTAACCTAAACCTAGACTGAAGGTTAAAAAGAGCTTAACAGTAGTACAAATTCATTAAAAGTATTGCAATTCTTAGTAAAGAGATACTTCATTTGCCGATGTTAAGAATATTAAAAACATACACATGGGAAAAATCAATAACACTGTAAAAGAAAATATAGTCACAAAAATTCCACATTTATACTAAATTCCTACAAATACTTTTCTTAAATTATTTCACAACTGAATATTGCGAGGATGTTAACAATATTTTATGAAAAATTTCATGAAGGGAACAGTTAAATTGTTACCAACAATAACTCATAATCCAGTGTTTTAAATTAATTGACTAAATTATGGCATAACAGCTGATGTCCATCAGTTTAACTTTAGAGATATATATTACTGATGGCTAGAATAATAAAAATTCAATACAGTAATTTATATGTTTTATTTTACCCATAAACCACCAAAAAATGCTATCATAGATTTCTAGTATTTCATAACCACAATATGAGGAACAGTACAGTAGTTCATTTAATTATATCAGATTTAAGATGAATTCAAAGAAAATACATTAATGTGTAAAGTGATATGTAATTTACTGATAAAATGCTTCTTTAAAATGTGCCATATATAGTAATATATCTACTTTCCTCTTCTTACAAGAAGATTAGTAAAAAAAGTTTAGGAATATTCTATTTAACTAATATCAAGATACTCATCCAACTGTTCCTCAGAAAAGTTCTACCATTTTGTAAAATATATCAATAGTCAGCCATAAACAACAATAAAGCCACTTTGAATTTTGTCACTAATTCTTTGATAAAGAATTGTAGCTAAGCACCTCTGCACCTAAGCAACTCTGAGGATCAGTGGTAAAGAGTCGGCCTGCAGATCCTAAGATTGTGAGCTCAAACCCAGCAGAGGTAGTAGGATTTTTGTAAGGCTGAAGAGAGTCCATTCAACACTCAATGTCGTATGATGTGACACATTTGGTGTTTACCTGACAAAATTAATTACAGCTCAGCCACAGATTGCCCACCTTACTTTGCCATCTGACAGAGATGGAATGTTGAAACTGACATGCCTGCATGTGGTAGCTGAGGCAATAAAATTACTGTGATATTTGCAATTGAGCCTAAACAATTCTTAAATATTGTTTACAATTATTTTTTTCAAATTTTTCATAAAATCAGAATACTATGTCAAAATAAAACTAGTTTTTCCATAGAGCGAGAGTGACTTGAATAAACTCCACGATATTCTAGAAGGAAATTTTCACAGAAACTTGTAAAGATAGATGTCTCCTCTCTTACATGACACAAAATAATTATACCTATCACAATAATGTAGAGAACTAATTTCCAAATGTCTCAAATTATATATAGTCTATTCTCTATTACAATTTTAGTTGATTGTTGTTGCATAAAGAATGACAAAAATAAGTAGAAGGTTACAGTACAAAATTCTCAAATTCATATATTATGTTTATGCAACTTAGTCATGAATAAATGATTACTACGTTGATTATTTAATCATCTAGCTAAGTTGCCGGTGTTTGAATTTTTCGGTAATAATGTACAGTAATGTGTACAAAATCTATAGATTCATTGTCTGCAAAATCGTAGGCCTACAAATTCTCCCTAAGCCAAGAGATTTATGTACCAAATATCCAACTGTTTATCATACATTTCAATTTGATGCCACCTGGCTGTCTGCTCGTCAATTTAGACATTCCATTTTACTCTAAACCTACTAGATGGGCATCTATGGCTGAGTTTTTAATTAATGTGTCATCAGAGATCTTTTACATGCCAACATCATACGACATGGAGTGTTGAATAGACTTGTTCCACCCTTCAAAAATCAGACTATCTCTGCCGGGTTTGAACCCGCTATCTTAGGAACCAGAGGCCAACACACTACCATTGATCCACAGAGATAAGGTTTTTTTTTTGGATGCAACTGGCTATTAAATACTCAAAAAAATGTTCATATACTTGGAAGATTTGGAATATGAATCTATTTTATTCTACTGCAGATGTTGATTTAGAAGAAAATAAAGTCTGTGGCTGTTGTGTATTTCAGATAATACATCTGTATTTTAATGCATATTTGTTATCGGGGAGATTCTGTTTTAATTTTATACTAAAATAAATAGCCTTAATACACAATAAGAAACTAGAAGTATATTTATTTTATACTTTGTGTTTTGAATCTAGTATGGAAGTGAACTATGCTAAACATAACATCAAGTGTTCTATTTTGTATTTTCACTAGTTTCTTGCAAGCTGCATTCCTACATTCAGACCAAATTTCATTTATAATGGAGTGAGTTATATACCGTGAGTAATAAGGCTTCTCGGAATGAAATGTAGTACTAATTTGAAGTACAGTAGTCTAGCTGATGAGATTAATACCTTCACATTATGTTCCACACATTTCAATACCAGTGTAAGTTATTTATTTGAAAATTTAATTAAATCAAATTCAGAAAAACTCCTCTATTTAGGAAGTTAAAAATAATAATTTTAATTAAATTCTCTAGATCTAAATTTCAAATTTTAAAAAAATCTTTGCCTTTTTGTAATAACTGTGAAAGGTACTCTCCGAGGTTTGAATGTCAGGAAACATTTTTTTCTTATTTGTATTATTTTCTTCAGTGTACAGCTAATAATGAAAATGTGAAAAGAAATCAAAAAAGCAAACCTCGTTAGAAGTGGCATTTGTATTCTATGTTTAGATTTTTAAAATAAAATTTAAAAATTCTCTTAATACAGTACAGTAATTTATTACTTGTCATTGCAATATAAAGTGGCAGACAGAGTAATAATGTATGAAGAAAGAAAGGAAGGGAGATGACAGAAATGAAAAGTAAAGAGATTAAAGAGTAAAGAACTCAACATTGCTGAACACTACCTTTATTGATAAATTTTCTTATTTCATAACAAAGCATATGTAATTAAGATATTATAGGAGAACTGTTGGATATTGTCAAACGAACCATTTTCATTGAAGATGAAATGATGTTGATGTATAAGAAGAAATTGGTTTTATTTTCTGTATGTATGGCCCCTCCTTAGTTCAAATTATGGAGGTGGGACAGGTTTCCTCCGGGTACTCCGGTTTCCCCTGTCACATTCATTTTAGTAAGTTTACATCAATATTTATATTAAATTTATAAACGACTACATGGCACTTTGTTGTATTAAATAATGAATTGTACTTTGTGATTATATGTGTGATTCTGAAAATAAAGGAGCATTAGCAAACTAAATTTATTTCATTCATCCCTTTATTCAAGGGAGGAGACCACATCCCTAGCAAAATACATTTAAATAATACATTATTAGAAAGAGTAAATGTGTTTAATTACCTAGGGTAAAACTTATCATACCAAACAGTAATAAATATTCCTGCAAAAATTGATAAGCTCACAAAAACATCGGAAATAATCAATTACATCATGAAACCATCACTTGTAGAGAAACACATTCATTTGTGCCTTTATAATACAGTTGCTAAGCCAACTCTTTGCTATGGATATGAGGCATGGACAATAAGAACTCAAGACATTTCAAGAATCACAGCACGAGAAATGACATTCATGCGCTGTACTGGAGGATACACGAAGAGAGATCATAAAAGGAACGAAGATGCACTAAAAGAACTGAACTTGAAATATATAACTCACTACATCTACAGTTATCAGGAAAAGAGGAAACTTCATATACAAAGGATGGAACCTGGGAAATTGCTAAAAGAGATTCTCTGATATTATCCCAGGAGAAAACGATCTATAGGACGTATGATGAAGAGGTGGTATGAAAATGCAAGACCGTAACAGGACACACACCCCAATACATGAAAGGATGATGATGATGATGATGATGATGATGATTTTTCAAGATGCAGTTAAGTATGTCCCCTCAGTCCAGTTTCCTGATACATGGTCTGAGATGAGGTAAGATGCTATTTTATGGCATGTTTTTATGGCTGGATGCGCTTCTTGACGGCAACCAAAGTTGCAATGCAAACTGACAAGGCCAGCTGTACATATTGTGGGCAACCACACCTTCCAGGGTATGCTCACTTTCTATGTTGGCAAGAGTACATTGAGTATATTAGCCACTAATTGATACATTATTCCCCGAGTCCCAAACAGATGGCCATGGAAATGAAGTGGCAGTTAACATAGTGTCCATGATATTTCTCTTTCAGGAATGGAATGCAACCCTTGTAGATCTTCTTCTTTCCCCATCAACATCTGCAGCTAGATCTGTTTTATTATTTTGTTTTATATAAGATTGTAGGATTAATATAATATGAAAATATAACATACATAAAAAAACAACTAAACATTGCATATACATACATAATAAATAAATTAATTAATTAAAAACTACCTGTTGTTATGTTATTTTATAAACACACAATCAACATGCCTAATTTTCATCTGAGTCATCCGTTAATGATTCGTTTACACATACTGTGATGTCACTGTCAAACACAGGTTTTATGTTCTGATAACTGTTTTCAATGTGAGCTTGCATTGGGGAGATGATGGGTTTGAATCACACTGTCAGCAGCCGTGAAGATGGTTTTTCGGCTTTTGATAGGGTAGATCGTGGGAGACTACTGACGAAAATTAGGGCTACTGGACAAAAGAGTGGTTGAATATTTGGCTAAATTTCTAGAATATAGAACTCAGAGAATTAGAGTAGGTAAAGCGTTATCTAATCCTGTAATGATTAAGAGGATAGGGGTGTTCCCACAGGTCCGTCCGTCCATCCATCCATCCTGATCTGCATTTATGGCAGTCGCTCAGGTGGCAGATTCCATATCTGTTGTTTTCCTAGCCTTTTCTTAAATGATTGCATAGAAATTGGAAACTTATTGAACATCTGCCTTTGTAAGTTATTACAAGTTGTCCATTTCATGACCGTATCGATGACTATAATCAAGAAGTTAGTATAAATAACCACCTAATCAATACTTTATTATTGCCTCAGGCAAAAGTTAATATAAATTAGCACTTACAGGACATGTTTCGAACACTTAGTGGCCCTCTTCAGCTGTATAAAGAAAGAATTGAGAAGAAAAAACATTAGGACAATAAGCACAAATATAAAAGTTCTTTGGAGATTCCTTTGTTAAAAAATAGAGGTCATCATAACAGGACATCTTGCCTCTCATTTTTGTTTGGAAAAGATGTTTATTCTGCGCTGTCTAGAGGGTCTGTCTTTGAGCGCAACCTGGTGAAGTAACGATGTGACACAGTCTGACAGTTCATGCAAAGCTCTGGAGAGAAGGGAAGTAGAGTTTTGTCGTCATCTAAAATATCATGTGAGGGAGGAGGGAGATTGGGCTGTGCTTCTGCGATGTCGTGTTTGATTATATCTCTTGTTCGTCTTGCCTGTTTTATGTCTACCCATTCCAAGTATTTACTAATATTCTCATATAAGATGTCTTTTTTGCTCGTTGTTTTCGTTAAGATTCTCTTCACCATTTTCTAATTTATCAAGAACGATGTGGATGTTTTCCAGGTTGTTCATTAGATTTCCTTTATTTATCATACAGATAATTTGAAGGTCCTGTCTGATATTGGTGAATGAATTTGTGGCTGGACTCTTTCATATGGGATCCCATGGCAGAGAATCTTTTGTATTTTTCAGCATTGACATGTTCTTGATATCTAATTAAGAAGTTCCTTCTAGATTGTCCCACGTAAATTTTTTTACATTGAGTACAAGTTAGCTTATAAATACCAGATTCCTGGAATTCATCATCTTTAAGTTTATTAGCTTTATTCTGACTAAAGAACCTATGTTTCGTGTTGTTATTGGTTGAGACGGCTACTTTGGTGTTGTGTTTCTTGAATAAGTTGGTGATTTCGTAAATATTCGGGTTATTAAAGGTGAATTTGACATATCCTTTTTCTTTTTCTGAAAGCTGTTTAAGTTTAACTTGTTGTTCGTATTTGCATTTAGTAATGATTTTATTGATGAATTTCAAACTGAAACCATTATGTAGAGCTTGTTGACGAATGAAAGATAGTTCCTTCTTTCTGTCTGTTTCTGTTAGCGAAATTTCAAAGGCTCTGTTGACGAAACTATAATTGGCATCAGTAATGTGCAACTCTTATGGAAGGCAATGAAGATCATTTGTGTTTGTGGTTTCCAGAGAATATCTGTGTTTTTGTTTTATATGGTGATAGTATTCAAGTGTTATCTCCGTAATCTACAATCTATTTTTTTTTTGTTTTTAGAGTGTATATTACCTTAACTTTATTGCCCTAAGTTCCTCCATACTGGAATCTATGATGGGTCCATAGATTAATCTGCTAAGAGTGTTATTTCTTGATTTGAAATTTTACCCGTGGTGTCGAAATGTTAAAGTCCCAACACGACACTCGAAGAAAATAAAGTTCCAACGTGTCGAAATGTCAAAGTCCCAACACGACACTCAAAGAAAATAAAGTTCCAACATGTCGAAATGTCAAAGTCCCAACACGACACTCGAAGAAAATAAAGTTCCAACGTGTCGAAATGTTAAAGTCCCAACACGACACTCGAAGAAAATAAAGTTTCGATGACAATGTTCCAGTACGTCACCTTAAGAAAATAATAAAGTCTTATCGCGACACTTGGCGAAAATAACTAAGTTCCAATGAGACGCTTCAGAAAAAAACAAAGTTCTTATATGGCACTTTAAGAAAATATCAAAGTCCAATCACGACACACGAAAAAAAACAAAGTCTCAATGTGGCAATATGACTAAGTTCCAAGACGATGCTCTCAAAAGTAAAGTCCCATTCAGGCACTTCAAGAATATGATAAAGTCCTGATACAACACTTAGAAAAAATACCGAACTTGTATTTCGCAGATTGTCGACTAGAAGTTTGACACGCACAACACTTCTCTTGTCACCCGTGTCACAGAGACGGCGGAGTGACAGACACTGAATTCGTTAGGTCGGGTGGTCTTCCTTTTATACACGTTCGCATGGAAGTGTCTAGAACTCGGGTACTGTCTACCCTAATAACTTCTATAATACTCGGTGGATTTTCTTGAAATCTTAGGAGATGATGTCCATTGTAAAGGCTTTTAAGTTGGCAGTGTCAAAATAGCGATAACTTAGCTCAAAATGTACTTTTGAGGACGAGCTGGATCATTACCATATATGGTAGCGGATAGCTGGCTTACAGCGGCCACGTCACTCGCTGGGTATGTCACTGCGTTCGGCGGGCTGCCTACCTTCCATCTCGCGCGAAGTTCAACAAACATACTTCGGACTTCTGTCGTAGCGGTGTTCCCGGTACAGTACACAGTTTACCGACATTCCGAATACACTGCAGTATTCTTTGTCAAGGCGACTGAAATACCCCTACCGGTACTTGATCCGAGGTAATCAGTCTCCCAGTCTTCCGAGCAGCAGTGCTAATAAACTAGCAGTGTGATTGCTGCCTGGGAGACTGATTACCTTGGATCGAGTACGGGTATTCCAATATAAATGGTCCGTTATAGGACGTTATAAATTTTCCAGGTAACTCATTCCTGGTTGCCAGCGTTTCACCCCCATGTGCTAGGTTGGGCTCATCAGTTGGTACCTAGCACACCTATCAAGACACATGGCTAGTGCATAGCGCGGAGGCCACTTCATAGGCTAATTGAAGCTACTGGCAGTGCCAATGCACTATGAGAGACTTTGTCTCACTACCAAAAATTGATGCCTTCTTGGTCATCAGATGATATAGATGTTGATTTCCATAGGGAATCTGAAATACACTGACTGACAGAGCAAATGCAACACCAAGAAGGAGTGGTTCGAAAGGGATGAAAGTTGGGGAAAAAACAGAGACGGCACGGACGAATAATTGATGTTTATTTCAAACCGATATGCAGGTTACACAATGCGCACGGCATCGACTCAGTAGGATGTAGGACCACCGCGAGCGGCGATGCACGTAGAAACACGTCGAGGTACAGAGTCAATAAGAGTGCGGATGGTGTCCTGAGGGATGGTTCCCCATTCTCTGTCAACCATTTGCCACAGTTGGTCGTCCGTACGAGGCTGGGGCAGAGTTTGCAAACGGCGTCCAATGAGATCCCACACGTGTTCGATTGGTGAGAGATCCGGAGAGTACGCTGGCCACGGAAGCATCTGTACACCTCGTAGAGCCTGTTGGGAGATGCGAGCAGTGTGTGGGCGGGCATTATCCTGCTGAAACAGAGCATTGGGCAGCCCCTGAAGGTACGGGAGTGCCACCGGCCGCAGCACATGCTGCATGTAATGGTGGGCATTTAACGTGCCTTGAATACGCACTAGAGGTGACGTGGAATCATACGCAATAGCGCCCCAAACCATGATGCCGCGTTGTCTAGCGGTAGGGCGCTCCACAGTTACTGCCGGATTTGACCTTTCTCCACGCCGATGCCACACTCGTCTGCGGTGACTATCACTGACAGAACGGAAGCGTGACTCATCGGAGAACACGACGTTCCGCCATTCCCTCATCCAAGTCACTCTAGCCCGGCACCATGCCAGGTGTGCACGTCTATGCTGTGGAGTCAATGGTAGTCTTCTGAGCGGACGCCGGGAGTGCAGGCCTCCTTCAACCAATCGACGGGAAATTGTTCTGGTCGATATTGGAACAGCCAGGGTGTCTTGCACATGCTGAAGAATGGCGGTTGACGTGGCGTGCGGGGCTGCCACCGCTTGGCGGCGGATGCGCCGATCCTCGCGTGCTGACGTCACTCGGGCTGCGCCTGGACCCCTCGCACGTGCCACATGTCCCTGCGCCAACCATCTTCGCCACAGGCGCTGCACCGTGGACACATCCCTATGGGTATCGGCTGCGATTTGACGAAGCGACCAACCTGCCCTTCTAAGCCCGATCACCATACCCCTCGTAAAGTCTTCTGTCTGCTGGAAATGCCTCCGTTGACGGCGGCCTGGCATTCTTAGCTATACACGTGTCCTGTGGCACACGACAACACGTTCTACAATGACTGTCGGCTGAGAAATCACGGTACGAAGTGGGTCATTCGCCAACGCCGTGTCCCATTTATCGTTCGCTACGTGCGCAGCACAGCGGCGCATTTCACATCATGAGCATACCTCAGTGACGTCAGTCTACCCTGCAATTGGCATAAAGTTCTGACCACTCCTTCTTGGTGTTGCATTTGCTCTGTCAGTCAGTGTATTTGTTCCGAACAAGTAAATTTATAATACCAATATAAATGGTCAGTTATAGGACATTATAAATTTTCCAGCTAACTCATTCCTGGTTGCCAGCGTTTCGCCCCTGTGTGCTAGGTTGGGCTCATCAGTTGGTACCTAGCACACCTACCAAGACGCATGGCTAGTGCATACCGTGGAGGCCACTGCGTAGGCTACTTGAAGCCAACGGCAGTGCCAATGCACTATGAGAGACTTTGTCTCACTACCAAAAATTGATGCCTGCTTGGTCATCAGATGATATAGATGTTGATTCCTATAGGGAATCTGAAATATTCGTCCCGAATGAGTAAATTTATAATTCCAATATAAATGGTCCGTTATAGGACATTATAAATTTTCCAGCTAATTCATTTCTGGTTGCCAGCGTTTCGCCCCCTTGTGCTAGGTTGGGCTCATCAGTTGGTACCTAGCACACATACCAAGACGTATGGCTAGTGCATACCATAGAGGCCACTGGGAGGCCTTATGGGAATCAACATCTATATCATCTGATGAACAAGCAGGCATCAATTTTTGGTAGTGAGACAAAGTCTCTCATAGTGCATTGGCACTGCCGGTGGCTTCAAGTAGCCTACGCTAAGTAGCCTCGCCAAATTTAAAGTGTCAACTCTGACCCACGTTTTTAACATATTTGATGGTTCAACTACAAATAAATGAACCAAATCAAGTATTCACATTTTAAACATATATTTTTACATTTATGGTTAAATCTACAGCATCACAGGAACTTTACAAGATCCTCAACCACAAGTTTTTACATAATATTTTAAAATTTTGCTTAAAATTGTGCATACATGCTCAATGATTGTGACTTAGACTCTAAGGAGATTTAAAATTCAATGTGTTTTTATGAAATACAACTTAACTACTTTAAGAGTATTTTTAAGGCATATTCTATGAAAAAAATCTATGTTAGTCTGATACCTTTTCTGATTTATGTATTTGTTTGAACTGATGACGATTCTAAGAAAATCGAAACTAATCTTCATTTAAACTTATTAAAGGTATAAATGATACACATTATATGAAGTACTGAATGGTGGAACATCCCTCGACTGATTCCTACTATATAAGTTGCAACTTGTCAACCCGTCAGCTCCACGCTGGTAGACGAATGTTATTTGCTGGGGACACTTGAATATAGATGTAAAATATATGTGGCTTGCTCGCAGATTGCCACGCAAATAGAATACCAATTATCATATTCCAAGGTTTCCCATTTCTCTATGTTTTGATTAGGCGCCAGCTTGACAGCTTTTTTGAAAAAGACTGTAAAGCAAAATTTATATTGAATATCATAGAGACTCATACTTAAATTACAGGGGTGGGATTTTAAATAATTAACCTTTAAGTATCACTTTGAGAAGGAAAATTAACGCAATATGAATTTAGGTATTAAAAAAAATGAGATGAATTGGAAAAGTTCCTTTAAGCTTGAAGAGAATTTAGAATTTAACATTACTGTAATTTACTGTTGCTTGCATGATCTAATTGTGGCTCACCAATTGCAGCTTCCGTTGAAGTCATCTGTATTCCATGGTTACTTGTTCCCCTTTTTTCGTTGTAGATTGGCTCCATGGACATCCTTCCTTTCTTCTGCGATTCGGTTTGGGCTATCAGGACTAACACTCCCTAACTGCCTTGTCTTTAAGATAGACATTGGCCCTATGCTTATGAAAATTGATCACAGTTGATCTTGGGTGGAGAAAATTCAGTGTTATGAATTTTTCCATTTTATCAGAAATCTCGAACCAACTAAGCTGTTCTCCTGAAACAATATAGATTTGTACCAAGTACCGTAGACTTGAACTAACATAGTTCTTCGTCCAGAATAATTTGGAATATATCACAAGCCGTATACTATTCCATCTAACCCTGATCCGACAGCATCACAGCACCTACATACTGTATATCGAAATGAAAACTCAATGTACCAAAAAATAATATATAATTGTGGATATCTGGATTGCTCCATTCAGGATTATATACACGAGACTTCCCCTTCCTCGGTAACTGCTCCACACCAAGTCTCATTACCATTGTAGCATCTGATCCATTGATCCCATATCATATCTTTCTCTCTCTTCTTTCTTCAGGAGTAACCAGTGGGCGTGTCGACGATGTTGAAAATGCTCACTCTAGCCTTGTGCGCAGGTCGCTGTATAATTTTGTTCTCATAAGTTAAACCCAAATGACTCATCCCAAATTCCCAGCTTCAAATTTTTTTTTTACTAGTTGCTTTACGTCGCACTGACACAGATAGGTATTATGGCGACGATAGGACAAGAAAGGCCTAGGAATTGGAAGGAAACAGCTTGGTGTGAAAATGGGAAACAACAGAAAACCATTTTCAGGGCTGCCGACAGTGGGGTTTGAACCCACTATCTCCCGGATGCGAGTTCACAGCTGCACGCTCCTAACCGTACGGCCAACTCGCCCGGTCATATACACAAATATGAGATTAAATGACACAAAGACTATCTCAACATATTGACCAAAATACCATACATAATAAATTATCTTTTCATAATTTAAATAATAAATGATGATCTAATATATCTAATATGATTCCAACATCATTCTAATTTACAATTGATTGCAGTTTAATTAACAGGTCTCAATGAATAATTGCCAATAACGGATAATTTGATATTGAGTGATATCACGTAATTGGACTATAGGATTACAATTAACATGGCTGGAAAAGCCTGGAAGGTTACCAAGTCAAACGTCAACACAGAAATGAAAGTTATAAATTGTGATATACTGTTTAGTCAAGCAGCTTGTCTTTTTAATCCCTAGTCTCCCAGCCCCAAGTTTCCAACATTTTCTTTAAAAACACACTTTTGTTGGAAATCACACAGAACTAACAGTGCTGATTTCCTCTGGATCTTTTACAGTTCTCATATCAAGTGGGCCCATACAATGAACTATACTCTAACAGGGGTCTTACCAGATTCTAACATGCCCCCTCCTTTACATCCTTACTGAATGAATGAAAATCTACAGCCTGTTTCCACTCATTCGATTGGGTCAGGAATGGAATGAATGAAGCCCCATTTAGTGGCGAGGATAGGAATTGTGCTGGCTGCCGAAGCCTGTCGCACTCCTGTGGGGCAATGATCAATGAATGACAGATGGAATGAAATGATATTGGAGAGTGTTGCTGGAATGAAATATGACAGGGAAAACCGGAGTACCCGGAGAAAAACTTGTCCTGCCTCCGCTTTGTCCAGAACAAATTTCACATGGAGGGACCGGGATTTGAACCACAGAATCCAGCAGTGAGAGGCTGGTGCGCTGCCGCCTGAGCCATGGAGACTCTTCTTTTACATTCTTACTATAACCCCAAAATGTTCTCATAACCATATGAAGAGATCTGTAACCTTTATTTACAATCTTGTTAATGTGATTACCACAATGAAAACAGCTACTTATTTACAGTGTTCCCCGTGAAGTACTTTCATCCCATCAACACAATAATGAAAACTAAGAAGACTTTTCCTCCCATTTACCATGATACCATTGTCTTCTGTCCATCTCAAATCACAGTCAAAGCCTTTTTGCAGTCGCTCACAATCCTGTAACTTATTTACTACTCTATACAGCATAACATAAAGAAAACCTTATCTGTAATTCCAGTTCTTTACTCTTATCATTTATATATATCAGAAATCATAAAGGTCCAATAATATTGCCCAGCAGGACACTCCTTTTAATCATCACAGGATCAGATAATAATTCATCTACTCTAATTTTCTGAGTTCTATTTTCAGTTCATTGCTTATCAATCTGAGACACCATAAAGTGAAACATATATTTACCCAGATGTTGAAAGGCCCATGAAGAAGTCCATGGTTTGGATGGTACAGGATACTGAACTGTGGATACTGTGGCGATGAAAAAGCATTCTACCATTATCTATGTTCATTTTTTGTTTTTTTGTTTTTGCAAGTTGCTTTATGTCGCACCAATACAGACAGGTCTTATGGCGACGATGGGACAGGAAGGAGCTAGGAGTGAGAAGGAAGCGGCCGTGGCCTTAATTAGGTACAGCCCCAGCATTTGCCTGGTGTGAAAATGGGAAACCACAGAAAACCATCTTCAGGGCTGCCAACAGTGGGGTTCGAACCCACTATTTCCCGAATACTGGATACTGGCCGCAATTAAGCGACTGCAGCTATCGAGCTCGATTGTCTATGTTCTTGACCTGACTATACGCTATAAAGCAAACACAATCAACCAAGCTGAAAATGTTCATAAGGATTTTTTTTTTTTTTTTTTTAGTGAATGCTACACTACTTTTTCGAAGGAGAAATGTCACGGAAGTTACGGCAACAGAGACTTCGTTGTTCATGGCATTCTGCTCAGTGCCAGGGGAACAATTTATTGATTGGTGGCAAATGTACTGTTTAGTTTAGGGATAAATAAGACAAATCTTCGCTCTTTAGTGGAAAATACCATCACTGACTGTGGAGTGACTGTTCAACATCATATTTATACAGGGTGGTCATAAACAATGTGAACCGGATATATGAGGGTTAGAGAGTTGGTCATACTGGTGAGTAATTTGAAAAAGAATTATTTGTTATCTCACACCCTTGACATTTATCAGCCAATGAAGGTAAACAATCACATCGCTTCACGGGCAAATTCAAATGGGTTCTGTGAGGTGGTGTTGGTTAATATGCACGTGGCTTAAAACTTGCACCAATTGAAGAAAGCAATTTCACCAGGGGAGGGACCTCCGAGCTGACAGAATCGTACCATAGCAAGTTCCAGCCGCTTTTCTAGTTTCCAACTTTTGTATCTTATTGTAAATATGTTCCGAGCTGTCAGCGGAGAGATAGCGT
Organism: Anabrus simplex; assembly: GCF_040414725.1. Classification (NCBI taxonomy): domain Eukaryota; kingdom Metazoa; phylum Arthropoda; class Insecta; order Orthoptera; family Tettigoniidae; genus Anabrus; species Anabrus simplex. The sequence goes on from NC_090270.1 coordinate 314,239,548, forward strand.
GGAATGACATTAGTAGACGAATAAGTTTGAGTGGCGTCTTTAAAAGTAAGAAAGATCACAATATGAAGGTAAAGTTGGAATTCAAGAGGACAAATTGGGGCAAATATTCATTTATAGGAAGGGGAGTTAGGGATTGAAATAACTTACCAAGGGCGATGTTCCATAAATTTCCAATCTCATTGAAATCATTTAAGAAAAGGCTAGGAAAACAGCAGATAGGGAATCTGCTACCTGGGCGACTGCCCCAAATGCAGATCAGTATTGATTGATATTGATTGATTTATCATTTACCCATAAGCCAGGTTTTGCTGCCGTTTCCTCTAGTTCCACAAATAACTGCCTAATTTCTAATTCATTGTGGCCAATAAGAACAATATCATCTGCATATGCAAGGACTTTATGTTGTCTCCCCAATAAGATGCCAGCAGGTATAAGAGCTAATTTCCTGATAATCTTCTCCAGTGCAATGTTGAATCGAAGAGGAGATAGTGCATCCTCTTGTTTCAGACCAGTTTTATTCTGGAAGGTATTCTTTGTGAAGGTGACTGAAATACCCCGACTCAATCCGAGGTAATAAGTCTCCCGTTGGCAAACTGTATGGAATGTACAGAAAACAACAATACGGTTCAATCCAGGAAAAGAACTAAATACATCACCATATTATGTACTTATTTTATTTGTTTGTGTCAGTAGCATCATACAATAAAACAATTCCAACAAAGACAAATTATACATGTGCCACATATGGCAACATTTATGGTATCTTAGATGTGAAGCCTCCACCATATATAGAGTTAATTAGTTCTTTTGGGTTGAACCATGTTGTTGTTTTCTATACATTTCGTACAGTTTGCCGACATTTCGAATACATTGCAGACTCGAGACTGATTACCTCAGATCGAGTAGGGATATTTCAGTCGCCTTGACAAAAAATACAGCAATGTATTCAAAACATCGGCAAACTGTATGAAATATACAAGAAACAACAACATGGTTCAACCCCGAAGAAGAACTAAATAACATTTATGGTGTTGCCTACGGCCTTATCAAGAGATGAGCACTGGTATGGAGATAAGGAAGTTCATCCGATGGCATGCCATTTGATGTTTATCATGGCTGCATAAGGTGTGTCCTTCTTGCAAAAAACCACATTTTTTTTTAGATTGTTCTTGGATCCCCAATTCCAACTCGTAGCTTCTTCAAAGACTTCCCTATACGAAGGCTATGCTGAAAGCCATGAGCAACATTTTTTCTTTAGTAGTTCCATCGCTACCTTGTGATACCATCTGACAGTTTTCTGAACAGATGTATTATAGGATAGAGCTGACCAGATACAACACCAGGCTTTGCTTTGTTACAGTCAATAACTACGGATGGTTTAAAAACTTCCGTGCAATTCTTATCATGTTTTCCTAAAGATATGAATTCTAACTGGTCCTTAGTTAAGAGCATATACTGTAAACCTCTCGCTTGTCCATTCATTTCAGTGCTAGTATACCGTTCTGTGATTCCTTAGCAACCATTTCTCCTTTCTTGACTCTTTCTTTTAGACCTGGCAGAAGTCAAACTCAATTCTTCCGCAAGGTACCAACGAGGTGAGGGCATCTAGCTAGGAGTTTATTTGCCAGATCAACAGACATGTAGAAATTGTGTGCGAACAAAGTTGATCCCCTGTCTAAATAAGGATCCATAAGTTCCATCAGAACAGCTGTAACATGTGGTAGTCCAGGATAGGAACTTGTTAGAACTTGTCCCTTTGTTGCAGTACACTTTTGTGATGTAGGTATGGCTGTCTGTATCACACAGTTTGAATACCCTCACCCCATATTTATGAGCCTTATTTGGAATGAACTGGCAAAATATTTGCCTTCCCCCTGAAGGCAAATCATTCATCAATGATTAATGTTTCTTGTGGCTCATTTAGGTCCTTGAAATTCTTGTTGAGCTTCAGAACAAGAGGTACAACCTGTCATGTCCTCGGTTTGCTTCACTGTTGAAATGCCAGAAATGCAAAATCAGTAAGAATTTGTCCTGCTTCATTACATGACCCCAACATAGTTTTTAAACAGTTTGTTCTTTCTTGACCAGTAATTATGTAGTTTGGGAAACTGTGTTAAGCCCATCCACATCAATAAGCTTAAGAACTTTTTCATGTCAGCACAACTGATATCAGTCCACTGAGTGAATCTACTTCGCCTACTCAAAAGTTTCCCTTGCAACATGTTCCTTGCATTTTCATTGGTCTCATACACTATAATATTGATGATATCATCAGTAACTACAACATGATAGAAATCAACTGGTTGAGATTTAGCACTCAGAGGAAATTTTAAACTGGATCTATGTATGAATAAAAATTTTTTTTGCAAACCTCAGAAAGTTTCCCTAATTGTCACTGCCTGGTTATATGGCTGAATCATCGCAAGATGCAGCATCGGATTCTTCGCTATTGTCCCCACTAAACAAACTGCTGTCCAATTCCAACTCAGAAAAGGTGGCCTCACACTGCGAATCCAAAATGTCACCATCACTTGATTCAGTACTCAAACCCTTTTCAAGTTCTTCTTCTATCTCTCTATTGGTAATCATGGCTTAGTCGACAGAGGACCACATATAACATGAATTAAATTCTTGTTACAAAACTGTAAATTACAAGGAACTCGTTGAAAGGCATGTAAACCAAGAGCTCATAATACAGAGCACAGTGTTCCACAACAACAGAGCAAAAAGTGCTGTCACTCCTACAGGGGTGACACACTCTTTCTCTGCTGCCTTTCCAACCTAATAATCATATGTCACCCAATTGGGAAAAAAATAGTAAATTTGAACATAAATTATGTCTCTGATTATCATCTATGAATAATAATTTCGTGTGGCTATTTCTAGCCAAGTGCAGCCCTTGTAAAGCAGACCCTCCGATGAGGGTGGGCGGCATCTGCCATATGTAGATAACTGCATGTTATTGTGGTGGAGGATAAAGTTATGTGTGGTGTGTGAGTTGCAGGGATGTTGGGGACAGCACAAACACCCAGCCCCCGGGCCATTGAAATTAACCAATGAAGGTTAAAATCCCTGACTCGGGCAGGAATAGAACCCGGAACCCTCTGAACCAAAGGCCAGTACGCTGACCATTCAGCCAACGAGTCGGACATCTACAAATGAAATTACGCACATTCATAGCCGACTACAACCTGAAATATGTATGTCACATTTTCGCAGTTTAATGCGAAAAAAGCAAATGTACACGTCGATGTTAACGTGTTAAGGAAGGAATTCCTGCTGCTGAAATTCACCAAAGACTTAAGTGTGCTTATGGAGATCTGTGTAGGGTGCTAGTAGTGCTCAGAGATGTGTGAAACATTTTAAATATGGAAACATGAGCATCCAAGATCAGATGCATAGTGGGCGCCCTTGAAATGCCTTCACTGAACGCAATATGAGAAAAGCTGACGACATCATTACAGAAGACAGACATGTCTTGTGAGTGAAAGTGCGGCAAGACTTTCAATAGGACACAGTGCAGCAAAGTGCAGTGCAGGAAATTATTTGTGAGTTAGGCTATCGAAAAGTTTGTTCCCGCTGGGTCCCACGTTTACTCAGCACATATCACAAAGTTCAGAGACAATGAAATGAAGGAGATAATTTCTTGATGCATATTGTTATTGTTATGGGGGATGACAGCTGTTCCTCCATTATGAACCAAAAACAAAACAACAAAGCTTAGAATGGCACCATTTGAATTCGCCAACGAAAATAAATTTAAAAAATGTTATGGGCACCGTTTTCTGGGATGCACAGAGTGTCATTCTGGCTGAAATTCTTGAACCTGGGCAAACCATAACTGCTGTCCATTACGTTGAAATGCTTCACAAGCTTCGTCCTGCATTGCATGTAAGAACATTATCCTGCAACATGATAATGCCCACCCTCACAGTGCTTGTTTTGCCAGTGAGAACACTGAAAAATTTGGATGGGAAGTTATTCCACATCATCCCTACAGTCCCAACCTGGCACCCTTGAAGGGTTTTAGTCATGCTAAGTGAATTTTACAATTGTGGCTCATGAAGGGAATGATAGCGTTCCCAAAACATGTACCGCATGTCTGTCTGTTAGGTCATCAGCCCAGAGGCTGGTTGGATCCTCAAATACCACCACCAAATGTTATGCAGTTACAGGACAACCACAAAAAACAATGACAGCACCAAAATGAGCCGTATTAGGCAAGATGAGGAGTGAGGTTGTTTGCCATTGCTTTCCTCACTGGGTCAGACAGTGCTCTTGGAGCATGGCTTTGTTCTGGCCTATGCCAAGAGATGGATGCAAAAGTACGGTATCCATCAAGAAATGACAGCAGGCAGAATGTACCGCATATAATTATGTAAAGAATAAATGTGAGTTTATTCTTGTGAGTGTTGACAAGGCGGACCCATACAAAAGAATATACTGAACCCTCTGATTACCATCATTTTGGTTTTGTGAAGGAGCAAATGAGAAGCCAGCACTGTGAAATACAGGAGGACGTGAAAAGAGCAGTGCATCAGTGCCTTTGGCATGCTGGAACAGACTTCTACAGTCAAGAGATTTTCAAACTTCCACAACAGTGGGAAAAATGTGTCCAAGTAATGGAGACTATGTTGAAAACTAAACAGAAGTGTATAGTTTGAAATGCTTTATTCAATGTATTGAAAATTAAAATCTTTTTTTAAAATGTTGGTCACGACTTTCAGTATGGCCATCAGAGTTCACAATTTTTAATATCCATGTTGATTTCCCAGTTTCATGTGAGTCTGCACATAAGGCATCAGTGAGAAGGTCATCAAGGTGAGAGTTTGATCCATTCTTTCTTCAAACTAGTACATCCTGGAACCCAATGGATTGAATTCCCAATTTCATATTGGTCTGTTTGACTTTTAAACGATGCATAGTAACTTTTTAAGGATATCTCCCTTTCATAAGGCCCCACCAGCTTTCTTCCTTTTGTAACAACAAAGTATTACCACTGTCAGTAGTTTTATATCACAAAATTACGAGAGATTGTATGCATTACTATTGCCGTTTACCTATCAACAGTGAAATATTGTACGTACTTTTTTTAATAACTAGTATTAAGGACGGTGCGATCTGTTGAATGACAATCAGAACTTTTTTAACATCCCTTTTAAAAAATGTTTTTCTCATAATTCATAGGACAAATCTTAAACAAGCTTTTATGATTATCCAGTGTGAAAGTGTGTTACTGAACCTAAATTTTAGGAGGACTCACCTTAGAAAACTATGTAATCTTGATATTGTTTGTCACATTATTGTTTAAATGTAATGTACTTTTTTTAGTTCGCAAGTTTCTTTATATGTAGCTGAGGATGGTCAGATTTTCGCCAAAACTAGTACTACTTCTAAAGAGGTAGATTAAGAATTAATGTCTTACTTATAGTGTTGATCAGGTGGGAGTCCTTGTTTCAATATGGCCCTTGTAGTTCAAGAATTTTCATGGCCTGTATGTAGCCAAATAGACCTAATCTTTCTTCAGTTATCTCTAAGTGGCACTGATCTTTTCTTAGGATGGGGTATTAAGGCCAGTACCCTATACTTCTGACAAAACATATCATGGGGACCTTTTCATGTGGATGGGAATGTAGACTGACTTTGTCCAATCAGATGGTCACATACCAGTGTGCCAGACGTATCATCATGACATGCGAGCATTTCAGTGATAATATTGTCTTCAGCTGGAGCTTTGAAAGTTTACAATGATCAACAGATTTCAGATTCAAGATTAGATTTTTTTTTGCTATTTTCTTTACGTTTCACCAACACAGATAGGTCTTATGGCGACAATGGGATAGGAAAGGGCTAGAACTGGGAAGGAAGTGGTCGTGGCCTTAATTAATGCACAGCCCCCACATTTGCCCGGTGTAAAAATGGGAAACCACAGACAACCACCCTCAGGGCTGTCGACAGTAGGGTTCAAACCCACTATCTCCCGGATGCAAGCTCACAAATGTGCGCCCCTAACCACACGGTCAATTCGCCTGGTAAGTTTAGATTTACAAGAAACATAGGTATATGCACAGTTGTACTATGGGTAAGATGATTCATGATTATGGTAGACAGCAGACTCCAGACTTTTCTCACAAGCAATGTGAGTAGATAAATTCAAGGAAGATATTCTGTGACTCATGCTGGATTCTGGGAACCTAGGTGCTTGTATATCTCTTAAAATACACGAGACCTGTGATTCACATTGCACTAGGTGTCTATGGTTACTGTTCTGAGAACAGAACCATGATTTGAAGTCTTTGAAGGAAACTGAACTGAGGCTTAAAAGAGTTCCATACACTAACAGAACTACATTTCAGAAAATATTTCAACAATTATTTGAGGGATTTTCTTGAAATTTGTTGCCCATATAGAGCCAAACTTCTCTTCTGTGGACACCATCGGTTCCATGGAAAAATGTCCTTAAGAGAGGTGTCCGCTAAAACAAGGTTGTAAAATATAATCAAACATTTTAACGGCAAAGAACATCCATGTTAAATATAAGCATACATCTTTATTTTGATTTTTCTAAATTATTTCTAACTATTACAGGTGATTTTACAGCCTCTATATTCATTACAGTTTTGGGAAGAATCATTCAGCTGGCTGTATAAATTTAGCACATTTTTCTTTATTGCAATATTCTCAAAAAGGATATAACGATCCAGCATGATGCACAAATTCTTTATCCAATTAACCTCAACTTTCAGGTTATTTGCGATTTCTCACGCTGTTTCTTGTGACAGTGGCCCACTTACTCATAGTTTCTTTGCTCAAACACATTTGAACCGCAATGTTCACTTCTGAAAAACTGACTCCTGATTTCTTTTCATTCTCATTGGTAGTATAACAGTCACAATAATACACTGGGATTTTCCACCTAATGTCCGGCTCCATGGCTAAATGGTTAGCATGCTGGCCTTTGGTCACAGGGGTCCCGGGTTCGATTCCCGGTAGGGTCGGGAATTTTAACCATACTTGGTTAATTTCGCTGGCGCAGGGACTGGGTGTATGTGACATCTTCATCATCATTTCATCCTCATCATGACGCGCAGGTCGCCTACGGGAGTCAAATTGAAAGACCTGCACCTGGCGAGCCGAACAGGTCCTCGGACACTCCCGGCACTAAAAGCCATATGCCATTTCATTTCCACATAATTTTTTCATTCCTCGACTCGTATTTTCCTCTCACACACTTAACCTTTCAAGCGGTAATGACAGAATAAATCGTTGTAGCCCCATGGCTTTCTAAGTGGCCATGACAGAATAATCTGTCATCACATTGTAAATGTCTTTTGGCGATGGGTATGATGACTTATTCCATCATAGGATCCAAGATCGCTTTCCTTTTTGCGTATATGTTAGTTTCGAGCTTTGACTACAGCAGCACTCTCCTCAAACCACGTGACTGGCATAATGCTTCTGTTCCGCACCCAGCTGGCAGCCAGCCAGTACCAGCCGCCAAGCTGCTGAGCGAGGTAGATACGCATTATGGCAGGTGCAAGCGGAGCTTCAAAACATCTGCGAGAAGAAGAAATGTTTGATTTATTACACTGTGACAATTCGGAGAGTGATGTGTCATCTGATAGTGAGACTCATGTTGAAATGTCAGGAGATAGCGAGTGCACTGGTGAAAGCGACTCAAGTGAACGTGACGGTAGTAATAGCGGTGATATACAGCTCGGTGTATGGAAAAAGATAGGATCTGAACGGCCAAGATTTACTTTCTCGGCACAACCTGGACTAAATGTACAAACTGAAGACATAAATAATCTGCTAGAATATTTTCAATTGTTTTTCACACCTGAATTAGCAGAACTAATAAACAGAGAAACCAAGCAGTATGCTCGGACTGACATGAATAAAGATGAAATTATGACTTTACTTGCACTCTTTCTCTTGCAAGGCATTCATTAGCTACCTGACAACAAGAGCTACTTTTCTAGTAGACAGATATTAGAGACCCTAATATTTTTGGAGCTGTTCTCTGAAAGATTTCATCTCCTCAAATTCTTACACTTTGTCAATAACGAAGCATACAATGGAGCCACATGTGATCCGAAGAAACTCTACAAATTGAAAGCTATTCTTGACCACTCGAATAGCAGATTCCGAAGTGTGTACTCCCCCAAAAGCGATGTGTCTGTAGATGAGTCTCATATGTTATTGTAGGTTTCCTGTTGCTTTCCTCACTGAGCCAGATTCTCTTTCCTTGTCCTTGGCACTGTAATAATTTTAATAACTTGAAAGTGAGACCGAGTTTTTTTAATCTGATGAAAATACCTGACCGATTAAAAGTATCTCACCATAAGTTCCTGTTGCTTTTCTCAGCGAGCCAGATGCCTCGCCCTTTGTACTATGATCATTTTTGACAGCTTGATACATATTCTGTACTTTTTGAATCGGATAAACATATTGAACTACACAAGAGTATCTCACTATATGCTACTCCCCAGTACCTAATGGAAAACGTGCCACTGTGTTGGTAGCCACTCAAAAGAAATGTACCACTTGAAAGGTTAAAATGTCTTTTTTATTCTTCAAAATTGTGTTTTCTTGCAGTTTAATTTTTCAGGGAGCTTTTCTCACTGACAGTCCTTTTGAATTTTGTCTTTTTTTGTCTCGAGGTCTAAACACACACTCGCCCCTCTTACTCGTGTTTACTGGGTGATAGAAATGCTGTGGTAAGTGATTTTTTTAAATACAATGTTTATATAAGACCACTGATAGAATTAAACCCGACCTCGTGGTCTAGGGGTAGCGTGCCTGCCTCTTACCCGGAGGCCCCGGGTTCGATCCCCGGCGAGGTCAGGGATTTTTACCTGGACCTGAGGGCTGGTTCGAGGTCCACTCAGCCTATGTGATTAGAATTGAGGAGCTATCTGATGGTGAGATGGCAGCCCCGGTCTAGAAAGCCAAGAATAACGGCCGAGAGGATTCGTTGCGCTGACCTCGCTTGGTAGGCCAAGGCCCTTCAAGGGCTGTGGTGTCATGGGGTTTGGTTTGGTTTGATAGAATTAAAGTTAGCAGAGGAACAATACGGATTCCGGAAAGGCAGATCAACAGTTGATCTAATATTTGGACTGTGTCAGCTAATGGAGAAGTATTATGAACATAATAAGGTCCTTTGGCTGGCCTTCCTGGATATCAAAAAGCCTTTGATACTGTAAGCAGGGACAAAGTCTGGGAAGTTTTGAGAAACAGTGGAATCAATAATGTCATAATAAAACAAATTGAGAATTTATATGAAGACATCAGTGGTTGAGTCAAAACACCATCAGGAATGATGGAACCCTTTAGAATAACTACAGGCCTAAGACAAGGTGGAGTTCTGTCACCTCTTCTCTTCATTACTGTGATGAATAAGACTTAACAACAAGTATGCCAAAACGTTGGTGACAACAAAATGAAAGTCATGATATTTGCTGATGACATCTGTATATGAAGAGATTCCAAGGAGGAACTTCAGGATCAGATCAATGCATGGACAGTAACAGATAAAGGGTACGGCCTAAGATTCAGTCAGGAAAAATATGGTTATGCAGAGAAATGGACAACCTGAAGGTTGCATTGAAATAGAGGGTAAACAACTCAAGATGTCCAACAAATTCAAATATCTAGGTAGCATGATATCAGCAACAGGCTCCATTGAAGAGGAACTTACCAGCAGGATTCAATTTAGAGTTAAAAATTTCATCTTGGGTCCATATTCAACTGAGAATAACAAAGTTTTGGAAGGAACTTATTAGGTCCACCTTTTTCAATAGAATACAATTTGTTGTTTCGATTAAATTACAACAATTATTTATTCAGTACTAGTTTCAACGCTGTTTGGCATCATCTTCAGTCGAACCTAGATCATAGAAATGGGCAATCATATAAAAATTACACTTACACAATTCAGAATACTTTATAACATTACACTTAAAATAATTCCTGAATAAAATGACTAGATTGACAATGTTTATCTTCTTTTAGCAAGTTTAAGACTTGCGGGTTGTGTACAATAAGTTAAGAAGACACAGGTGGGTGTGCTATTTACCAACTGATGAGCCCAACTTAGCACACTGGGGCGAAATGCTGGCAACCAGGAATGAGTTAGCTGGAAAATTTATAATGTCCAATAACGGACCATTTATATTTGTATAATAAATTTACTCATTCGGAACAAATATTTCAGGTTCCCTATGGGAATCATCTTTATTACCTGGGGTTAGTCAGCAGTGTCATGTGAAAAAGGGACAAAAAGGCATACTGTCCTAGGTAAAGCTGCAATGGTTAAATTCAGTAAGATTTGGTACAACGGGTGACATCAAAAGCTATGAAGATGCACTCGGTTGAATCCCTAGTGTTCTCGGTGTTTTTGTATGGCTGCAAGATATAGACAGTGAAAGCTAATGACAAAATTTGAATCAATTCCTTTGAGATGTGGTGTTGGCAGAGAATGCTATGTATGCCCTGGACAGAAAAAAGAACAACTGCCTCAATTATAGATGAACAGAACATCAAAAATCATCTACCTTCCCAAGTGAGTGAGTGAGTGTTACCTTCACTTCCTTTGCCACATTTTCAGAAGAAAAGGACAGAATTTGGGAAAGGCCAGTTTGCAAGGCGAAGTTGAAGGCAATAGACTGTGAGGAAGAACAGTATGTAGATGGTTAGATCAAGTAAGGAAGATAACTGGCCTACCTCTTCCGATTACATTAAGAAAAGCTGAAGACCCCTCTGGATGGAGATGTTTCATCAAAGATGCATCACCAAAATTATATGAGCTCACGACGCTCGGCAATGAGCAGTATAACAAATGGTGATTCATAAACACTAGAAAAGTTAGCAATTTTGAAATTTTTTGCTTCTGGCAGGTAAAGGTAATGGTACTGCCACCTTATCATTAACAAAGATAGCAAAATTCATTGCAAAAATCCAAGATTGTTACATTACAAAAAGAGAAAGATTTATTTTCATCACTAATACAGGGAAAAAAGTTGCTAAATGTCTATTTTAACATGAGAGAACTAAAAAGTATTTAATGGGTGCTAGATACATTGACAAATTCATTAAAATGGTAACTGCACATTGTCTACATCCTGCTTGTCGTATTCTGTACTCTACTGGTTGAAATATAATGCAGTTTTGACTTGTTCTTGTTATATGCTGCACTCTAATGGATGAAAGTAAAGCATTGCATGAGGCATCCACTGGCACTCTCTCAGCCCTTTTGTACAGTGTCTTATGCTTGGAGGTAGTGGGTGGGAGATCTAATACACACACATTCAGACAAGCACCACCAGAGCACGTGTTGGTTTGTGTGCTCGTTAAAATAGAGCCAGAATAAGATATGCGTACATTTTCTTGAAATTTAAATTTAATAAAAACTGTTCTCATATTCTTTATTACATGGGTGCTGCCATGATATACTGGCAGTATGTCACAAACCATCCCTGGCTTCTTTATTTAATAGGACTAACTGCTCAGGCAATGTAATCACTTTTAATGGGTTCAGACTCATAGATGTTGTGATTTTAACTAGTTTTAAAAACTATCTGCGCTCCAAAGATGCTAGCCTATAATAACCTATTACCTTCTGGAATAAATCTTCTTCCTAATTGTGAAAGAATTACTGAAACGGATTGAGTACCGGTAGTTTCCAAGATTATTCTACATATACAAACAAACTTCCTCTTTTTTAAAAATATTGTTACTGTCTCATTAGACCATGTTTGTTTATTTTTCCAACCATGTTTAAGTATCCTTGCCCACATGTCCTTCATTCTCTTAATATGAGTGTTTCTTGTGTCCCCTGACCAGGGAAGTCATTTCACTGGTTTGACCTCATCTTCAGGTACCCTCCAATCCTGGATTTTTCTTTAAAGACGAGTCTGTCTAGAATATCTTGTTCCATTATCCCACTCAGCCTCAAATCATCAGCCACTCTTTTGTGCCATCTGGGTTTACCTTTGAGATTCTAAACTTGTGTTAGGATCTGTTTTGTCAGTCTGCTGTCAGACACATGGAACACACAATCGAAGAAAGTAAGCCTCCTTTCCCTGATGATATCAATTACTTTGCCCTCCTTGTTATGCACTTCTTCATTTATTCTGAGCTTCCAAGTTCCTTCCTTTTTAATGGATCTTCATTTTTCTCCCTATCTTTTATTCTAGTTTCTCAAGTTCTCATTTTGAGGATTTATTTCTCAAGCTGTGTTTCTGATGCTTATAAAACATCTGGTGTTACAACTGTCTGGTAGTGTTGGACTTTAGCTCCCCATGATAATGCTCTCTTATTGTATATCTCAAGAGTCTTCATGTATGCTGCCTTCGTTTTCATTAATGTTGCCTCCATATCCTGTTTTTCATTGTTCTTCATATCTAACCACTCTCCTAAATATCTGAAAGCTTCAACCTTTTGAGCATTGCCCTGTGTTGTTTTTGTCTTAAATGGACTGTCCTCAATGTTGGCTATACATTTTGTTTTTTCAATTGAGACTCTGAGACCAATTTTGCCTAACTGATGATAAAGTTTCTCGATCTGCTGCTCAGTTGTTTCAACGGATAGTGCTAGGATTGCAAGATAATCTGCAAAAGCCAGGCAATCCCCTATATGAAGTTTAATTTTAGATCCCTTAAAACTGAGTCCACTTTGAACTTCTTTTCCTTTGAGGGCTTTTCTCCATTCCCTGATGACCTTTCCTAAGGCACAATTAAAAAAAATAGGTGATAAACCATTCCCTTGTCAGATTTCAGTTTCGATATCAAAGGGTTCTGAAATTTCACCTAGAAACTTAACCTTTGATTTGGTGTTAGTATGTATATATTTAGGTCTTAGTGTCACCAGGGTGACCTGCAATAGGATGGAGTACACCATACAGCCAGCAACTCAACACCAAGTATGGGGCGGTGGTAAATAAGCCACCTCTCTGAAGGTGGTTAATGGCTTTAGGCAAAGGAGCCACTTAAGGTGGGTGCTGGTCCCCCAGCGGAAGTAATTCACTGAAATCCAGCAGGCAGCATCTGTTCTGCAGGCTGAGGGTGGCCCTACTGACACCAGGCAGTTAAAAATGCTTTTGGGCGTGGCCAGTCCCCAGTGAAATGAAATGGCGTATGGCTTTTAGTGCCGGGAGTGTCCAAGGACATGTTCGGCTCGCCAGATGCAGGTCTTTTGATTGGACGCCCGAAGGTGACCTGCGCGCCGTGATGAGGATGAAATGATGATGAAGACGACACATACATCCACTCCCCGTGCCAGCAAAATTAACCAATCATGGTTAAAATTCCCGACCCTGCCGGGAATCAAACCCGGGACCCCTTTGACCAAAGGTCAGCACGCTAACCATATAGCCATGGAGCGGACCTAGAAGCGATGATTGTGCAACATGGGAAACCAGTGAATATATCGTTGAATACAGTCATAATTGTTGCAACAGCTAGCTTGGAAACCCGGAGTACAGTGAAGTTGTGTATGCTGAAGACTGTAATTCATCAATGTGGATGAACATGCGAGATCGCATTTGCTCTATATTGGCTTCAAAATCACTGTAACTACATACTTCGTCTATATCATCATTGTTCGACTTGTTCGATATATCGTCCAGACTATCTGCACTAAGTCTTTTACTGCTCGATTTACTCGTAACAACTTAAAAAAAGAAAAAGAAACTCAGAGCACTGCACACTTACATAAAATATTCGTGCGCAGGATAGGCAATCACTTTGTCACCCTACAAAGCACTCTTTTTGTATCCATATGGGGTCACGCCAAAACAGGAATTGAGGAATGGAAGGTGGACTACGCATGTATATAAATAGACGACCAGCAGATGGCAGGAAGAGACTTTATACATCTTCGAAACACATACTTACTGCGTATCCAAATGGGTTCGCACCGTCCTCGATTTAGAGCAAACGTACGACCCAATATGGGTACGCGAAGTTCAAAAACTTGACTACTCTCACGTACCCATATGGGGTCGCATGGCACTCAACGTGTTAAAGCAGACAATAATGTCTCATAAGTTCCTTGTCCTTATTTATTACAATGCTAAACCATATAATCCAATAATTAATTTTGTGCTTATTCCAGATTTCACTCTTCCTGTAAATAAATCTGAATTTTTTCCTGCAAAAAATTAGGGGAGTTATGACTGAATTTTGAAACTTCTTCAGTTTTGATTCAATTTTTACCAAATGTAGGTTTCACATTTAGGCACAAATAAACACGTTTTACCAATATAGAGATAAGTAAATGTATTGGTTCAAACTTTTTTTTTTTTCAGTTTTCTCTTATACAGTACTAGCAATATACCCGTGCTTTGCTACGGTTTTAAATTGAAAGTTATCTTTCGAAATTTTAAATTATGACAAGTCCACTGTTGGATAGCCTATAAAATACAACCTCAGTTCGTAGTCAAACAGTTTTGGTGGAATGATTATTTATTTATGGACCTAACATTCATTTGTGCACCATACAAATGGAATGTTTTAAAAACCCTTTGTTATTTAACATCTCAGCCGTAGATGTGACCAACCTGTGAAATTTTGCCTTTGTACATAGAACAATAATGAAGTAATGTTTTGTTTTAGAGGTAGAATTTGTTAAAGATATTTCCTATTTAACATCTAGGACATAGAAAATGTTAAGTTCGTACATGGAAGGTTTTTGGAAAAATTAATAATATGCCAATCCACATCTAAACTCCTTAGGGGAGAAACATTGTTAAGCCACACTGAGTGGCTCAGGTTGACAGGTTCGATCCTGGCTTAATCCGGTGGTATTTGAAGGTGCTCAAATATGTCAGCCCCATGTCAGTAGATTTACCAACATATTAAAAAAAAACTCCTGCAGGACAAAATTCTGGCACCTCGGCATCTCTGATAACCATCAAAGTAGTTAGTGGGATAAAACCAATAACATCATCATTATTATTAAAAACATTTTGAAATACATCAAATATGACACCTAGGACATAAAAGAATAACCTTCTTATAAAATTACAACTTCGTACGTCAAACGGTTTTGGAGGGATGAATAATTTTGTTTCCATTTCATCCCTTATTTCATCCCTTAGGGGTGGAATGTTTTAAAATATTTCGTATTTTGAATCTGTATGTATGTTGGGTATTCAGCCCGAAGGCTGGTTTGATCTTCTGCAGCTCCACCAACAGCTGTCATAAATAGCCTAGGCGTCACTGAAGAGGTGTACTAGGCAAATGAGGAGTGAGGTAGTTTCCTGTTGCTTTCCTCACTGAGCCAGCCGTTGTTGTTATTACATATCAGTCTGCCAAGCCCACTGAAATGAATGCACCAACCGACCCTATGAGTGATATTTTCACACCATTCATAACAGGGACTGACTGCATTAAGGAATGGTATTACTAGCATCACTCATACCTCAGTCACTTTTATATTGTCAAAGCCAAGGTTGAGAATGAGACAGGTCAAGGATTTTAAAACATATACCGTCATTTAGAATTTTGTCTTCATACGTTAAACAGTTTCGGAGGAATGAGTATTTTTGTTTTCAAGTCTCAACCCCCATTTAACACCTTTAGGGATTTTTATTTTTCACACCACGTAAATGCTGGGGCTATACCTTAATTAAGACGATGGATCCCAACCCTTTCTTATCCCATCCTTGCCATAAGAGCTGCCTGTGTCGGTGTGATGTAAAGCAAATTGTATTTTTAAAAATTGATCAAACCTTCTGTTATTTAACACCTATGATATAATTTGTAATAGCGTGCTCTTTTGTCTTATTATTTGATTCACTTTTAGGCATAATATTCACACATTAAATCCGTCAAAAACAAAAATATCCCTCGATGATCGCCCCCTTGCTCAGTATTTACATTAGCAACTCGCAGTGCTAGCCTGCACGGTAACTGAGGGAAGTCCGCTAGAGCGCTCTGAACCTCATGACTTGCATGTTCCCCATCAGCTGAGAAAGAAGGAAAAGATATTTTAGTCCCCAGTAATAATAGTCTATATGAATCATCAAAACGAATCAGAACGAAGAGGTAAGGAGAACCCCAGAAGCAATGCACATCTCTTGTCTCTCTAGGGAGATGCGAGAACTGGATGGAGGTCAATGATCCACTGCCTAATCCAGGAACTCTGTGGGTGAGGGGGATAGAAAGAGAAAAAGAAATACAAGGGTGAATCAAATCTCCTCCTCCTCCTTCCCAGCATTTTCCCGCTGGTGCAGGGTCCGCTGTTCTAAACTTGGAACAACATTTTGCACGGTCTTTGGCATCATGTGGTCTTAATTCCAGAGTCTTCATATCAACATTCACTGTGTCATACCACTGCTTCTTTGGATGTCTACATGGCCCTTGCCCATTAATTTCAAAGGTGTGGGTGAAATTCTCAACTGTTCCAGGTGCACCACACAGGACGTGACCATACCATTGGAGACATTTTCCCGTGCCTTCTCAGTGATGGGTGCAATGCCCATTTGCTGGTGGGTGATATCATTTTTAACATGATGCAGGAGTGTGATGCCCATCGACCAACGGAGCATACACATTTCCATAGTGTGTAATTGGCGCACTGTAGCTTTGTGAACTGGTCAACATTCAACACTGTACAAAGCAACAGGATGTACTATCATGCAGTATATTTTTTATTTCAGATGTAGTGGCATCCTTCTGTCGCAGAGTATGCCTGTGAATCAAATATAAACCGGAATTATTTTTTAAAATTTTATTGAATCCACCAACAAATACAAAACAACTACCTCATTTTTCAACCTAGTCTCCTGAATTTGACACACATTTTTTCCATTGAACTGGCAACTTTTTGATGCTGTTTTCAAAGAAAGAAGAAGAACGTGTGTGCAGCCAGTTGTGCACATACCCCTCTACCGCTTCATTGTCATGAAATCGCTTTCCTCCCAGTTCTTCTTTTAGCGGTCCAAACAAATATGGCAATCTGGACTGTAAGGAGGATGTTCTAGAGCTGTACAATGCATTTCCTCCAGTTTTTCCCATGTTATGACAGCACTGTGTGGCTTTGCATTGTCAAGTAGAAGGAACCCACCTGGCAGACAATTTCCAAAGGTTGAGTTTATCGTTGATGATGACTTGAACACTTCCAAAACTTATTCCTACGAGTGAAACAGTTTCAGACATTTTTATGCACTGATCTCCTTCAATAAGGTCATGTACAGCACAAATGTTGTCTGCAGTTATGCTTGTGTCATTCATACACCGGAGTCTTTGAAAGGGCTGCTTCTCCAAACTGTGCATGGAGCTTTCTCAATATTCTGAAGTTTTGGCACTTTCTTTCACCAGAAACTTGGTGATGATGATGATGCGCTCCACAATGGACATGTGTACCTCTTGTTTGTTAATGGTGCATTGAAGCGAGTGGTCACTCTGCAGTGTGTGACATATCAAGACCTCTACTTAGACATCTCCACCAATATCCTCTCAAAGTCCCACCAATTTTGGTTCACTACCAGAGCCGCTAATTTTAAATTCCGGTTTATATTTGATGCACATCATATTTACGTATTATGAGTTTCAGCATTGATTTTCTCTTAATATCTATTTGTATATTGAGTACTCGGTCAAAAGGCTGGTTGGATCCTCAACGGTTCTGCCATCAGTTGTCAAAGATCACCTACGAGTAACTAAAGAGATTGTACAAGGGAAATGAGGATTTAGGTAGTTTTCCATTGCTTTTCCCACCAAGCCAGAAGTTGCTGCTCATACATATCAGTCTGTTAAGCCCATTGAAATGAGCGCACTAACCAACCTTATGAGTGACATTTTCACACTACTCGTAACAGAGACTTGCTGCATAAGGAATGGTATTACTAGCATCCTTAAAAAAAAAGCCAAGGATGAGAATGAGACAGATCAATGAATGTAACAAATTTGTTACAGCTAATACCAGAAGAGATAGTGCACTGTAAACACCAGGTCTCACTGGCGAAGGCATAATCTTTATTTATGGTTATCAAAACGTAGCATCTAATTGGGTCCAAAATTCATTGTGGTGATTGTACTTTATTTTTATGTACATATAAGATGCCCACATAGTTTTAGGCACCTACAACTGGCACTGATCCCAGAATAGCCCCACAATGAGAAAACAAAAACATGCATACATGCTTTAGTGTATGGTTCTGATGACCAGCAATCTCAATCCTATAATCTGAATCTAGGACAAAAACTAAAAATGAAATTGGAATGCCTCTTATGGTTTGATTTTGCGTCTTGTAATTGGAGAGACTTATCTTGGAAACAAATGAAATCTCAAAATGACAAAACCCTTGTGGATCTAGTTTGTACACCCCTTAGAATGACTCACCTTCCTGGTAGGTATATAACGGTGATAGCTATCCAACTCCCTGTTACTTCTGGAGGGAAGCTCTTGGTGATAGTACTGTTAAACCAACGATTACCTCTATAAGAAGAGTGGTATTCAGCAGCAATGTAAGTAGTTTATAAATACAGGATAATGGCCACCAGAGAGAGTGTAAAGAATTTATACTTATAATAATCATCTTTTCTTGGAGTTCTTACCCCCTACTTCAATAGAAACTGAACAGCTGTTGCTTGTAACCCCACTAAAGAGGTTATTCAAGATGAAAGTAGTGAATAAGTGAATATACATATTACGTGACACCTTATATTAAGGCATTTCCTTTTCTAAAATTGGACCTTGTAATGCCCTCTGAAGAAATTTTTATATTCTGTGAGTGAAAGCTTAGTACCTCAACTATTTGCTGTATGTTAATGATGACAATGTCCACATGAGTGTATTGTACATTAGGTATATGTGTTTGCAGTGTACCTCCCTCTCCCTGGCTTCTGAAATATATAGGGAAAGGGGAAAATCGACAGGAAAGAGGATACACTCAATTTTTCCCTTGTAAACTGAAAACCGTCAATATGTAATGATTTTAATATCTTGTAAAGGAAAGAAAGAAGTTGTATAATCTAGAATTGTTTTCAATTGTATAGAAGTTCAATGCACAAATACTGATGAATATTTGTAATCTGTATATATAAAATCAGAGTGTTGTCTGTACATTGCTCAGAATTTAAAAAGAATGGTATTTTTGTATCGGTCTTATCAACAGAAACAACAAAATGCACTTCTTAATTTTCCGTCTTTCTGTCCATATGTATGTACGGGCATCACGAGAAAATGGCTGAAGAGAATTTAATGTAAATCGGTATGTAAACTCGGATAATGATGCACTACAATCTAGGTTATAAATAATTTTATTTACACTGAGTGAAATAGTAGTTTAGGGGAAGACCTAAAATTTAACTCTCAAATATCTATGTTATTAACTGCCTTATAGATAAATACTACATAACTAAAGGTATACAGAATTAAATTTCCAGTTATTTATGTATGATACATTTTTACAGTACTGGCTATGATAACAGAGATATTCATGAATTCTGATATTTTTTGTTTAAGTCCATATCAATGCCGAACCACGAGAAAATGGTTGAACAGAATTTAATGAAAACTGGTATGTAATGTCTGTGAATAAGGTGCTACAGTCTAGGTTAAAAATAATTTTTATTCACGCTGGATGAAGTGGTTGTTTAGGGGAAGGTGCCTAAACACTAATTTCTTAAATACCTATGTTATTGGTCCCATCGGAAAGTATTACATACTGTAATAACAGCTATAGTGAATACAGGTCCCAATCATTTATGTCTTATACAGTTTTACCGTACCGACTATGGTAATAGAACTGATTAATTTAGACATTTGCTGCTTAATCTGTATCAACGCCAAGCATCACTAACATGGAAATACTGTTTAATTGTGTTAAATGATGATGGTTTTTGTCATGATTGTCTTAAGGTGTAAAACTGCATGGTCCAAATCGACAAGAAAAATGTGAAGATGATTATAAAAAATGAGAAAAAATCATCAAGGAAGAATGAGATAAGATGGAGTCATGAAAGAAGGCATGGCTGCCTTTACATTAGATGCTCTTATTATCCCAGAGTCAGAAATTAAACGTGAAGGACTACAATATCGAAAGCTTATGAAACTAATCAACAATAACATTGTTGAAGGCAGAATATCCAGAGGAAGATCTAGAATAGCATTTCTTGATACAATCAAATGTGGACAACCTCATCGAGAAATCAACAACTGGTTGAAAGAAAGTAGCCAATACATTACTTCCATATTGCACAAAACCTTTGATTTGAGGAGATTGTGATTACTGATTTTTTTTCCTAAATTTGATCTTCAAAACTTGTATTACAAATGTTGCTTGTCTTTCAAATTGAGCTGTTTTGGTAGAAGAATAGCTAATGCTTTTAAATGTTCTGATACGGATTTAGTACCAATCCTTTTCCGAGGCCAGAATTTCGATCTCCCCAGTCAACACACTTAAACTACCAGATTCCAACAATACTTGCAATGCTTTTCAAGTACCGGTAAGGTCATTCATATTTAACTTTGCAGAAAGATTGTTTGCAAGAAGTGTTAATCTACCTCATTAAATAATATGTTATTTGCTTTACGTCCCACTAACTACTTTTTCGGTTTTCGGAGACGCCGAGGTGCCAGAATTTAGTCCCACGGGAGTTCTTTTACGTGCCAGTAAATCTACCGACACGAGGCTGACGTATTTGAGCACCTTCAAATACCACCAGACTGAGTCGTCAGGATCGAACCTGCCATGTTGGGGTCAGAAGGCCAGCGCTTCAACCGCCTGAGCCACTCAACCCGGCCCTCATTAAATATGGGTATATTTATTCTCCGCCGGCCCTGTGGTGTAGGGGTAGCATGCCTGCCTCTTACCCAGAGGCCCTGGGTTCGATTCCCGGCCAGGTCAGGGATTTTTACCTGGACCTGAGGGCTGGTTCGAGGTCCACTCAGCCTATGTGATTAGAATTGAGGAGCTATCTGACGGTGAGATAGTGGCCCCGGTCTAGAAAGCTAAGAATAACAGCCGAGAGGATTCGTCGTGCTGACCACACAACACCTCGTAATCTGCAGGCCTTCAGGCTAAGCAGCGGTCGCTTGGTAGGCCAAGACCCTTCAAGGGCTGTAGTGCCATGAGGTTTGGTTTGGTTTTTATATTTGTTCTCCAATGTTTTCTCAACAGTTCAAAAGGAACTTTTGTTTTAAATACAGACAGCAAGAATGGACATTGATTCCGTACAAAACGTTATGGTAGGCTTGTCGTATTTAAAATTATATTTCATTTTTTAACACTGAAGACAACAAAAGCTTGTGCAAGAAGTGAATCATTTTGTGTAAATAATGTTTTTATATTATATCTTTTGCCTTTCTCAAAAATGTCCCTAAAAGGCATTGGGTTCTTCCATTTTTTTTCAGTTTCTGTTTTTTGAGTTTTGTAATCTACCATGTGATTTTATGGCTGATGAAGTCTCAAATAGAGACAAAACATGTCCCTATTTATATTTAATATGTTGTTTAATTAAATAGTTCACTTGTAAAGTGATGTGTATTTATTGGTGGACCAAACTTAACATTGTTTCTTAGTTTTAATTGTATCAATACAGATCTATACAATGAAGTTCGTAAATTGTTCAAAAGAGTAGCGTAACAAAAATGTTGCACAGTTTGGGCGGGAAGACTTGGGAGAAAGAAGACGAGCTGCTCGAGAAAGCAATATGTGATGCAAATTCTTATAATTTTATTAAATACCACCTATTCAATACATAATTATTATGTATTGAATAAAGAATTTGTATCACAAGTAGATCTTCAACACAGACAAAAAATGAAATTTATAACTTGCAAAGTGGTATGGTCCGAGCTGTCAGCGGAGGGATGGTGTGGAATGACATTAGTAGACGAATAAGTTTCAGTGGTGTCTTTAAAAGTAGGAAAGATCACAATATGAAGATAAAGTTGGAATTCAAGAGGACAAATTGGGGCAAATATTCATTTATAAAAAGGGGAGTTAGGGATTGGAATAACTTAACCAAGAGAGATGCCACCTGGGTGACTGTCCTAAATGCAGATATCAGCTGATTGATTGATTATGAATGCTGAGCATGCACAACCCACTTGGCTTTGTCTCTCACTGTAGACTGATACAGAAACCTGATGAATCAAAACATACTAAATGACCATTCCATGCTCCATGTTCAATCAATCAATCAATCAATCAATCAATCAATCAATCAATCAATCAATCAATCAATCAATCAATCAATCAATCAATCAATCAATCAATCAATCAATACTGATCTGCATTTAGGGCAGTCGCCCAGGTGGCAGATTCCCTAACTGTTGTTTTCCTAGACTTTTCTTAAACGATTTCAAAGAAATTGGAAATTTATTGAACATCTCCCTCGGTAAGTTATTCCAATCCCTAACTCCCCTTCCTATAAATGTATATTTGCCTCAATTTGTCCTCTTGAATTCTAACTTTATCTTCATATTGTGATCTTTCCTACTTTTAAAGACGCCACTCAAACTTATTCGTCTACTATTGTTGTTGCTGGAACAGTCAGGCCAACCAGCCACAGCAGTGTAGACCAGTGATGTTTGAAAAATTAAATCTGCATACTGAAGAGATTAATTTTGGATAGTTCCATAATTCCACAACTAATTTCATGTTACAACATTGGCAATAAATTAGAGTTTTAAAATGCTATACGCTATTTATTACATATATTGTATCTTCTTTTGAATAGGCCACCTAAGGACCACCATGTTTAATTTTTCCGCTTAGAGAGGGACTTGATGTTTGCCCAGTACTCGTGCCCAGAAAGCAATCATATATTAAGAAAATCTTATATATTCTTAATTTTAACTTCAAGATTCAACAAGCATATACAGTACTTCTCCAGCCTTAAAAGAAGTCCTCTTACGTCGATTTTATTTGTTAACTTGGACATTGACTTGCTGGAAATTTTTAACCCAACATGAAGGAACATTTTATCGTATCATCATAATCATCACAAGTGTTTAACTTGTCTTGTCAATTTTTGTTAAATCTTTTAGGTAAAGATGTTCTACTATTGGAAAGAAATATGTTCTATTTAGTATTATATTCATTCAGAGATTAAGCTGTATTACATTATGCAAATAATAAACTAACTATAAGAAACTGACAAGTATTGGGAGGTGGGTATCTCCTTGTAACAATAACCTTAGTTGTGTTGAGCCAATACGGGACAAAATATGAGACTTATAAGCTGTCATAAATGTAATGCGTGATCCAGCACGGTCCATATAATAATAATAATAATAATAATAATAATAATAATAATAATAATAATAAGAGGAAGAAGAAGAAGAAGAAGAAGAAGAAGGAAATAATGAAAATAGATATATATGGAATTAAAACAAATTTAACACTATGCTCAAGATGCAAAAACTTTAACATACAGCTCTACTAAACAACAACTATGGAAGGACGTGGAAGGCGTAAGGAACCCTACTAGGCCATAAGATCATATCTCGTTGTGGGGAAAGAAAGGCAACACTCGCTTACCCTCAAACGCAAATATATTAACAAAAAAACACTAGTAAAATAAAGAAACAGAACAAGATCAAATTAATGAGTCAAATAAACAAAGTACATAATAGGTGGAAAATTAAGAAAATACAAATGCTAAATAAAATGAGGTACATCTTAATAACCTTTAAATAAAAATAAAATGTTAAGGGGCAAAATTGGTGAATGTGAAAGTCTAGGGGGGAAACTCCGATACGCAAAATTAAAAGTTACATTACCACAGAAAGTTACATTAAATAAGATAAGGCTGAAATACAGGAAAGAATTTAAATCAAACACAAGAATACAGCGCTTACTGTGAGGTTGGTGTACACATGGCGGAATGGACCCGAGGCGCATCCGCTCGCTAAGTTGCTCAAAAGCGGAAAGACCACAAGCAAGGTATGCTCTCATGGAGCTGCTGGAAGCCAGAAATGGGGCAATCAGGAGATAACCAATTAGGGCAACATGAGTACACTTGTGGCTCTCACATTCACCAATAGAAAAGATCGTTATTCCGACCAAAAAAAACACACTTTGATTTTAATCCCGTTTGTTCTAGAATAATTTGATCTTGTTCTGTTCCTTTATTTTACTACTGTTTCTTTGTTAATATATTTGCGTTTGAGGGTAGGCAAGTGGTGCCTTTCTTTCCCCACAACGAGATACGATCTCATGACCTAGTAGGGTTCCTTACACCTTCCACGTCCTTCCATAGACCTGTATGTTAAAGTTTTCGCTTCTCAAACAGGGTATTAATTTTGTTTTTATTTATATATATCTATTTTCATTATTTCCTTATTATTATTATTATTCTTCTTCTTTTATGACCACATAGGATCACTTTAGTCAGTCCGTCGTTCAGGTCTCTTTGAAGGGATTGTTCGGGCTTTGCGGTCCTCCCAGTACTTCTTCAGACGCTCCGATCTTCGTGCCCTTTCCTCAGTTGAAAATGTGCGTGTTGTTGGTTTGTTTTGTGTAAGGGTAAAGCGGAGGTTTGTATTCTTGAGTTTTGTATTCAATTTTATCTTATTTTTGGTGTCTTCTGTTGTAAGGCCTATTTCCTTCAGATCCTCTCTTACTTCTCTGATCCATTTACATCCTGTTGTGGTATTTTTTGAGACGAGATTGTGTTGTACTAGTTGTTTCAGAAGTCTTGAGTCCTGCATCCTCATGATATGTCCAAAGAATCCCAGTCTCCTCTTACGCATAGTATCTGTAATGGGTTCTAGCTCTTTGTACACGACTTTGTTAGGTATTAACCGCCACTGTCCATCTTTCTGATATTTTTTGTTGATACAGGTTCTTCCAATCCTCCTTTCAATTTTCTGAAGTCTGTCAGTCTTTGATTGTTTATTCAGGTAAAAGAGTGTTTCTGCTGTATATGTAGCTTCCGGTTTTATAACTGTGTTGTAGTGTTTTATTTTTGAATTTATTGATAGACATTTCTTTTTGTAGATATCCCATGTTAATTTTTGTGCTTTAGCTAATCTATTTGTTCTTACTTGGATTGAGATTTTTTCATTTAAGTTATGTGTTATTACTTCTCCAAGATATTTAAACTGAGTTACTATTTTGATTTTATTACCATTTATGGTGACTTCTTTTAGCTGTGTTGGTTTTTGGGGCATAATTTCTGTTTTTTCAAATGATATTTTGAGGCCAATTTTATTTGCAATGTTTTGAAGTTCTGATATCTGGGTTTTTGCTTCTTTTATGTCCACTGCTAGTAATGCTAAATCGTCAGCAAAACCCAGGCAATTTGTTTTGATTTTTCGGCCAATCTTTATTTTGGGGGGACATTTTCTAAACCATTCCCTCATTACCATTTCTAGAGCACAGTTAAATAATAGTGGTGAGAGCCCATCTCCCTGCCGTAGTCCAGTTTTAATTTCAAATGTCTCTGATGTTTCACCCCTAAACTTCACTTTTGACTTGGTATTGGTGAGAGTCAATTTTATCATGTTTATTAATTTGGGGTGTAGTCCAAGGTGTCTTAAAATTTTAAACAGAGATTCTCTATGGATGCAATCATAAGCTTTCTTGAAATCTACAAATGTTATCACCATATCTCTGTTTCTTCTCCTGTTATAGTCCATTATCAACTTAAGACTCATGATCTGATCAGGACAGCTCCTCCAGGGTCTGAAACCTCCTTGATATTCTCCTAGTTCTTTCTCAAGTTGTAAACTTATCCTATTAAGGATGATTATTGAAAATATTTTGTATGTTATGTCTAGGAGAGAGATTCCCCTGTAGTTATTAGGGTCGGTTTTGTCCCCTTTTTTGTGCAGAGGATGAATGAGGGCTGTTGTCCAGTGTTCTGGTAGTTCTTCTTTAATCCAGATAGAGACAAGTTGTTGATGGAGGGCAACTTTTGCTGAGGTTCCTGCATATTTCCAGATTTCCACAAAGGTCTGATCTTCTCCTGGCGCTTTGTAGTTTTTTAATTTATTCAGAGCTTGGTAGACTTCCTTTATTGTGGGGGGATTGATGTTTTCTGGTGATGTTTTTATCGGGGTGTTGGTGTCCAAATGAAGGAGTTCTGTAGGTTCCTCACAATTTAAAAGCTTGTTGAAATGTTTAGCCAGAATTTCTGCATTGTCTTTATTGTTATGGGCCAGCTTACCATCTTCATCCTTCATCAGTAGGGTCGGGGGTTCATATTTTTGGAGCTGCTTTCTGAAGGTTTTGTAGTAGTCCCTTGATTTAGTTTTACTGAACTGTTCTTCAATTAACTGCAGGGTATCCTTATGATGTTGTCTTTTTATTCTTCTTAAGACTTGGGTAGTTTCTTTTCTCTGTTTTACTAGCTTTTGATAGGATATTTCTGTCTTTTGGGACTGATGTAATAGCCATGCCTGATGTCTTTTCTCCACTGTTTCATCACATTCACTGTTCCACCATTGGTGTTTTTTACGTGGTTTAATTGGAGCTAGGTCTTCTGCAATTTGTTTAAGGTTGTGTACTAAGTCTTCAAGTTTGTCTGTGATTTTTATTTTTTCAGTTGCTTTCTGGTAATTTTTGTTGTTGATTAGCTGGGTAGGATCTATTTTTCTTTTAGTTTTAAGGGCTTGCTTTTGTTGTCTCCTCTGGGGAGTGAGTTTAATTTTAATTTTAACTACGTAGTGATCTGAACCTGTGTCTATTCCTCGGAGGACTTTGACGTTATAGATCTCTTTGTGGTGGTATTTGTCCATGCAGACGTGGTCCAGTTGCCATTCTCCTTTAGTGTAGTCAGGGTGTTTCCATGTTTTGAGTTTTTGAGGTTTCCTCTTAAAACATGTAGATTTTGAGATTAAATTATGGTTTCTACACAGGTCAACTAGTCTCTCTCCATTTTTATTTGTTTTCTTGTGTGCTGGCCATTTTCCGATGATGTCACGGTATTTTCTTTCTCTGCCTAGTTGAGCGTTGAAGTCACCTATTAATAATTTTATATGGTGTTTGGGGATGTTATCTATGGTCTGGTCCAACAGGTCCCAAAATTCTCCTGTTTCCTCCTGGTCTTTTGAGGAGTTGTTTTTATCATTAGTGGGAGCATGGGCATTTATTATAGTATAGATTTTATTAGATGCCTTTAAGGTGAGCGTTGAGAGTCGTGGAGACTGTGATCTGAATTCTTGAACTGAGTTTATTATTTTAAGGCTGACCAAAAATCCTGTTCCAAATTGTGGGACATTCTTCATCACTCTCTTCCCGGGTATACCTTTATAAAGTCTGTACCCTTGAGATTCCAAGGCATCCTGGTCAGTGTTTCTAATTTCCTGTAATCCCATGATAAGAATTTTGTGTTGGTCCATTATGTCGGTGATCACTTTTAGTTTACCGGTTTGCATGAGTGAGTTTATGTTGTGTGTAGAGAAGTATGTTATCTGCTTTGGTTTGATTCTTGATTTTGTCTCATTCGTGTATGTAGTACTGGGGTATTTCCGTGCCTCCGACTTCACGGTATCTTTCAGGTGGCAGCCCACCGTATCCGAATGCTGCCTTCTCTGAACTCTTGGTTCAGCCGGTGGAGTATTCCTTAAAAGACCTTCCATGGTTGACTGTCAAGGTGTCACCTGTGTGGGACTAGGTCCCGAATTACAACTCTGGATGTGATCCAGTGAGGTGATAATGAGGCCGCTCCTCTGGAGTACAGACGCCTTGTGCAGCCGCCCCTAACCTGGAGAACAGACGCTGCATAATGGATTCCAGTGGCATTTCCTCCACTGTGGGGACCATCACCCCACCCAAAGGGGCTCATTCGCCCGAAGCCGTTGGCCCCCTTAAGGAGTCAGGTTATTTCCCGCCGCCCAACACTCGGCGTTGGCAATTTTACAGCTGGGTGCCAGACCAGCAAACCCTCCTCCTTTCTCATTCCAGACTTGGGACCGGACAATGGCGGAGTTGTTATTATTATTATTATTATTATTATTATTATTATTACTACTACGATGTGTACGCACAAAAGTGCTACACAGGAGATAAGATGCTCGACTATGTGGTATGTTTTTAGCCGTCGATCGAGACTTGGCGTGGAATGACATAAGTAGAAGAATAAGTTTGAGTGGAGCTTTTAGAAGTAGGAAAGATCATAATCTATATAAATAAATAAAATAACGACTGAGTGTCTGTACATGGGGTATTACACATGGCAGTACATCTCCGTATGTATTTGTTTTCTACAATAAATCCCAAATTAAGTTCGATGTCCATTTTATACGCATAATTTCTTCCAGTTACATAAATAATTTAGAGTTCACATTTCCAAATTATATAACACTGTCCTTGACATACAGAAAACAAAATGATAATAATAAAAATTTTATATTGCACAAAATAAAATTCCATGGTTCTTCTTTTAGTCCTCATCCAAAACAATAATTTTAAATATTACACTCGGTCAATCTTTTAAGGCAAAACAAAATGAACAGATTTTACAAAATCAAATGAAGACGATGACTTTTGTCCTTCGGTAACAATCTGGAATCACAGATCAGGATATTTGCGGATGATGTTATACCCTATAGAGTAGTAAATGAGTTGCAGGATTGTGAGCAACTGCAGGGGTGCTTAAAACATGTGGTGAGATTGACAGCAGACAAGGGCATGAATGTAAATGGGACGGAAACGCATGTTGTAAGTTTCACCAAGAGGAAAAGTCCTCCCAGTTTTTATTATTGTGTTGATGGGGTGGAACATGGAATATTATTAAAGAAATTGGAGGGAATAGGATTGGACGTAAGGGTTATACGTTGGATAAGAACATTTCTAAATTCAAGGGTTCAGAAAGTCAAAGTAGGAAATAATATATCACAGGAAGAGAAAGTCTGGAAGGGAATTGCACAGGGTAGTATAATCGGTCCGTTACTTTTCTTAATATACGCAAATGACTTAGGGAACAATATAACATCGAAAATAAGATTGTATGCAGATGATATAATTGTTTATAGGGAAATAAATAACATTGAGGATTGTTCAGAATTACAAAGGGACCTTGACAGTATCCAGGAATGGGTTGAAGAAAATAATATGAAGATTAATGGAGCCAAATCAACTGTTACAACTTTTACAAACAGGAGCTTTAAAACTGAATTTGAATATACTTTGGATGAGGTAGTTATCCCAAAAGATGGCAAGTGCAAATACTTAGGTGTGAGATTTGAAAGTAATTTGCACTGGAAGGGTCATGTTGATGACGTTGTTGGGAAAGCATACAGATCGTTACATGTCATAATGAGGCTACTTAAAGGATGCAACAAAGAATTAAAAGAAAAAAGTTACTTAAGTATGGTTCGTCCATTATTGGAATATGCAAACAGTGTTTGGGATCCTCACCAAGAATACCTAATAAAAGAACTAGATGGTGTGCAGAGGAAAGCAGCAAGGTTTGTAACAGGGGATTTCAGGAGAAAGAGTAGTGTATCAGAAATGTTAAAGGAACTTGGGTGGGAAACTTTAAGTAAGAGAAGGGAGAAAAGTAGACTTATAGGATTATATAGAGCCTATACAGGAGAAGAAGCATGGGGAGATATCCGTGAGAGGCTTTGGTTGGAAAATAATTATATTGGTAGAACTGACCACAAGTACAAAATTAGAAGGAATTTTAGGAGAAGCGATTGGGGTAAATTTTCTTTCATTGGGAAGGGCGTGAAGGAGTGGAACAGTTTACCAGGGGTAGTGTTTGATCCTTTTCCAAAATCTGTACAGATATTCAAGAAGAGAATAAACAACAACAGAGATAATAAATTAAATGTTAGAGGGCATTCGACCAGTGCAGGATATTGTAAATAATAAATGTGTGTGATTAAATTAATTCCATCCCCTGGTCTAAGGTGTTTGGACAGCCCAAGTAGGGGACTGCCTGTAGGGGTGAAGTACAGTGGGGACTTTGAGGGCCCTGGGACCACTACGGTAGCTGTGAAGGCCCTTCAGGAACTCTGAAAAGTGGTGGCAAAAGGGGCTCTGGTTAAGACGCAGCAGGTCGTTATGCTACTTAGGTTCCAAAATGGGTAAAATATAAATATGTAAATAAATTCAATGTTAATTTTAATCTTATACCAGTTGTATAGTATTATTAGAAGTAATTTCACATACCGTACTGTATATGAGTTGACTATGTTTGTAAGATATTATAAGTAGAATTTTGTAAACAATATAAATTTTTTTAAGGATGATGTGTATGTTTAATAGAAAAAATTATTAGCGTAAATTGTATAATATTGTATTCTAGGAAAATTTTCTTCGTCTCCTGGTATTTTAAAATTTAGTGCTTGACAATAATGTATTTTAGTGTACCATTTGCCACCGAGGTAGACACCTCATTTGCAAATAAAGAGATTTTGATTTTGATAGTATATCATGGGAAACAATGTAAGTACCTAGGGGTTAATGTAAGGAGTGATCTTCATTGGGGTATTAACGAGATAGTTAAGAAAGGTTACAGATCACTTCACATTATTATGAGAGTATTTAGGGGTTGTAGTAAGGATGTAAAGAAGAGGGCGTATTAGTCTCTGGTAGGACCGCAGTTAGAGTATGGCTCCAATGTATGGGACCCTCACCAGGACTACTTGATATGAGAACTGGAAAAAATTCAAAGTAAAGCAGCACGATTTGTTCTGGGTGATTTCCAACAAAGGAGTAGTGTTACTAAAATATTGCAAACTATGTTGGAGTTGGGAGTAAGGAGATGAGATGCAGTATGTTTTTAGCTGTCAGTGGAGAGTTGGCGTGGAATGACATAAGTAGAAGAATAAGCTTGAGTGGAGCTTACAGAAGTAGGAAAGATCATAATCTGTATAAATAAATAAAATAACAACCACATGTCTGTACATTGACTATCTTGGCGAGATTTCCATGCAGTTATCCATTTCAGGTGTAATGATCATTTGCATATTTTTTTAACTTCAATGTCTGTCTGTCTATAACTTGAAAACTGCTAGATATATTTCCACCAAACTTCATATTTAGAATCCACCCTCACCTTGGGTAGGTTTTAGGGCCAATATTGTTTCTAATTCCCTGAACTGCTTGGGGGTTTATACGAAACCAATACCGTGATTTTGACTCCCACAAAATATACACAACCAAATTTAATGGAATTCTACCAGCCTTAATGGAAATCAATTTTTAACTTTTTTTTCTCATGTGCATCATTTTGATATGGGGATTAATAAGGGAGATATAATTAATGGACCGTTTTTCGGTATTAGTCCCACTGGACTTAACTCAACAGTGGGGTGCGTGTAAAGCGTATTTCTTATAACTTGAAAACTACCCAGGTGGCAGATTCCCTATCTGTTGTTTTCCTAGCCTTTTCTCAAATGATTATAAAGAAATTGGAAATTTATTGAACATCTTCCTTAGTAAGTTATTCCAATCCCTAACTCCCCTCCTTATAAATGAATATTTGCCCCTGTTTGTCCTCTTGAATTCCAACTTTATCTTCATATTGTGATCTTTCCTACTTTTAAAGACGCCACTGAAACTTATTCGTCTACTAATGACATTCCACGCCATCTCTCAGCTAACATCTTGGAACATACCACTTAACAATTAAGCAATAAAATAAGGATGCGATCCTGATTTTATAATTGCTTTTAATGTATTGATTATGTGGAAATCGAAGTTTTATTGTTCTCTTTTTAACAGACTTTCAATATGGAAAAATGAGGATAGTCTCTTGCAACATATCACTTAGTCGAGCAGCTTGTCTTCTTTCTCCCATTTCGTCCCAGCCCAAACTCTGCAACATTTTTTGTAACGCTACTCTTTTGTCGGAAATCACCCAGAACAAATTGAACTGCTTTTCTTTGGATTTTTTCCAGTTCTTGAATCAGGTAATCCTGGTGAGGGCCCCATACACCTGGAACCATACTCTAGTCAGGGTCTTATCAGAGATTTATATGCCCTCTCCTTTACATCCTTACTACAACCCCTAAACACCCTCATAACCACGTGCAGAGATCTGTACCCTTTATTTACAATCCCATTTATGTGATTACCCCAATGAAGATCTTTCCTTATATTAACACCTAGATACTTATAATGATCTCCAAAAGGAACATTCACCCCATCAACGCAGTAATTAAAACCGAGAGGACTTTTCCTATTTGCAAAACTCACAACCTGACTTTTAACCCCGTTTATCAACATACCATTGCCTGCTGTCCATCTCGCAACATTATCGAGGTCACGTTGCAGTTGCTCACAATCTTGTAACTTATTTATTACTCTATACAGAGTAACATTATCTGCAAAAAGCCTTACCTCTGATTCCACTTGTTTACTCATATCATTTATATATATAAGGAAACATAAAGGTCCAATAATACTGCCTTGAGGAATTCCCCTCTTAATTATTACAGGATCAGATAAAGCTTTGCCTACTCTAATTCTCTGAGATCTATTTTCTAGAAATATAGCAACCCATTCAGTCACTCTTTCGTCTAGTCCAGTTGCACTCATTTTTGCCAGTAGTCTGCATGATCCACCCTATTAAATGCCTTAGACAGGTCAATTGCGATACAGTCCATTTGACCTCCTGAATCCAAAATATCTGCTATATCTTGCTGGAATCCTACAGGTTGAGCTTCAGTGGAATAACCTTTCCCAAAACCGAACTGCCTTCTATCGAACCAGTTATTAATTTCGCAAACATGTCTAATCAGGAAGAATGCCTTCCCAAAGCTTACATGCAACGCATGTCAAACTTACTGGCCTGCAATTTTCAGCTTTATGTCTACAACCCTTTCCTTTATACACAGGGGCTACTATAGCAACTCTCCATTCATTTGGTATAGCTCCTTCGACCAAACAATAATCAAATAAGTACTTCAGATATGGTACTATATCCCAACCCATTGTCTTTAGTATAACCCCAGAAATCTTATCAATTCCAGTCACGTAGCCGGGCTGAGTGGCTCAGACGGTTAAGGCGCTGGCCTTCTGACCCCAACTTGGCAGGTTCGATCCTGGCTCAGTCCTGTGGTATTTGAAGGTGTTCAAATACGTCAGCCTCGTGTCGGTAGATTTACTGGCATGTAAAAGAACTCCTGCAGGACTAAATTCCGGCACCTCGGCGTCTCCGAAAACCGTACAAGAGTAGTTAGTGGTACGTAAAACAAATAACATTTTAAAAAAAATTCCAGTCGCTTTTCTAGTTTTCTACTTTTGTATCTTATTGTAAATGTCATTGTTATCATAAGTAAATTGTAATACTTCTTTTTCTAGTTTTCTACTTTTGTATCTTATTGTAAATGTCATTGTTATCATAAGTAAATTGTAATACTTCTTTAACATTAGTCTTCTCCACTATCTGGACATTATCCTTGTAACCAACAATCTTGACATACTGCTGGCTGAATACTTCTGCCTTTTAAAAATCCTCACATACACACTCCCCTTGTTCATTAATTATTCCTGGAATGTCCTCCTTGGAACCTGTTTCTACCTTAAAATACCTATAGATACCCTTTCTCCTTACTTCCACAGCCATTTCTAACTCTATTTCTTTCCAGTCTACATCTCCTTCTTAGTATCTTTATTTCTCCATTATAATAAGGTGGGTCTTCACCATTCCTTACCACCTTTGAAGGCACAAACCTGTTTTCACATTCTTCAACAATTTAAACCAATCCCAGAGTCTGTCTACATTTTTATTTATTGTTTTCCACCGATCCTAGTTCCTTTTTAAAAACTCCATCATGCCTGTTTTATCAGCCATATGGTATTGCCTAATAGTCCTACTTTTATGACCTTCCTTTCTATCACATTTAATTTTAACTATGACAAAAACAGCTTTGAGATCACAAATACCATCTATTACTTCGGTTTCTCTATAGAGCTCATCTGGTTTTAGCAGCACCACATCCAGAATATTCTTCCCTCTAGTTGGTTCCATCACTTTCTGAATCAGCTGCCCTTCCCATATTAACTTATTTGCCATTTGTTTGTCATGCTTCCTGTCATTCACATTTCCTTCCCAATTGACATCTGGTAAATTTAGATCTCCCGCTACATCACATTCCTTTCCATGTCATTTCCCACATAGCTGATTATTTTCAAATAATTCTGAATCCGTGTCAGCGTTACCCTTTCCCGGTCTGTACACTCCAAAGATATCGAGTTGATGGAAATCCATTTGTAAAACTTTTTTTTCTCATGTGCATTTTTTCGATAGGAGGATTTATAAGGGAGATATCATGAACAGTCGGTTTTTCAGGCTAAGTCCAGCAGAGATAGCCCAAAAGGATTTTACATGGAGCAGATTCCTTCTTCTTCTTCTTCTTCTTCTTTAGCGTTTGTCCCGCCTGGTGGCAGGGTCCGCTGTATGGATTCGTTGTCTCCATTTAATTCGGTCACGGGCCACGTCGGGATGTAGTCTTACAGCTTTCAGGTCGTTGTGCACTGTATCGATCCATCGCTGTCTTGGTCGTCCCTTGGGCCTCTTTCCAGCGACTTCCAATGTATACGCTGACTTTGCCAGTGTATTGTCTTCTGCGCGCAATACATGTCCAAAGCAGCGCAGACGATTTTCCTGCATTTTCTTCTGGATTGGTACTACCATCCGGAGCCAGATGGACCCAGGTTTTTTAACGAGGTGTTACTCCTCCCCCTCCTCCTTCCCCATCACTTGCGAGATGGGGCCCCGGACTTGGGACCGGCAATGGTGGAGTTATGGAGCAGATTCCTTATCTATCTATATAAATAAAATCGTAACGACCGTGTGTCTGTGAAATGAATATCTTGGCGACATATTCGTATAGCTATCCATTTAAGGGGTAATAATGACCATCTGCATATTTTTAGCTATATTGTCTGGCTCCATGGCTAAATGGTTAGCGTGCTGGCCTTTGGTCACAGGGGTCATTCAAGCGATTTCAAGGTGTCTTTCACTGGTTTTGCTGTGTGAGATGGGGCATTGTCGCTTAACAAAATCACTCTGCCATGTCTTCCGGCCCATTCCAGTCGTCTTTCAATCAGTGTATGTTTTAAATTAATCATTTGTTGGTGATAGCATTGTGCATTAACGGTTTCACCAGGCTTCAAGACTTCATAATACACAATAACGCTCTGGTCCCACCAGACACAAAGCATGGTCTTTTTGCCGATTAGAATATGTCTCACATATTCTAATCGATGGAGTGTGTTCACCATATGTTTCTACCAGCAAACAATGACTTTCCACAGCCTTTTTCTTTTGATTTAATAAGAAAAGCAATGCATGCCACAGATGTTCTTTTTCAGGCACAAACGTCGACATGATCACTGAACGATACAATACAGACGCTAGTGTTTGGTGAACTCAACTTGTGTGTTGGTAAGTTAATGTCAGGCAAACAAACTGACGTATGTGTCAAATTCATACGCTGCGTGCGGTTGGCTGGCACCATCTCTTAGTGAAACCGGAAAAGACTTATGCATACACCAGGTGTAAATGTAAATATGAAGTAAACAATTGATAGGGAATCTGCCACCTGGGCGACCGCTCTAAATGCAGATCATTGGTAACTAACTGACTAACTAAAACATACACATTTAACATTTGTTGCATGTCACCTTCATGGTGTAGCAATTATAATGGCCATCAATGTGTATATATATTATGTATGATGCTTTCATTAAAACTATTTAAATTTTTTTAAATTTCTTTTTCAGGTCTACTGCTACAAAAGTTGATTTCTTCGTTGCCCTCTTCCATGCAATGGGGTTTTATATTTTGTTATTGGCAACAATTCCAGGACAACTCGACTATGTCTCTTGGTCATTACAATTGACAACTTGGATCTTCGGGTTTAGTTACACTTTCTACAGTCTACTTATTTACACCTATTACACGAAGAATCCCTGTACTTCAATCAGAAATGAATCAAACAAAGCAATAATGTCAATGTACTATACCATTGTTAATGTCATGAATGTGAGTGTGACTTGCTATTTTTGGGTTATTCTCTATCCTCAACTGGAAAAAGACATCAAGAGCCACATATTATTCATATATTCATACCCTGCATTATCTGTTGCCATTAACACAATTGTAAAATTAAATTACATCAAGGATTTTCAATTTTGTAATTTTGAAGGATCTATGATATTCTTTTCAATCAACATGATAATTGCTGGTATTGTACATTGTATGCGACATCATTTCTTTGAAGTTGAACCGCAACATGCAGATATAATTTGGATTGATTTCATGAATCTTAAAGAAAACTTTTATATTTTTATTACACAGATGGCACTCAGTTATTTAGAACTGAAGCTCTTATTCAAACTAGTACAGTTTATCAGGAAATATTTTCACAATGCAGTATCTGCACTAAACTTACCAGCTTAGTTTCAATAGTTAAATAAAATACCGGAACACATACCAGTATGGGTGTTATAAAAGGACTACAGTTTACCCCATCTTTACCAGTCTTTTAAAGTTACCAGTAAGAAAAATAATATTTTATGGTTGTTAAGTGTCAACAAAGAAAAACATTAGTATTTTCTCATACATTTCAAGGTATTCTGAACATGTAGGTATAGTTGTTTTATTTCCAAAGAATTTTTTTTTTAAAGCTGGTTGGTTTAGTGAGATTTTATAAAAACAACAAAAAGATAATTAAAGGTGAAATATATTTTATAAGAAAAAGAAAAGGCAGCTTATAGTTTTGAACAAATTTAAGTCTCGTGACAAGCTACAAGACCTCCAGGTTTGGTTGGAGTCTAAGCCACAAGAAAATGAAAAGCAGCACATGAACTGACTGAGATTCATACTGCAGCCATCAAAATGGAACTATCAATAATGCCACCGAATTATCATGTCTTTATTTTTAATTATTTTTGAAATTGTTCATTTCATTAATTTATTTGTTACCATTATTCTTTAGATCACTTGTATGTAGTACATGCACTACTTTGATTCTCAGTATGCACTGTAAGTGTAACTGTCATTCTACATTGAGCAGTGAATGGTTCACTGGAATTACTTCTGTGGAGAACACATCAAAAGAGAGTTTAAAATATCATCATTAATATAGACATCTACCCCCTGTAGAGTTTTCAGCTCAGATATGTTAAGGTGTGTCCACACTTGTATCAGATCACCGTATCTGCATCATGATCGGCCATGTGAAAATAGAGTTCAGTATCAAGATTGTGTATCAAATATGATACAATGATCGGATCGGAGAGTTCCCACTGAGAGTCGGTCGTTTTCCGTCACATCAAAGGGAAGGTAAGTGATACAGACATGGACAGTGTGGACGGGACGTTTACCTGATCAGAACTCCAGATCATCGCTTTGTGTGCTGCACATGCTCAGAGCCTCCATCACTTTTCTATTTTCCCCTACCCTATTTACTGTCCTTCTGACTTTGTTCAGTTTTGCATGAACCTTTGTTTCGGGATCTTCTGATCTGAAGAAAAAAGGATTCGGAGTGGTCCAGGGGAAAAGTTCAACAATCGATAAGTTACTATCAACAAA
Organism: Anabrus simplex; assembly: GCF_040414725.1. Lineage (NCBI taxonomy): Eukaryota > Metazoa > Arthropoda > Insecta > Orthoptera > Tettigoniidae > Anabrus > Anabrus simplex. The sequence continues at coordinate 314,277,008 of NC_090270.1, forward strand.
AGACCATTCTTTGAGACCCAAAGAATCCGCATCATTATAATCAGTTGAAAAACAATGACGCAAGGGAGGAAATTGCGAATGACGTACTAAGTCTTTGGTTGCGCACCCTATTGAATCGTGCAAGAAAACAATAAGTATCTGTTTGTGGCTCTTAGAAGAGCTGGCAGTAGCCACTCATAACTGGAGAGACATTGTCACTGTACTGGAGCCAACACTCAACTGATGATACAAGACCGATGGGTGGAAAACTAACAGATAGGCATAGATGATACAGATACGTGATACAGATCGTGCAGCCTTCTCAAAAGACGGCTATATCATGATCGCGTATCAATTCCTGATACAGATACGCTGACCTAGTACAAGTGTGGATGAACTTTTAGATAGCAACATAACAGAGGCAATCTGATTAGAACAACATAGAAACATGCTTCTCTCACAGCTTGGATAGCAAAACTTTATATTTACTCAGTAACGCAAGTCATTTCTCCTACCTAATCTTTGGATTTTCCCTAATTTTAAGCAATGTCAAATTTTAAGGATTATTTCAAACAAAAGTTTTGATAATATTGTTATAGAAATCTTTTATGGTATGTAAAGGCTCATTTTACTTTCCTATATTGTGGTATACTTTGAAAGATCCAAAATAGTTTAAAAATAATTGTCATCTTAAAGTTGCATCTAAGCCACCCACTACGATTAACTATACATTCTTCATTCTCTTAACTTCTAAAGTACAAATAAAATTAACTTTATTAAGTCAGTTTTGCATTTTATTCTCTCTTCTGGAGTACATCTTTGTCTTTACACAGATATCTGCACTGATCAATAACTTTCAATAGCTTATTGTCAATGCAAATATTCCCATTAGAGAATCTTCTACATCACCCACAAATGTATTTGTCTCATTTTCATATAATTCTTCCACAATTATTATGAAAAGAATGACAATGCAAATTGAAGACCGAGAAGAGAAGAGGATCCCGAGAAACAAGAGACTTGAGACTTAAACTAAAAACTTTTACACGCAAAGAGTACACCATAACTGACGAAGAAAGGGCAGCCAGGCCAGAAAGAATGAAGGAGTTCTAGGAGCAGAAGAAGAAACATAAGCCTTCCCACATCTTACAGTTGTATATGGATTGATTAAAGTGCTCCAATGTGGGTGTAAAATAATTTTTAAAAAAGAACAGAATGAATAGCAAGAAGCTCCTTCATGTAGGCTATTTCTGTTTCTAGTTGAACCACTTTTTCTCCTAATATCACTTCATGTAGAATATCCTGCAGTGAATTACTTGTGACTGAAAAGTGGAAAAAGTGCGGGTACAAATAAAACTGATTATTAGAACCAGGTTCATCATTATATCAATTTTTTGAGGTATGGTACTTCAAATGCTCATTAAATTAAATTCAGCAAGTTACATAACGATGATGACGATAATGCTTGTTGTTTAAAGGTGCCTAATATCTAGGTCTCGACCCACAGATACATGACAGAGCAGGAAATTTTTAAGAAACGTTCCCAACCGGAAAGTGGTAACCGTTTGTGCAATAAAGACACAGGAGTAAATATTAACAAATATACACATTTTTATTGGAAAGAGCATACTTTACACTACTTCTCCACATAACCTCCAAGCAAATTTAGGCATTTGTCATAACGTGGGATGAGTTTTTGTATTCCAGCATCATAGTCCTCCGCCGCCAGCGTATTGAGATAAGTAGTTATGGCTCGTTTAAGTTCTTCATCGCTGTCAAATCTTTTTTCCGCCAGAAAGTCTTTAAGCTTCGTAAAGAGATGAAAATCCAAAGGGGCCAAGTCCGGGCTATACGGGGGATGGTCAAAGGTTTCCCACTTGAATTGTTGCAAAAGTTGTTGTGTTATCGCAGCTGCATGAGGCCTGGCATTGTCATGAAGGAGAATGACGCCTGTAGACAATAGACCTCGTCGTCGATTTTGTATTGTCTGCCGTAATTTCTTTAATGTTTCACAATACGCATTAGCATTAATTGTGTCTCCATGGGCCATAAAATTAATGAGCAGTACACCTCGGCGATGCCAGAAAACGGTTGCCATGAGTTTCCTGGTGGACAGAACTGTTTTGAATTTTTTTGGTTTGGTTAGTGAATGAGCATGATGCCACTCCACTGACTGTCGTTTACTCTCAGGTGATGCATAACAAACCCATGTTTCGTCCCCAGTAATTATGCAAGTCAGGAAAGAGTCTCCTTCATCGGAATAACATCCCAGAAACGTCACTGCTGCAGCCATATGCTTGGTTTTGTGCTCCTCTGTAAGTATGCAAGGGACCCACCTTGCACAGATATTTAAATAATGCAGATGGTCTTTGACAATTTCATGAACAATTGTTCGAGACACATTAGGAAAATGTTCACAGAGTTCATCAATTGTGACGCGCCGATCGTTCCTCACGCATTCGTCTACTGCACTCAGCAGTTGGTCTGTAATAACAGATGGTCTCCCTGAACGCTCCTCGTCGTGTTTATTCCCCCTCCCCAGGTTGAAATTGCGACACAAGCACCGAACAGACGACTCGTCCATCACATGGTCTCCATACACCTCCGTTAATTGGCGATGAATATCACAAGGTCGAACGTTTCGTGCATTAAGAAATTTAATCATGGCCCCCACTTCACAACTGGCAGGATTCTCAATTTGTTTAAACATTTTAAATGATCACAGACACAACATAGGCAACCGTCACGCAACCTTGCACAAAGCAGGCAGACAAGCCATTGACGTGGTCTAACCTTGCCCAGCGGCTACCCAAGTCGTCAGCGCTTCATGCAGCGCTAACGGGTACTACTTTCCGGATGGACTTCTTAAAATACCAAAGTGATAAATTTGAAGACTGTCTAACTCAGAGTAATTTAAATTTATAATACAAATCCTTTAGGACAGAAAATAGAAATTCCTGTGTTCAAAACACCAAATTCTAGCACAATAACTGTACTAGCAACACACGAACAACCACTGATATGTGTTTTTACCACAGTTTTTTTTCCCCACTCAAATTCAGACCTACAGCCCCCATGCATTAATATTGAGAAAATTTCATTTTCTAAATAGCAAGAATCATGGTTCTATACCCTTTCATGTGGGAAAGTTTTGTACTTCAAGGAAACGAGAGAAGGATTTCATAAGTTTCATGTCTTGTCAGTCATACTGGTACCGGATGTTTTCTTAAGAGAATCATTTCCTAAAATATTTCATTGTCATCTTTTTAACTGACAAATATTTGCTAGTTGCTTTACGTCGCACCGACACAGATAGGCCTTATGGCGACGATGGGATAGGGAAGGCCTAGGAGTGGGAAGGAAGCGACCGTGGCCTTAAATAAGGTACAGCCTCAGCATTTGCCTGGTGTGAAAATGGGAAACCACGGAAAACCATCTTCAGGGCTGCCGACAGTGGAATTCGAACCCACTATCTCCCAGATGCAAGCTTACAGCTGCGCAACTTTAACCGCATGGCCAACTCGCCCGGTAACTGACAAATATTAAAGTGGCTCAATGAGTTCACAACATGACGTATACCAGTAATTAGTTTATATCTGATTTTAGTGATACTTTCACAAAGGCAAACTACTGATATCTGAAACTACTATGATGCTGATTTTCAACTGAACACTCAGCTATTCTCCATTGTGAATTTTTTAGGTGGAATGACAGTCTGAAATGATGAACCCTAGTGATGGACAGTTTGAGATGGGGTCTCGAGATTTCTTGAAATTTTTCGAGACTAGAGCAAGCATCAGTTTCTCGTGAGAAATATTGAGAGTGTCGTCTCTGCATCAAACGGCGAGCAGCGTATCATAGGCCTGGAGGAAGATGGAGCTGAATGTTGTTTGTGCCGAATATGTGAATAGCCAACCACAGGCCTTCTCCATACCCTAAATACATGTCAACAAGTAATTGGGCCGTACATTAACTGATGGCTACTGTAGGTGCACATCATCATTGTCGCTCATACTTTATCAGCCCCCACATTCAAAATCCCTTTAACCAATGCTTGTGTTTAGCTAATTATGGTGATGAAGGAAATAATTCATTACAATGTTATAGAGCAGGAGTTACCAATTTTTTTTTTTTTTTTTTTTTTTTTTTTTTTTTTTTTTTTTTTTTTTTTTGCTAGTGGCTTTACGTTGCACCAACACAGATAGGTCTTATGGCGACGATGGGATAGGAAAGGCCTAGGAGTTGGAACGAAGCAGCCATGGCCTTAATTAAGGTAAAGCCCCAGTATTTGCTTGGTGTGAAAAGGGAAAACCACGGAAAACCATCTTCAAGGCTGCCGACAGTGGGATTCGAACCCACTATCTCCCGGATGCAAGCTCACAGCCGCGTGCCCTAATCGCACGGCCAACTCGCCCGGTGGTTTCCAATTTGTAAGGGTTTGAGGGTTTTCATTGGAAACCCTAGGCATGTTCGTGGGCCACAGTTTAATAACAGGCCAATTTTCATAAAATTCTGCAAATAGAACAGAGGTACTAGTATGAAATAATGTGCATAGTTCAACTGAAATGAAGGTTTAATCATTTTAATTGCTTAAAATACTTTTTTGTAATTTCATAAAAGAGTGAAATTAAAAATAAACACTATTATACCCAGGTCAATTGAATTTGAAAGAAGAGCACCCAACAACGTCAGTTCATTTGAATTAATATTTAATAAATGGCAAAAAGGAAAACACAAAACAATAATTTAATTTAATAATTAATTTAATTATTATTGTGAAAAAAAAATATATACCTTAAGACAAACTGAAATAATAATGTAGTCAAAACAAAATTTAAAGGACAATTCAGTGGGAGTAGTGTGAGGGGATCAATAATATACATTTGTAAGAGCCTAGAATCCCACAGCAATGTACATCCAGGAGTACTTCCCTGAAAACTTTTTGAGTGTGCAGCACTGTACCAGCCAGTACTACCAATGAGAGAAGAATGAAGAATTGAAACCACTTCTTACACCAATGGCAATTAAATAATTTCTTGAATGCATACTACTTGCATAAAATGTCCCACAGTGATGCATGGATCCCTTAGCCATTTTTATAATGGTTAAGACCTAACACTGGCATTTGTGAGGGCTCATTTTCCGATGAAATTTGGATTTTAATTTTTAAAATAAAAAATAATCTATTCAGACCAAGTGAATACTTAAAAACAGAAATATTATCAAAGAATGAACTAGTTCTGACTGGGGTCTATAAAGGGTACAAAAATTAATACATTTTTGAACAATCTATGAAATATTTTTTATAATTTTTCCTCACATTTCGTAAAATATCTTTCAAAAAGCCCTTGCGGCCCACAAATTATGCCTTCGCGGCCCACAGGCTGCCATTAGGAAACCCCTGTTATAGAGTATTCATATCATAATTAGGTACTTTCGTATATGATGGAACAATGTGTAATTGTGTCTAATTGTACATGACAAGTTAAAGGCAATGTCCAAAAAAACAACATAAGTTATGCGCGTGGGATTGTTTTGAAGAGATGTCACATAGCACAGTCTGCTGTATTCTATGTTCAAAAAAGGTAAAATACCTCGGCAGAAATACTTCCAGGATGATCCGGTACTTTAAGATACACATCACTGAAGGGGAATCATCACAGTGAACACCTTCGACCCGGTCTGCATCATGGGAAGCTACCCTGTCGACAATAACTGCGAGGTATTCAGGTAGGTGGACATCCTATCTACAGTTATTAACAAATTATACAGGGTTATTCAGCTAAGATGTCCACCTCAAATAACTCGTGAACCATTTAAGATTCTGACATTCTGTTTTCACTTTCTTTAATGGTATTAAGGGGCTCATAGTTGAACATGCGGTACTTTTCCAGGCTTTTGACAAAATTTATCAGCATAAAGTTTCCATATGAGAATGTTATTTCACGCAATAACTGCTCGTGATATACTATCATGCTCACACTCATAGTTACTGGGACATCACACAAATCGCAGCACAGGGGAATCGGTCCAGAGATCTGTGACATCAGTCTCGAGAGTCTCGAGCGAGAGCAATGCCCATCATAAATGTACCAGAAAATATTCCTATAGTTATGGATGAATGTAGTTGATCAATTTATGCAGACAATTGTTAATATCATGATAATTAAAACGGTTTTTATTTTGCTTTACTGTATTTATTGTAAATTAATAAATAAATACTTGTTCCTCTTTTATTTAATGGTCACAGAGATTTATGTTTCTGGTGATATAATTGCAGTTCAGCTGATTTATAATAATACTGTATGGTCTCAACTAAAGTTGAGGTTGAAGGAAGAATCCCCACTTTCAATACTTATTTGTTTCTTTATGGTTAGTTTATGTAATTACAAACATACTCCAGCTTAAAGTCTTAATTAAGTGACTAAAAATGTACTGTTTCATTCATTTGATTTGGTACATCTTCAGCTTAAAAAGTGCAGAAAGTTACAAAAATTGGCACATATGAAATAAAAAACACTTATGATGATGATGATGAGATAAAATATTCCTTCATATTGAGTTAAAACACTCAACAAGTCAAGGTTCAAATTAGTAACAATATCAGTGTGTGTAAGGGATCCTAGAAAGTATTCTTCTTTCTTCAAAATGCTGGAGAAGTTGCTATAGTTTTTTAGTATGTACTCTAAATAACTTGTGGATGATGGACTTAAATTTAAAATACCAGGGGAAACTCCTTAAGAAAAACCGAAAATGAGGTTAAAACTTGATAGAAAGTTTTGAGGTGTTGAAGGTAGTCTGCAATGAAAGGAAAGAAATTTTAGGAATAGAAAGAAAAAACCTTGTGAATATACGATGGTGGAGTATTGGAAGAACAATCAGCTGCTTACCTCCTGGTCGGTTCCGCTATGTTTGTAATTACATAAACTAAAGAAAAAAGCAAATAAGTACTGGAACGTGGGATTCTTCCTTCAACCTAAACCTTAGTTCAATTGATGCCAATACGGTATCAAAATTAGATTTATAAATTGTATGGTCTTGCAAGTTATTTTTAAAATTTGATTTCTCCTATGTGACTTTCTTATCAATAAGTTGAACATTCTATATTCATCCAGATCATTTTAAAGTCTATACATGGAATCTGTGAAGTGGCAGTGATAAAACAAGCCTTCGGTGCATGCACTGCCACAGATGTCTGGTCCAATGAGCGGTCAGCACAAAAAGAAACATAACTACTGTACATTAAAATGTTACATATTTGGCTATTGGTCTTGAAGCAGAGAACATGGTAAAATGTGAAAATGAATCATGTTATTTTTTAAATAATGGTATTATTGCCTCAAAACAAATTGGCCCTTTAACAAATCTCGTAAGTCTCCTCACTTACCTCAGCACCTGTCTTGTGTTGCCTGCTAATCTCCATCAGTCGTCAGAGGTACACTCAGTTTCTAAAGCAACTCGATCACAAAAGTATTCACTGTTATGTCATAGCGTGCAGCCTCTGGGGAGGCCTGGTGCAGGTCTTTTGAGTTGATGCCGTATAGCGACCTGCACATCTGTGAGGATGGGCCCTACCTACGATGATTTCTAATGCTGAAGACGGCACGAACACCCTGCCCCTGAGTCATAGGAACTAACTAATGAAAATTACAATCCTGAACCCGGTACCTCTGTGACGAAAGGCCAACATGCTAACCATTTAGCCATGGCACTAGACACAAGATAACCACTGTGTACCATACATAATGTATTTTGCATGTAAACTACTATTACATAAAATCAGCTTCATGGTCCGTATCGCACTTCAATAGATTCACAATTAAGTATTTATTTATTTTCCACCTAGTCGATACAATGATTGCTTAAGGCAATTTTTAATGGTCAAAAGTGGTACATGTTTTAATTTTAAGGACACTTCCTCTAAAGCATTACTTTGTCAATTTTTATATATTTTTCATCTAAACAGTGTTATGTGGCTGAAGATGTTGATAATATACGAAACATGTACCACTTTTGACCATTAAAAATTGCCTTAAGCAATCATTGTATCGACTAGGTGGAAAATAAATAAATACTTAATTGTGAATGTAAACTACTAGGCATATATAGAATATACATAAATAGTGACCCTAGTAGGCCAAAAGGTATAATAAAGGGACAATACCATAAATATCTAACAATACAATTTTTTAATTCTGTATTAATCAATCACTACTGATCTGCATTTAGGGCAGTCGTCCAGGTAGCAGATTCCCTATCTGTTATTTTCCTAGCCTTTTCTTGAATGATTTCAAAGAAATTGGAAATTTATTGAACATCTCCCTTAGTAAGTTATTCCAATACTTAACTCCTCTTCCTATTTACGAATATTTGCTCCAATTTGTCCTCTTGAATTCCAACTTTATATTCATATTGTGAACTTTCCTACTTTTAAAGACATCACTCAAACTTATATGTCATTCCACACCATCTCTCCACTGACAGCTCGGAACATACCATTCAAGTCAATACTGTTACAAACATACCACTTAGGCGAGCAGCTCGTCTTCTTTCTCCCAAGTCTTCCCAGCCTAAACTTTGCAACATTTTTGTAACGCTATTCTTTTGTTGGAAATCACCTGGAACAAATCGAGTTGCTTTTCTTTGGATTTTTTACAGTTCTTGAATCAGGTAATCCTGGTGAGGGTCCCATACACCTGGAACCATACTCTAGTCGGGGTCTTACCAGAGATTTATACGCCCTCTCCTTTACATCCTTACTACAACCCCTAAACACCCTAATAACCATGTGCAGAGATCTGTACCCTTTATTTACAATCCCATTTATGTGATTATCCCAATGAAGATCTTTCCTTACATTAACATCTACGTACTTACAATGATTCCCATAAGGAATATTCACCCCATCAACGCAGTAATTAAAACTGAGAGGACTCTTCCTATTTGTGAAAATCACAACCTGACTTTTAACCCCATTTATCACCATACGATTGCTTGTTGTCCATCTCACAACATTATAGAGGTCATTTTGTAGTTGCTCACATTCTTGTAACTTATTTATTACTCTATACAGAATAACATCATCTGCAAAAAGCCTTACCTCTGATTCCACTTCTTTACTCATAGCATTTATATATATATAAGAAAACATAAAGGTCCAATAATATTGCCTTGAAGAATTCCCCTCTTAATTATTACCAGGTCAGATTAAGCTTCGCCTACTCTAATTCTGTGAGATCTATTTTATAGAAATAAAGTCACCCATTCAGACACTCTTTTGTCTAGTCCAATTGCAACCATTTTTGCCAGTAGTCTCCCAGGATCCACCCTATCAAATGCCTTAGACAGGTCAATTCCAATAGTCCCTTTGACCTTCTGAATCCAAGATATCTGCTATATCTTGCTGGAATCCCATAAGTTCAGCTTCAGTGGAATAACCTTTCCTAAACCTGAACTGCCTTCTATTGAACCAGTTATTAATTTTACAAACACCCCCCTCCCATGGCACTACAGCCCTTGAAGGGCCTTGCGACCGGTACTCAGCCCAAAGGCCTGCAGATTGCGGGGTGTCATGTGGTCAGCACATCAAATCCTCTCGCCCGGTATTCTTGGCTTTAGAGACCGGGGCCGCTATCTCACTGTCAGATAGCTCCTCAATTCTAATCACGTAGGCTGAGTGGACCTCGAACCAGCCCTCAAGTCCAGGTGAAAATCTCTGACCTGGCCGGGAATCAAACCCAGGGCCTCCATGTAAGAGGCAGGCATACTAACCCTACACCACGGGGCCGGCAATTTTGCAAACATGTCTAATATAATCAGAAAGAATGCTTTCCCAAAGCTTACATATAATGCATGTCAAACTGACTGGCCTGTAATTTTCAGTTTTATGTCTATCACCCTTTCCTCTATACATAAGGGCTACTATAGCAACTCTCCACTCATTTGGTATAGCTCCGTCATGCAAACAATAATCAAATAAGTACTTTAGATTTGGTAAATTAAATTACATGTTCTTCAAAATTATACAACAATGTTTGGCACTAAGGGAGTGCAACACTTATATCTGAATATAACAGCATTCCTGACAATATAGCAATCACCTTTAAAACTGCGCCATTTTGTAATAAGCTTAAGAAGTACCTGTTATGCACTATGAAGGTGTAACAGTTATTTCTCTAATATTTTTTATTTCCAAAGATACCTTAAAAGTCAAAAAGTTCTTCCTCCTGTATTGTTACTTTCATAATAATCCACTTACTTAATATAATCCTCTCCATTAGGTAAATAGTGATACTCAAATCATATGTAAAATCACTATTATTGCTCTTTCACTTTTAGACCTTAGGCCTTAATTTGCCATTGCTATGATTATCTATGTATTGTTCCTCTTGACAGAGCTCTTGTTCTCTGGAACCCTATTCATCAATAAAATAAAATTTAAAAAATACTATATTCCAGCCGCTTTTCTAGTTTTCAACTTTTGTATCTTATTGTAAATGTCGTCGTTATCATAGGTAAATTTTAATATTTCTTTAGTATTAGTCTCCTCCTCTATCTGGATGTTATCCTTGTAACCAACAATCTTTACATACTGCTGACTGAATACTTCTGCCTTTAGAAGATCCTAACATACACACTCCCCTTGTCCACTAATGATTCCTGGAATGTCCTTCTTTGAACGTGTTTCTGCCTTAATGTACTGTACCAGGAAGGCCTAGGTCCTGGCACATATAGATTAAAAACTTTATTTCCAGCATACAATTCCATTCCGATATGTGAACAGCCGAATGAAAGAACATTCTAGTACCTACCAGACTTCATGAGCAAGCCAGGCAAGGTCAAGTGACGTCACTGCCGCTTGTAACTTGCCTCCCCTATAGACGTTTCTCGAAGTTTTTTTCAAGAACTTTTTAACGCCTGGACCGATTAAAACAGGACCAATGCTAAATTGTAGCTGACATTATAAAAGTAAAACCCTGCAAATTTCCAGTCAATCTGTCCAGTAGTTTTTGAAATATAACAATTTAAAGTTTGGAAAGAATGAGCCCTCTTCATCACGATTCATAGCGCCGCCCACCCGGCGGGGATATATAGGCCACTATGTCAAGGCCAGGAAACAGAGAGGCAGAGGCAGAGCGCCTATTTAGTTATGGCTGTACAGTTGCTTTTAAATTAATATAACCGTACCTTGAATAAAAAGTACATGGTTAAAATACATAGTTTTGTTACTTGCATTATGTGCAGGTTAGATTCACACCTCCGACTTTTTCCGTTTTCCGAGGAATTTCCGGGTTTTTGAAGTTCTTGAATGATCTCTAGAAGGGTCATCTCGTGAAATCGATCAACAGTAATCGGCCATCATATTCACATCCCAGCGTCCCTGATAGCGGCGTTCTGCATCCTTGAGATCCTGGTGAAACCTTTCACCTTGTTCTTCACTGACTGCTCCTAAATTTGGAGGGAAATATTCCAGATGCGAAGCTAAGAAATGAAGTTTAAGACTCATATTACAACCGAGTTGCTTAAACTTTACCAACATTTTCCTTACAATTTCTTTTTATTGAGGGTCCTTAAAGTTGCCAAGAAATTTAGTCACTACATCTTCGAATGCATTCCATGCTTCCTTCTCAATTTTGGTCATTGTGTCGGTGAAATTGTTATCCTTCATCAGTTTAGGAATCTGTGATCCATCAAATACGCCTTTTTTGATTTTTTCATCTGATAATGAGGAAAATTTAGTGGATAAATATTCAAAGCATAGGCTACTTTTATCTAATGCCTTGACATACTGTTTCATCAATCCTAATTTGATGTGCAAGGGTGGAAGTAGAATTTTTTCACGGTCAATAAGACTTACATTCAAGACGTTTTTGGATTCTGGTTGTAGTTGTTTCCTTTCTAGCCAATTCACTGTATCCCAATGTTCATACCGTGCCCTGCTATCCCATTCGCATAGTAAACAGGGAAATTTTGTGTAGCCTTTTTGTTGTCCCAGCAACAATCCAATGATCTTCAAATCACCGCAAATTTGCCACCCATGTTCACCAACTTTAAAGTCCCGTATGTTTCAGACATTTTTGTGGAGTGTGCAAGTGGTACGGATGGCATAACATTTGAATTATGAAGCAAAACAGCCTTTAAACTTCTTTTGGAAGAGTAACAACAAACGTCAGTTACTAGGATCATACTCTTTCTCTCCCAATTGACGTAGATGATTTGAAACATCCGTACAAAGTACAAGTTCATCTTCTTGAGTATAATACTTTCGGAATTCTTTGTCACGATTTCGGTACCAGGAAAATGTAACACCGTGTGCCAACATATTCTTTTCGCGCAATCTTGAACCAGGTAATTCACTTTTTTCTTTGGTTAACTCTAAGTCCCTTATCAGATCATCCTACATACCTCACGGTCTATTACGTATCTGGGGGAGTTTGTTATGAAATTACCAGGAATCCCCCAACTACAAAATGAAAATTTAGACAGCAATAAATCTGTAATAAAATGCAAACAATAACAAATCAAATCACAAAGTTGTATTCTAAAAAAAGTTGGCCCAGAACATCTGTCAACATTATATCTTACGAATTCATGCAGATACTAAAACACTGAATTGCGTCAAAACTAGACGTGATAGGAAAAAAATAGCATTTTCGAAATCAGGGCAGCGATTTCCATAAGAATTACACATTTTCTATTTTTCCGCAAAATCGTGTTGGCTAGTGTAATTCATGCTAGTATAATATAATCACGACCAGAAAATCATCTTAATCTGCTTATGATAGTGGTTCAGAGACTGATAAAAATTATTACACATTGCATTTTCAAATGTTTGAACTGTGCTTACTACTTCACAACCGTATTTACAGACGTTATCAGTGACGATTTTAAACTGTGTCTTACGCAACAAGGACTGTAATTATTAATTTAACATCATAAAATTAGAATATGAACTGAACTGTGTTTTACGACAGTGAGTGATAATAATATCCATGATTACTAAATTTAATCGTGCCAATTGAACTTTCCGTGTGCTAACACTTCCAAGAGCAGCAGAAATCTTGGTGAAATACTACACGATCCAGTTACATCAAACATCATTTCATCTATGGTACCCATCGAGGGACGTCAACATGGTCTCTTCATGGAACATCGCCAAGTTCGAGTCTCCGTCCGCACTCCGCAGAATGTTCCAGACTCCCATTCTCCACTTCAACATTCGTAAGCTGATTTTTCTTTTCTGAGTGAGTAGTCACAAACTGACTGACTTTTTGCAAAACTATTAATCCAGAACAGTGATATTACAGTGCTACGTGTGAATAATATTCATTCATTTCTAAGAAGTTCACATTTGGTGATAAATTTATTTTTCAAATTTAATAACTAATTCACATTCACATTACGTAGAAGAACTTTAGGGTTTTCAAGTGTTTTATGATCCGTAATTTCAATTCTAACAAACTGAGAAACATTCAACAAAAATTAAATCTTTATTTCAAATTTCAATAATAAGTGTGTGTGTTCATTTTATGATTTAAGACTTATGCCTATTGCTCACGGTAAAATGTTTCGTAAAATTTGTTGTACAATTAATTTTATAAAATTCTGGTAAAAACAAGTTGTGTTGCTCACGGTAAAATTATTTTTAAAAATCCGTCGAAGCATCAGGATGGCCATCTATGAACTCACTTCCGAACTAAGATTTGTATGTGCTGCCATCTATCGATAAACTTTTAAACCAAGAATCAGCTGTTCAACTTACAGTGTGTTTGAGAGTATGGCTCCAACAAACAAAGCAAAACTTGCTGTTTTAGCTGCACTTATATGTTGTACAGTGGTAAAAAGGAAGAAAAGGAACGCTAGGAAATGCTGGACTCGGGACTGGATCAAAAGAAGAGAAGAAGGTAGAGGATTGCTGTCCTTGGTCGAAAATTAGTTGAGGTTA